>NC_088310.1:9391157-9744797 GCF_910592395.1 Lineus longissimus
AATGCTACAATTAGCTACTGAATGACGCAATCTCAATAAAACCAAATGACAAAATTGCAAGAAAAACTGATGCAATTTCCATGTGATGTCATCCAGCATATGAGTTACTGCACATTATACAAGCGGAATGGTCTTTTTTCGGGACACTGAGATTGTCCAAAATATTACCGTCAGGATTGTTAAGGGAAGAAGTGTTTAACAAAATTATACTAAAGGCGACATTAGGAAAGGGATTTGCAGAATATGATGAACGAAACTCTGGATCTTCCCGTAATATCTAATTGGGGTGACCCAATTCAAATAGTCGCCCTTGCCGATTATTTGGCAATTTTTTGTCTAAAAGTACCCCTAAAGCATGTTATGATAAGCCAAACTTTGGCCAAAGGCGGATCACTGAGCCAATAAACCCAATTGGTGCCTATGCCCATCATGCCTTGGTGAAGGAATACTCCCTGGAGAATATCGTGTCCAAATGCAGAGCAATCGCTGAAGAAGAAAAAGCAAACCAGGTTATTTTCCGTGCAGGTAATGCCAATTTCTTCATAAAAATGTGGAAATGAATTTGCGATTTGGATAAGAATTGCCGCTCTGTCTTAGTCACACAACATCGAGTAATTTTGTATAATATTCTGCCGTTGCACTAAAGTGCATTGGCAGTCCCGGGAAAGAAGAATGCAAAGAAACGCCTTATCTACATTACTGCTGGTTGGTTCAATAAAACTAAACTACAAGATGGCAAGAAAAACTAATGCAATTTTCAAGTGATGGCATCCAGCAGCATGACTTACTGCACAGTATAATAAGAAAACAGCACGAGTGGCTGATCGGAGTTCCAAGATTGCACAAACTGATTAGCTCGAGATTGCAGGTCGAGTGCGTACAGGCCACAGAAAATTATCGACTGATTTTCCTAGATCAACAGTCTTCAAGAACTGCATACCCCGCTTAATCAATTGTTAATTTTGAAATCTGATGAAGCTGTGTGGCACAAAAGTGCATTGTTCAAACATGGACGTACAAGACAATGACCATATATCTTCATATTCATTGCCATAATTCCTTGCTGCATTTCTGAGTAAAAAGTGCAGCCTCTGTCGGGTGGCATCGAGCAGCATGAGCTACTGCATAGCAGGAAAAAAACCCTCAAATGGTGGAGTCATCTCCTATAGCATATAGCCCTTACCTACATTCATCCACAAAATGAAATCACCCTCAAGAATGATAATGTTGCAGAAGGAAGAAAAGGATACATGTAGATAACATAACCGATCGTCAGATTCCCTTCAAAACTTAGTTGATGCATCTCCGAGTAAAAAGTGCAGCTTATGTCAAATGGTATCAAGCAGCATGAGCTTAACTGCATAGAACAAAAGAGTTCAAATAGTGGAGTCATCTAGTAACGCAGTAAGCCCTCCCAGACTGACATCCACAAGAAGTCTTCCTAGTAATGATAGTGTCATTTAAAGGTGCATTGTTCAATGAAGGAAGAAAAGATAAACAACCGATCGTCAGATGCACTGCAAAAATTAGTTAACTCTTTCAGCCCGTTACTTGTTGTGCAGGGTTTGATCTGAAAATCAAGGCAAATTTCTAAAAATCAGTAGACCATAACACAGATTGCAGCACCATCTAATAACTACCAATCAAAGTACATTCAATTGAAATGATCTTCAATGCATTGTCATATGTTTCTTTAGTCACCACAAGTGTATTTAAGGTGAAGCAAGGCATCATGTGTCAGTGCGGTAAATTTGAATTAGAAAAAAACGTCAGTGTACAGTTTGGGGTTCTGACTTCAAACATGGCAGACCATGTATATACGTCTTGCGAGCTGAAAGAGTGAATGCATCTCTGAGTGATGAAACAAGTAAAAAAGTGCAGATTCCCTGTGGTGGCATCCAGCATCATGAGTTACGGCACAGTTCAGCAACATTTCCTCGCATTTGTGTGCAGTGGGTATGCCAGCAGGCCCAGACAAACTGGTAATAAGCTGATTGATGAGGATAAAGATGGAGTTTATTTCATTTGGTTGCCTATTGTGTAGAACTAGCTCAAGGATTTTCTCATCCTATGCCACACAAAGCTTCTTTGAGCTGTATTTTGGTATAGGCAATACGCCCCCAGTGATGGCAATGATTTATTGAAAGAGCAAGGCATTCATCCCTGCAGTACCTAGCTTTGATGTGCAACAATGCAGCAATGCTCTAACTCGGCTAATTACTGGTGTATCTCCAGCAATAGGAAAAAGAGAGAGCACCAAGTGAGAAGCCTGGTCACGTTCCCCAGTGCTCCTGTTCAGATTGCTGCTCCTTTGATGAGTCTAATTTGCAACAAATATTGTATTGCTGAATAAAAACTACATTTTTTCAAGTAATGGTCTGGAGGGGGTTGCTTGGACTCACACTTGAAATAGCAGATTGTTGAAGTGGCGACTCAAATAGGCTAGGCCATGTTTAACCATTGTTAATAGGCCACCCGCCTGACTGCAGCTTGTTTCCATATAGGTGTAATTATTGTCAATAGATATAGTGCAGTGCCATAAAGGGCAACTTCTGAGTGAGATATGTTGGTTTTTCATAAAAATGACTTCCAGCAGGACCACGACTTCTCCAAACAGGATCACTGAGCAATCTTAAAACACTCTACTAGAATGGCATGCAACCGTAGGCCTACTTGGAATTCGCAGTCCATGTCCAAAACCGGCTGGCGATGCACACAAGCAAAAGTGATTATCAGAGATCGGAATAGTGTGACACTGCATGTGTTGGTGCATGGTGGCAGGTAGGCACAGAGCCTCCCAGATCAGCTTTAAAATCTAACACCCAAGTTGTCCCTTTAAAGCTATGATTCCTCAAAGATTCGAGAATCATTTTCTTCTCTGACTGATTTTTAAATTTCTTTGGCCAGCTCAAATGTGACTTCCGTTTTCGAATATGAAGTTTATAGTTGGCAGTCAATGACAAAAGGCTGTATATGTGCTCTATTCAGCTGTGTAGTCACGCTTCTAGAAATAATGCCAAATCATGGCAATCAAACTATGTGATCGTGACTTTCCTGCGCACTGCACATTGCTTCAAATAGATAATGCAAATCAAATAACGATTTCAATGAAAAATACCCCCCTGCGTCATTATTCTGCTGAGATATTATGCATAATGGAAAATACGCGGAATCTATGTCCTTATCTACAGAGGAGCATGCTATCTGGACTTTTTGCATATTGGCCGCTTTTTAGCCCTGAGACAGGTACTAAAGATTATTCTATAAAATGGTAATTGAATTTTATCGTACATCACCGTTCTTCAGTTTAATCGATTTTTGCGATAGGGCTGTTTATCGCAATGTCTTTGCCTGCATGATCTGATGCACCGTAGGGAAAAGAGTTGCTGTGTTGAGTGTCTTACTATGAAATCTACTGACTTTGCACATCTGAGAGTTCAAGATGAATATCCTGGGTTGATAGCTCCGTTAATATGATGAGAAAAAACCCTGATGATATCCGATTCAATCCGTTTGTGGTATGAAATTGGTGTGTCCAATTTCCAACTTTTGCAGATGTCTATTATAGATAACTGCAGACTTGATGTCCGGCTGACATCATATCCTGACATCAGTGACACGAATTTCAAGCTTTATTATTACACCCAAGTGAGCTTTATTAGTACACCCATGTGAGCTTTATTAGTACACCCATGTGAGCTTTATTAGTACGCCCATGTGAGCTTTATTAGTACACCCATGTGAGCTTTATTAGTACATGCATTTGAGCTTTATTGGTATACTCATGTGAGCTTTATTAGTACACAAATGTGAGCTTTGTTAGTATACTCATGTGAGCTTTATTAGTATACTCATATGAGCTTTGTTAGTCTACTCATGTGAGCATTATAAGTACACTCATGCAAGCTTTATTAGAATACCCATTTGAGCTTTATAGTACATTCTTGTGTGCCTTATTGAAAATCATATTGCTGTTAAATTGCATTTGAAGGGTCTTGACAGAGCGTTAATGCTGTCACATGGATAAAAATGCCATAATAAGCTTTTCCATATCCAATCGAAACCCAATAATACGACTAACTGACCCCTTTATTGAATAACACAGCAAATGCCATCGCCGAATGATTTCATTTTATTGCAAGAATAATTTAATCATGAAGCTAATACTGGTGGTATTACTGCCACATTACACAGAGTGGAAATTCAGGACCAAATAATACTTCGCATGACGGTCCATATTCCAACTGATGACTTCGTTGTGGCGGTGGCAATAAATCCTGAAGGCAGTGATATTTTTCTACGAGGCTGACAGATCTATCAAATGTGGGAGCAAAATCATTTTGTTCACCGCTGAATCTTTCTATATGGCTTGTATCATTTTGAAATTTTATTGAATCTCTCATGAAATTCAACAATTGAATGGATTTTGTTCTGTCAGAGGGGCACATTGGATAAATCCAATCTTATAAACTGTTACCTGTGTTAGTATGTGTTGATCCAAGGTTGAACTAAGTACCTCATAGGATGGGGATCGCCAGTGTCTGACATGTTCCCCTTGTGGTCTTTGCGTAATTATACATTGAGTTACATATCAACCAGTTTATAAAGCCAATAATGACTCCATGGACTATTTTAATAACCATGGACTCCACGGACCATTTTAACAACCATTTACTCCATGGACTATTTTTAAAATCATTGACTTCATGAACTTTTTTTATAACTCTTGACTTCATGGACTCCAAATGTCAGAGAAAGAATGGTGTGATAAATATTGATTGAAGCTAGATTGTGATATCTTGAAAAGTTTCTTATTTATGACCCATCACAGCAAAATCAGGTGCATGTTGCACAGAAGATGAGCCTAAATGACACCAGGAGGTAATGCAAAAATTGATGTGCTCTGATTTCAGAAACGGCGGACAACAGTGAAATGAACAACCATGCAGTCTGTCTCAACCTGCCAAGGTCAGAACAACATGTGCCTGATTTTGATGTGATGGTCACATCTGTCATGAAATGGCAGAGGAAACCTACAAGTGCAGGTTATTCTTTTCAAAAAATGGTTGTTAAAATGATATCTTGTGCAAGCCATACTGGTGACATCATTAGCTAAAGGTCACATTGAGGCGTTGTCACAAACAGCTGCCTATCAAGAAGAAACCATACGCCAACACCTTGAATGTTTACAAACTGAGCTGTCTCACTCAATAAACCCATACAAAATCTACCCCTAACCTGTTAATGATGAAATCACTATCTGATCCATTGCTTGTCTTTTACAAACCAAGAAAAAAATTTGTACCATGTCTCGTTAGAAACCTGCAAGCTCTAGTCGGGCTTCACCAAATAATGACGAGTTTTTACTCGCCAACAGGTGAACTTATTATGGCACAGTACCACAACAAGACAGTTGTACTAAAAGCACCTGTTGTACTTTGAATATTTAACTTAGTACCTGTTGTACTTTGAACAACTACTTATCAGTTATGAACATCGCAAATGAGTAGCAAAAATTAAGTCAAGAGTAGAGCAACCAGCATGTTGGAAAGACAGAATGAGGAGGTAGAATGATTGCAGTGGGAGGAGTTTTTACTAGCCACTGGGTGAACCTATTATGGCACGGTGCCACAATAAGACATTTGCGCTTAAAGCACCTGTTGTACTAAGAATAACTCAGTACCGGTTGTACTTTGAACAACTGCTTATCAGCTATGAACATCGCAAATGAGTAGCAAAAATTAAGTCAAGAATATTAAAAAGCAATCAACATGTTGTGAAGACGGAATGAGTAATTAGAATGATTTCAGCGTGTTTTTGAAACGTAACCTTAAGTCCTCAGCGAGAGAGAACGAATATATGCTGACATGTCCCTATTTAATAACTGGGGCTCTTGGTCATTCTTGGATGGATCATCCCTGCATCATGCCTCCCAAGTTCGATTAGCAAGCCAAATTGGGCTGGGCTATGAGGCTATGAGGGCTTTGATTTGGATTTGGCAACCTCTGAAAAGGAATAGCACCATGTTCTCTCTCGCGGGATATTAGGGTATATAACACCATAAGCTCACATTTTATAGTACATTCTGGTGATGCTACAGTAAAGAGTAGAAATGACTGTCTTTTATTCATGTCAGTCACTTCCACGTGGGACTTTATTTATTTGATTATTTACTTTCACGTTTGGCCGCTTTAAATAATGGTTCATTATTTCAGTCCAAGGTGATGAAGAGCTGAACCTTAAGAATGGCGGAACCTCGATTCTTGCCACCAATATGAACATTTCAGCATTGCTTTAATTCATGAACTCGATTATGCTAATTAAAGATGAATTGGCGTTTACTTTGAGTGGCCCCTCATAGGATTGAAGGAACCTAAGGTGTTCACCGTTGGTTTCTAAGCGTGGGTCAGGAATATGTATTGACATGCAGTTACACTCAATCCGTATGGCAGTTATTATGTATGCAACTATGCGGAAACTTGGTAATAGTATTTATATATCTGTCTTCAAATTTTCAAATTCAAGTACAGTTTCATATTTTTAACAAAATGTTTAATCTTTGAGGACTTTTGCAGCTCCCAGCAACGAACCTTTTGTACTCGCAATGCTCAACAAATCTCTGTGGACTCCCAGACTATGAACTGGATATCTCTGCTGTTATTCCACCCCATTTCTCTATTTCGTGTCCAGATTTAGTTGGAAAAAATTGATAAGAAGCTTAAGGTCGGTTTACATAAGCACGATAGTGAGCTATTTGGTTTTTGCCATTGGTGAGGCTTATCCGAGTACCTCCCTATAAAAAACGCTTTGCCTCGGTATCACTTCTAAAGATGCTCCGGATGAAGGATGGGTTGGGTATCACTTGGCTGGAGGTAAACAGATCAATGCTTTGATGTCGATCGAGAAGCTTGGCCTTGGCCTGATATATCACCAGACTAGTCAATATCTTCCTTGGATTCAAGCTCGGTGCCTTGACATTGAAAGTAACAATTTGATGTGGAAACCAGTGTACAGTCTCTTTTGCAACACCGCATTTACTTGTGACAGAGTGTGGAGGGGCTGCCTTCTCAGAGCATCACTGCCACCTTTTATTTGAATTGAGTTTACCTCTCCTAGATTGGTTGCCAACCAAAGTTCAAGGACACCAATCTCACCCAATATTCATGTCATACCGCTGTCTAGAAGATCTGAATAGCTAAATTGGTCCGACTTTGCTTCCAGGACATGTCTAGGTCTAGATCAAATATCAAATTGTCTATAAAAGATGGACATCAATATTCTATATATCACTTTTCAACCTTTTCATTTGCGGGCTGACTGGCAGTTCATCAAGATAGTTTGTCTCTCAACTGTCAGAAATAACCAGACTTCTTTGAGTACTTGATTTAAATGTCAGATATTCATTTCCGTTGCTTAGGTAATGAATAATAAGGTAGGACCCCCGTTTTGCGAGTTTCTCGACATTTCCGAAATTTACCATAAAACAGCCGACAGTACACAGAAAATTCTAGATCTAGCTTTGCCGATACGTGATCAAATGTACAGCTTTTTACACGCTGCATAAAAATATGTGATATCTCACTCAATTTTACTGATTGTCAAGCGGTGTTAAACCAATTGACAGAGAAAATTGAAAGTTTGTCGATGAAATCAACATAGACATGGTCCGTTTCGTGCTTTTTTGCACAAGCCTATTTTTAGAAAAGACACTGCTTGTAACTGGTAAATTTAAAGCAGTGGTTGGCACAACTTGGACTTGAGGGACGCAGTTAATTCTGTCAGTGTGAAGAGCGAAACGGCCCGATTGGCGATAATTCGAAAATCGGGGATTCTTGCCAGACTGATGAGCAATCTGCTACTGATCAAACAACTAATGATACCTCTTCAAATTGAGTTGTCAAGGTCGAATCACTTAAACGTGACGAAGAAATCGCTTTTGAAATGGTGAATGTGCGTGACATTATTGATTCTTGTGTCGTCCATAAAGGCATAATGCCAGCAGCAGATGTGACGATTTTTTTTCCTGAATGATTTCTGTTGCCGGCAATTAACTTTCAATACGCATTGTCAGCCCCAGCCGATGAGTCGATACCATTGCGCCATATACAGCTTTGACAATTCATGTCACCATACAGTAAACATTGATTGGACCACTTGAAGAGTCAACAGAAAGACCTATATCTCTGGCAACAAGCAAGTTCAATTGCTTTTAATCGAACAAATCAATCGATAAGAATGACATTTTGCCAAAAGTTGCCATTTACCAATGTCCTCTGAATTTTTACACAATACAATTCATCAACCATAGTTCAACTTTTGATCAGCTCCAATCTTGACAAAAACTTGATTTTCAGAAAATGAATTCGATGACGCTCTCCAAAAGTCAAGGTCATGTCATGTCTCAACTTAAATGACCTTTATATCACGAGAGCGTGCAAAGGTACAGATTTCTGTAAACCTGTTGGTGTTGCCTGAAGATATGGACGAACATTTCTTGGGTGGCCAACTCTGATATCAAGGAAATTGAATAAGGTGTTAGCAAATCAGATTGTTGGTTGTTTCATGTTGAGAGCACTGCAGGCAAGTAGTTTGGGGGGAATTACCTACTGAGAAATTAGGTTGACATGCTTCCTTCTTTATGATCCCGCAACGAAGAAGGAAAAAGGATAGGACCGTATTGTGTTCTATGGCAGGTGGTGTTTGCGTGTATGTCTGTCTGTGTGCACAGCTCCTATTATAAAATGGCTGGGCAGATGATCACCGAAATTTTGGTTTTTTCTTTTTTTTCATATAATACTCCCAGGATGGCCGTCATCTTGAATTCTACCGAGATTTCTGTATATCTTGTTTCTGGAGCATATATCTGAAAACCTCATTGTTCAACATTTCATATTTTATGGTATGATGGCCATAAAGTGCCATTGTGCCTTTTGGTACTTTCTGCGATTAGCTCACCTCTCTAAAACGTTAGCTTACTTACGGTGCAACATCCACCCTCTGTCGCCATCGTCGCAAGGCACGTTTAGTAACTACTGGAGCTATCAACTTGAAACTTTTCCACCTAAACTCTGGTGGCGCTCTGTGAAATTTGGCTTTTCACAACGATAACTTTTCATTTCCCCAACCTCCGAGGGTCATATGCTCCTGACCTCTGAGAGTAGAGGACATTTTGTTTTCGGCCAGGTGATCTGTTTGTCTGTTTGGCAGTAAACTTGTCGTTTCCGCTCATTGGCTGACAAAGGTATTTTGAAATGATCCCTTATATCTTGCCTTTGCTGAAGTAGCTTATCTGACTGAAAAATCACCATCTAAAATCCCAACATTCGGCTCATTTTGAAGTAATTCTAAAATGATGAAAGTGGGAGATTACCGTTCGAATTCTAGCCGTCGTCATGGTTACAGAAACAATAAAATAATTTCCTCTGGAATGATCCATTTGCATATGAAACATTCTTAAAGAAGAAAGACATTTTACACTTTGAATGTTTCGTGATTTGAACAAGCTTAGCTGGAGGGCATAAAGGCAGGATAAAGTTGTATTTATGCTCTCTTTTCAGTTTTATAAGGTCTAAAGAAAAATATTCATCTTTTGCTACTATCATCACGCAGATTGCCTGCATTCATCTCGCGCTTTTTGAAGTCGCTCACGAAACGCAGAGGATGTCAGTTATTGACATGAAAAGTTGTGACGTCCTGGATGCTAATGTTTAAAAACCTGTGTGAACAAAATATATTTAACTGCAGATCAAGTGTCGATCGTCTGAATAGGGGGAGTGCAGGGTTTGCATTGACCGCTGCATTATACAATGGGGTGAATTTTGCTTTGAGCTGCAAGATGTTATATGTGTGAACAAAAATTTGAAAGTATGAATTGCTGTGTCAATAGAAGTACCGTAAACATATTGTAATGTTCACTGCCATTTTATGTTGCAATTGCAAATTTGGTGTGCCTTTAATTTTCAAGATGTAGCATAACAGTAATTTAAGTTTCAATGCATGTGCAAAACAAGATATCAATTTTTGCTACTTTAAAAAAAAACTACTTTTAATTTGGAATTTTACTGAAAATCCAATGGGAGTTCTGGGTCATTTTTGACTATAAAACTTACCCTGCTGGCCCGAATGCTCTGAAATTTGGAGGACAGGTGAGTCATGGCATTGCCATGGTATGGTTAACTCTAAAGGTTTTTTGCCAAACTGTTTTATTTGGTATGTTTTAGAAAATAACCTGACCCATTCTTTCAACTTTCTCTTTACAGAATGATGCAAAGTAGAAGTAAGGTGTTTGTGGGTAATCTTCTGGACTCGGTCAAAAAGGATGAGATTAAAAGACTGTTTGGCCGATTTGGACATCTCCGTAAGGTATGGTTGGCGCATAATCCTCCAGGGTTTGCCTTCATTGAGTTCTTCAATCATATGGATGCAAAAAATTGTGTCCGGAACTTGGATGGTAAGCCATTCAGTGGCTCAAAGATTCGTGTTGAACTATCGTATAGCGATGGACCAAAACCTGGCAACCAGGTTAACATGAAAGGCAAGCTTTTGCCACAAAAAGGCCGTCCGCAGAACGGCATGAACAGAAATCATGATAATAATAATATGCAAATGAGACGAAACGGAAACAGTCGTGTAAATGGTTTTGGGAATGGTGTATTCAAACACCAGATGCGTAACAGGAATTTCGATAATGGGTTCGATGATGTTGGAATGAATTTCAGGGGTAATATGAATTTTAGGAAGCGGAATGGCTTCAGTGACAATGGAACATTTTATCGGGAAAGAGATGAGCAGCGGGGATATAAATATGGTGCTTTGGATTGTGAAGATAGAATGGAGTCTAGGAAGAGAAACAATTCCCATCCTGATGAATATCGTAGGAGGGATCCTCGCTATGTCCGGGATCCTTCTGACGAGCCTGTTAAACGTCCACGTAGTCCTGAGTCTGAAGGTGAACGACAGGTAAAATATGCTCGGTATAGTCTTGAGCAACAAAACGGTCATCGTAATAATCATGCAGTTTATATAAAGGATACTCCACGCAATGGGAATACCGATAAATGGAATGGCGTCCACAATGGTAACCTGTCAGGGAATTCCGTCAGCAGCAGTGACGGTGGGAATAGCACAAACGGCAGCCCAGAGTACGCAAGTACGAGCCCAGTGGAACGTCGACGTAAACACAAACGGAAAGAAGTTGAAGCGACGTCACCGCCTCAACGCCGAAGGTATCAGTATGAATCCATTCATATTGTCCCGGTGTTGGAATATTTATCTTAAGCGTCGTCGTCGTCGTCGTCGTAAAAGTTGGCCTTGCATTTCGTCCGTCGCACGCTTGTTTGGGCTGCTGCGAGTCTACGGGTTATGTTCATCTGCCGATCATGCACAAGTAGGTCAGTCGTGCAAATTCGCAGCTATCCTTTGAAATAGAAAATACAATTGAGATAAGTTTATGGTCCCCTACCTACGCAGAGGCACAGATCACCACCTCATTCAATTCAGGCCAGTTACGTAATCACATTTCTTCTGCGGCCCGATCTTTTTATTAAAATTCTTCGCATGGCCCGATTCTAACTCTTGACTGAGTCAGGGCCTACAGCAAAACAATCTACTTTCTTTCGGCCTATGAGACTGCAATTAAAATTTCTGGAATTGTAAGTTTTCTAAATCATGGTCATGTCTTTGTTTGAAATCACCAATGGAGGGATACACACATTTGCACAAATCATCTACATGTATTTTGTTGAAAACATGTTCATTTGTTGCGTTGAAGACCTGCGCGCAAGCAAAGTGCGCAGAAGATTTAATAGATTTTCTTGAAATGACCACATTATTATTGGTCACCGGGTTCTTACACACCCGACTTCATTTTATTTGGCACGTTTTGGTATAAAATTTTGTTTAGCCAGTGCATAACGGGTACTGCAAAAGTGAAGGGGATTACAGTAATACATTGTGAAATACTTGTACTTTCTTTATTTCAGAATTAGAACTGGTACAATATAATCCTTTGACAATTTTGCTGTGTAGCTAGGGGCAAAATCTGTCGTTTTCTCACAGTTCATTGATTTTCTCAAGTTTTTATGATTAATGTTCCGTATGAAGTGAACAGTAGAACACATCGGAATGAATTTTTTTTCAATATTAGGGACCTCCTGGAAAGTGTCCTGTAGACAAACGATTTTTGTTGCCGCGACCGACAAAGATCTCTTTGTTTGCAGTGGTCATCGCAGTTGCGTGCAACAAGAAACAGTGATCGCTCCGACTGGCAATCAGTGTCAAACCCAGCTATTACCAGTTTTGCTCGCAGATGAGCGATCTGTTTATTGCTCATCGCAGCAATAATTGTCACAAGTTGTAGCAACAAAAACTCCTTATTACCGGACAGTTAATAGTTATGTTGGCAATTGGGAAGTTTCACTGCATTGGGAAAGTGTTAAAGCTAACTTTGAATTGTTGTTGTCAACAAAATTTCCACTTTTCGGGAATCATATTTTCATTCAGTGTTAAATTCCACATCCAATAAGTGTCACAAATTTATTTACATTTGATGATGTTTTTCACCTTATTTTGAACATGTTGAAGCAGATTAAGTGTTCTCTTCAACTTTAAAAATTATCCTCGCCAGTTGTTGAATGCAGTGAGATTATGATAACAGTTGTTGGTGTCGGTGTGAACTCAGTCAATGACTCTACTAATGATGTTAATTTAAGAATTAATGTAGCAAATTAAGAAATAAATGTAGCTCATCACCACATGGCAAATGAGGAGCGTAATTCTACTTTTCAAAAATCGATATGGCTCTGGCGGATGCTAAGATTCAAAGGATTTGTGCTGTTTGTTAAAGGCCTACTTCGTTCAAAAGTTTAAAAATTGAATTTTAATTTTAATATTTCCAATTGACGCATAAGTATGTACTGACTGTAAATTTCAGCAGTGCCATTTTGTTGACTGTTCTACCAATACTGTAAATGCCAAGTTTCAGCAAATTTGCATGCATAATGACTGCACAGCTACGGCAAATATACTTCTATTTACCTGCCACTAGAGAACACAATGATATGAGTGGTGTAGGCCTTTAAGAGCACTGAATGCGATAATGTAAACCATGAATTTTTTATGGCCATTTTGTTTTTGTGATTTCAAGAACAACTTCGACTCGCAAAAATTAAAGATATCCGTGTGGCTTAGATATACAGGGTATCCTGGTTATTCAAAGATAGGTGACTTATAAGGTTAAGTTGTTTTTTTTCTGCTGGAGTGTGAAAGATTTCTGCTTACTAATTGGGATATTTTAAGATCAGGGAAAATTGTTCATTTGATTCATTATCTGACTACGAAGACTCAATTATTCATGCTAGTGCAAATTCAGGGTAACGAGTGTTGAAAAGATTTCAGTATAATTGAGGTAATCTGATAAAAATCCGGCTCATGCTGGATGATTGATAATTAGAAGAGGACTGAATAAAGCATGCTCTGCGTTCACAAATATCCTTGCCACTTATTCCTGAAAGTTGCCTCGAAATGAGATTTGGGTCTGCAAATTTTGTTGAGTTCGCTCAGGCATATTGTTAGTGCCAGATTCCGGCCCCACTGATCAGAGCTTTGAATCCCTCCCTGTCCACTTTGTGCATTCCAAATCAGAGTTCAAAGGTTTAATGGTATGGCTATGCTGAGAAGCATCCTCCTTGCGCATGGCTGGAATTCTAATCATTGATGATGTCGTTCTGACCCTGCTTGAACTGGTTGCTGTTGCCTCCTAATGGCTTTGACTTGGACTTTTCATTATTTAAAAAGAATTTCCAATGGTCTGTTTGACCCTTTAAAGTGTTAGTTTGGAACTGTACTGCTTTTCAATGATGTACAAGTAGTTACAGTGAATATTTGTAATGACCTCGAAACTTCTGAGTGGATTTTTAGGGCGCATGTGTGGCTAGCTATCCGCCCACTTGGACTAAAAACGCACTTCTCCAGGGAGGCAACATTCATCACGAGACTGTTACGACTTTTACGTTAGTCCGACCTTTGCATAGCTGGGTGACACGTTTTCTTATTTTTTGAACGTTGGTTACAAGATGGCTTCTATTTTGAATCCTGAAGATTTAGAGAAAGAAAAACTCATTTTGTAAACAAACTGAAAAAGTTTGAATTAAAACTTGCCTGAAGGTAAAGAAATTGCAACTGTTGTGTCATCTCTCTTTCAGTTAAAAATATTTCAGATTTTGCTTGTATTTAAAATCTCAATTTTTTTATTTGTTTGACATTAGACTTATAACATACCTTCTTTTGATGGCAAGATCACACTTTTATTCACTCGGATGAGCTGAAAGAATTGTGAAATATTAGTTACGGTAAAAATATGGCTTAAAAGCACTGTTGGAAAAGTTGCCTTAAAACTTAGCATCTTCAAGCGTAACTTGTTTTTACTTGCTTTTATGTGTCAAAAATATTCTTCCGGTAAAACTATGGCAAACTACAAGAGATATTTGAAAATTAAAACGTCTTGAAAGCTAGTATCGTTAAGAGCACATTAAAGTAGATTGTATTATGTATTTTTGAAAACGAAATCTTTCAGTATATCAACTATATTTAACTCCAGGAAGTTTTTTTTTTAAATGCCTTGAAATATCACATTAGTCGCTTGTTCCTGTGCATAAATGTCCTTTGGGATCAGGTGTCTTAGCCGTTTTGATTGCACTTGCATCTCAAAATCAGCATCTCTTTGACATAGGACCTCTTTAGGTTAAATCACTTTGTTGTAACTACCTGTAATTATCTGAGTAGTTAGTCTAAAGCTAAGAAATTTTGCCCAGCATTCAAGATTTAATGATGGTGTATTGGAGGCTGGCTTTGAAAAGTAAATTGGCTCTTGGCGTTTCTCTTTAATCGAAGATGCTACTTTGCTTAATTGTAAAAGATTTTGTGCTTCTGAAAGTTGGTTTTGGTAGACATTTTGTGGTGATTGCTCATATTGCATGTCTTCAGATTCAACAAGGCAGTGTTATATTTCATGGTACCCATCAAAAAATGTTGTCAAACACTTTACGGTGTTTGGTGTTGCTGTCTCTGTTAATAAATTCTGATGCGGTGTAATTTGCTCTAAAGAAACCTGAAAAATTTTTGGTTGATGAGAGAAAAATGCTGTTTCCCATTTTCGTACTTCTGTAACGTCAACAGAATGCTGGTCGAACCAGTATAAACTGTTCCGCTTTGAGCTTTGAACTTCAAGTATAAGAGAATTGTGTGTGCCCTTGCCTCGCATAAAGCTTCTGCGCTAAAATTAGATGGTTCAATATTTATATCAAAGGCTTTACCCTGGAGAATCAATTCTCCAATTCTCCTGCTTGCCGAGAATCTTTATCTAAATCTTGTGTATTCAAGCCAGGCCCGGCGACTTTTCGAGCAGTGAATGTCTGCATCACAAAAAAGCAGCTAAAATTTACCAAAATAACACATGTCTATCTGGTAACTAGGACACAAGGCCATCCGGTACATTAGATTTTGAGGCAGATTTACCACCCAGTTCCTTCGATTCTCCAGGGAGGTCTTAGTCAGTTTGTTCTGTTCTAAGCCTACATAACCCCTTGACATTCTCATCGGCATATCTCTGGTACACAGCCACAAATAGCGCTTACTTTGATCTTGAATAAAAGTGTGACTGACTTAAACATGAGCCTATCTCAATCATACTGAACTTCCAGCGGTATTGCCTCTGTAGCCTCCACCCACTGGCTTACCACTGAAGAAATACGTACTCACCCTAATTTGTCTGATTCTGCCGTATTCAGTGTACTATATCTATATACAGTATATAAAGCAGCATATGGTATCCCAATTTTCGAGCACACAGACCTCACAAGGTTCGTTCCTGTTTTTGTTTGGCTTGTTAAATTTTGACCACGTTGTGAAATGTTTTCTGAAGTATTAAAGGGTGGTATTTCAAAAGGCCTCTGGGGGTATGGAACCGGATCTTGGACATACCCAGCTGAAACCTCTTGCAATTGGAGCCAGCTTTCCTCGTCCACTCATTAGACATGTTAGACAGACTATGCCTGATCACTCTTACACCAAACCACGTCATTTCAAATCAGAATATTTATGAATAAATGTTTTTGAAGTTGCTGCGATGCCAGTAGCGAAACACATCTTCGCCTAGAGATTAGCAATGCTCCAAGAATATCGATGAGTGAACATTGAAAAAAAAAATTCTCTCACATTCTATTTGCATCTTCGCGCTAAACATCAGCTTAGTGAGATGTTCCACAATTTTTAGAAGCAGGGCACAAAATAACAATTCCACGGAACTTTTTAACATAATTCCCATTTCTTACCATTTGATTTAGTTCTCATGCTGTTGGTTTGGAACTGGTTTCAACGAGGAACTCTATCGGCAAAAGGTGACAGCAGTTGCCAGTCCAATGTACAAGAAATAAACAGCAAATGTAAATTTCATACACAAAAGTTTAGCTTATTGTTTTGTACGGATAACTGTTGCTGCCAACCTTTGGTAAAGTCCCTTATGAGTCATAATTTGATATTGTCATCTTGTAAACCAGTGCCTGATCTAAGGATGCATTTCCTGGCACCATATGACATCCCATTGACCATTCTCCCCCCCCCCCTCCCCACCACCACCACAACCGCCACCATAACAAGTAATACTCCTGTGATAGTACAGAGGGCGTTGTTGTCTCTGAGACATGTAGTTCAAGATGCGCTTTACCTTCATCACCAGCCCTTTACTCCAAAGATGCTTTATGTGAAATAATTGCCAGCTTTTTCACAAAAGGCAGTGTAGGTGTTGCTTTTGAACAGAAGGGAGGCATTAGTCATTTAGAGTGGTCTGATCTGATTCCAAAGGATTTGGAGCAGATTTTCTGCCAACGTGAAAGACCAACAAAACCCCCAGGGAAGAAAAAGGTAACCTTTATCGTGTTTGTTGAAAGCAATGAGCGATATGTTTGATCCGTTTCTGCAAGAAGTGGACTAAATCAGGCCTGTTATTCCACTATGCAAAGTCATCGATCCATATGGTTATTCATCGAGTGAGTTGGAGGCTATTCATGATAAGGGTTTCTCCGAAGTAAATGTCAAGAAGCTAGCGGTCATGAAATGTGGCGTGTTTCTTTTTGCTCAGCTTAAAGTTGATAAATGTGCCCTGTATATGTTTGCTCAGCTAGAAGTGGAAGAAATGTGATCTATTTCTGTTTCCTGAGCTAGAAGTCAAAGAAATGTTACTTATTTCCTTTTGCTCAGCTTGAAGTTGAAGAAATATTGCCCATTTCCTTTTGCTCAGCTTGAAGTTGAAGAAATGTAGCCTATTTCCATTTGCTCAGCTGGAAGTAGAAGAAATGTGGCCAATTTCTATTTGCTCAGCTAAAAGTTGATAAAATGTGCCCTGCATCTGTTTGCTCAGCTAGAAGTGGAAGAAATGTGATATATTTCTGTTTCCTCAGCTGAGGGTAAAAGAAATGATCCTTATTTCTTGTTGGTGAATGTTTCTGCTCCCAAAAGTGTGATTACGAATTTTTTCTTGGAATCATTGGCATCACTCGTTTGTTTACCATTGCGTGATTTAGTGAACTGGAGATCACTCTCCTTGGGGAATCATGGTCAAAGTGGTGAGAGAAACTCTTACACAAATGACCTCGTTTGTGTTGTGAGCATCACTTCTTAGAACGTTGTGTTGATTGCTTGCTGGTCTCCGAGGAAAACCTTTCGTTGGATTACTTTGATGTTTACAACAGCATAATGAATGCTTGGGTAGGTCCCGGTCGTTTTGGTACAATTTTTGGTAAACATTGACACAAATTACCATGGTACTGTTAAGTAATGATCTTGTTTGTGGTGTGAGCAGCACTTCTAATAACTTAGGGTTGATTACAAGTTGGTCTCTATGAACAGTCTCTGGCTGTATTACTTGGGTATTCAGAACTACATCATGGATGCCTGACATGCGTGATGTAGGTCTTGTTGGTGTTTCAGAAACATTTTCTCAACCACTTTTGGCTTTTTTTCATACAGTGCCAACCATTTGTATTTAAATAGACTATTACTCTCCTTCAAAGAAGTACCAATTCCTTTCAAAATGTTCTCTCAAGGGTTCTTAATGAAACATGTATCTGAACTCAATAAACATGTTCAGTCATTGAAGCAGTAAATTGTTCATTTCATATTCTGCACACCCTCGCCAATATGTCAAGTTATTACCAATAAAACGACCATTCGGATACTACTTTACAAGGAAATCAGAATTGGTATATTATGCCTCCAAAGTAGGTAAATGTATGTGTGAATTCAGCTGCTCCTATGTCAATTTCCTCAAAACAGATATTTGGTTTGGAGCGCATGTGGCCTTGGAGAATCTTATGAGAGCAAGAAGTATATACCAGTGTGAATTTTTAATGTTAGGTTGTATACTTGATACCAAAAACCATGGGCCCGGCTGTTCAAAAGTCCAAAAGCCAGGTTATATCCGTAATGGTTATCTCGTTCAGTTAATTAACCCATTAAATGTTCACTTTAAGACTTAGCGACTCCGTTAAAGCTAACGTGGACTTGAGCAACTCAGCTCTGGGGTAAACTTTGCCACTGCTGAAATATCTGCCAAAATACAATGAAAGGGGTATATCAGAGAGGAAATTCTTATGTTAAAAATATTCCTTTCATCACAATAAAATGTGTTTTGATAATACCCCGCATCTGAAATAACACTTTGCCTGTGTCAGTGTTCTGTAACTGTTCTCATTTAATACCTGAGCCATCTCTGTTCAAATCATGGCTAGTCCTTCAATTCTGTAGCATATCTCAAAACACATCACCTTTTGGTTAATGATGTATAACTGACAATGCGATTCCATTGAGCATCACGCCATGCATATGATATATCATGGAATGGCATGATTAAGCATAGTCTCCAATTTCGCTATCTGATGCCGGTCTAATCAAATATTTCCATCTCGTCTGCAGGGACATTAGATGTTCATTTCAATTTTACTCTAATGGGCATTATTCGATAAACTAACTCTCTCAGTTGATTTGATGTTCGGCATTGTTTTGCAGCAGGGTTGAGATAGAGCTCCTTTAGAAAGATCTATATTGCTTTTACACTGCATGGTTTTCATACTTGTTGAGGAGTCATCTCATATTATCTTCATTTCTTAACCATTGTTGTTAAAGCAACACCACAGAGAGATCTATGTTGCTTCTATAATGCATTGTTTAAGAGTTGACCATATAGACACCACCATTTTGGCTAGAACTTGACATCCTAAAGCAATTAGAACTGTTTCCAAATGAAGTGAATGCCCATTTAAAGCCTTGGAGTCTCTTCTCTGGAAAACAAAGAACAGACTCCCACCCTTGAAATTGTCATTCACTTCATTTTAAAAGAGTTCTAATCACTTTACAGCCAAAATTGTGGTGCTTATCGTCAACCATTAAAGGCTTATGCCGTTCAGCAAAAAATAGGCCCTTTCCCTTGGCCTTCACGGTAAATGACGCCAGACAATGCCTCTCGAGCCATTGTCTGGTGTCTTTTACCATGAAGATCTGTTGTAAAGATGGTTTGATAGTCCGACCCTAGGTGGTACCGGTGTATCTGGCAAAGGGCCTATTGAAATTTGCAATTGAATTTGAAAATTTGACTAAATAAAAATTTCACAGAGGATTGCCGTTGCGTCGACAGATATACAAATACTATTATGCCAAGTTTCATCAAATTCATATGCATGATAACTGCACTACAACATTGTATATAACTTTTATTCCTGAACCACCAGCAATTACAAACCGCATACCCCTTTAAAGACTTGTCGAGGACCAATCTAAGCTCTTCATTTACTAGCGGTGGCCATTCAAAGCGATGTCAGTCCTCCAACGCATTGATCTATATACTACTATACTGCCCAGTATCAAGACTTGTCAAGGACGATTCTGAGCACTTCATTATTGGCCATTGCCCTTCAAAGCATCCTTAATCATAGATGTATACAGCATGGTATTGAAACCTGTCAAAGACCAATCTCAGTTCTTCATTATTAGCCAGTGTTGTTGTTCAACACTCCTCCAGACTAGTCCAAACATCGAATGTTATGTATTTTGATATTAGCGCTGATATCGGAGGGGGAGAGACCCAGTATCGACTTCATCATCTCCTTGGCAATGCTGCTGAAGAGGGCATGGATAAATAACTATTAGGATTGAAGATGACAGGCTGTGTGGTATACTATACTTGCTGGTCGTATTTCCCAATCTAACCTCAGAGGAACTAATGGGGGCGAGATCTAGGACACATAGTTCCCATATTGAAAAATCAGTCTGAGTCACCAGAGTGAATTGGCCAAAATAGTTCTCCAAATTTTTAGAGAGCTTTGTTTGCGTGTGTTTTAAAAGCAATCAACCTGCTATGGGAGGATGGTCTCGTGGGATTTTGCACCGCAAAGGTGACAACACCTGAGGAATGCCTCGAAGACGAGTGGAAAAAAAAATCGAGAAATAAAAACTAGTCTATTCCCCTGATAATCTGTGTGACAGGAGTGTCTGCATGACAGGAGCGAGTCATATGAGATTTTGTCAATCAAAGCTGACGATTTCTAATGCCCTAGGATAAGAACACCTGGTCTCCGACTCTAACTCTCATAATCTCCTTGCGAACTGGCAAAGCTCTCAGGAAGCTCTCACCTCCGCGATAAAGAGCAGGATTTAACAATGCCTTTCGGCGCATTACAACTTTCAATCTGTGTCTCATCCGTAGCGGGGCTAATTTCAACTTTCATTAAGCTATTTAGGCTGACGTGCCGACAGGTTGTGATCGCGACACTTAATGAGAACAGAATGTGTGGATGAGTGTGAAAAACATTACTCAATATTTTACGATGTTTTTGTAATGACGAAATTGCAATTTACCATTAGTTTTGAACGTGCCGATATTGAGGTGACTTTGCCATTTCGCTTTCAGTCGCAGAGTTTGCTTGAAGGCAGCAATAAACACATCTTAAAAGATCTGAATCTCATTCTGAGGTCATTTGGCTTTACCTTTCCATGAAATAAGGATGCTGAACTCATAGGAAGTAGGAAGTACTAACTACCATTTGAGGCAAAAATGCTACCATCTGCAATTCTTCTCCTTTGTGTTCTGCTCTTGGTGCTGTTATTCTCCAGGGAGTATTTCTCCTCCTAGGTTGGATGAGTATCTTTCACGTGCCACAACAGTTGAGCACGAATTGGTTTTTTTGGCTAGGTGGCTCCGTCTTCGGCCAGAGGTAGAGGCCATCGCAAGCTACTCATGTTTCACACTTGGTAGGGTTTTTTGCTTACCCCAGAAAAGACATCAGATACATGAGCCTTGGTTTTCCATCTCATTTGAAGGATGAAGCAATTTAGGATTGAGTGCCACGCTCAAGGACACAAAGACGAAACAGTGGTGATCCTTGTGAAAGTTGAACCTGTTCACCATGTTGCCGCTTTATTATACCATCTGTTCTGATAAGGATGGCCAACAGTAAATAGTGAACACAAATGACATACCCCTTTAAAGGTATTTTCTGTTCGTTTCCGTTCCTTTCAAGAATTTGAAAATTTTTCAATGCATAAATACATACTGAATATAAATTTCAGCATTGCCGTTGTGTAGACAGATATACAAACACTGTCGTTGTGTAGACAGATATACAAACACTGCCGTTGTGTAGACAGATATACAAACACTGCCGTTGTGTAGACAGATATACAAATACTCTAGATACCAAGTTTTAGACAATTCAGTTCTATTTTCCTGGACAACCATTAAATACAAATGGCGTTTCCCTTTAAGCACTGTACAAGACAGCCATTCAAAACAGACGTTTGACTTTTATTGCCAGGAAATTGCCTCACAAAGCCACCCACACTCCTCACTTTAATATCACAGCTCAAAATAACCACAAAGATACAAACCACACCCACATTATCCCGCTGCTTTGTGCCTTATAGCTCTGCACAATATCTTTTCAACTGGTAAAGCTCACTCCTCCTCTTTAGCCTTTAAAGTGGCGCGCCATTCATATTTATTGGTGACTCAAGCAAAGAGAACGGCAATTATGCCATAGAGCAGTTGTCTATGCATGAAAATTTACTAAAACGTGGTATTTGCAGTATCTTTATACCTGCGTACACAACGGCAATGTTGAGATATATATTCAGTGCTTATTCACACAATTTGAAGTTTTCAAATTCACTCTAGTGCAAAGTTTCTTTTAAATTTGCAATTTGTGGCAAGTATAATGTAGGAACAAGACTGTTGAACTAAAGGGTCTTCATCCGTTGCTCTGGCATGGAGAACAGATACATTAAAGCCGGGCTTACTGTCCAGTCAGGGATGTATAGAGCCTTAGCCTGAACGGCATGGAACCCGAACCTGAGACCTGCCCTGTTACATGTACAGGTGGATACCCCTAACACAGCAAACCTTCAGGTACCAACCTGCTTCCAGTCAGTTTTAATTGACAGAGTAAAATATGGTAACATTTATAGAAAAGCTTCCTATAACGACTGTCTAAACTTACAAGGCTGAAACTGAAATCTCAACACACAACATTCGGTAAGGACTACTGGTAGGCTGATGCCTTTTGGACTTGGTGTAGAAGAGACAAGGATTGCTATAAGGACTGGTTAGACTAAGGGCTGACACCTCAACACACTTGATAAGGTATAAACTACTGGTAAGATTATGCCTTTTCGACTTAGTGGAGATGCCCAGGTTCATGGCATCAGATAACTCATCTTTCATCAGTGACCGCGTCTGATAAAAAGATTATAAAAACGCATTATCCCAGAGGTAATGGAAAAAAGTGTATTCTTCATCATAGTTTTGCAAAGACGCCAACTCAATAAGTGTTTTCATGCTTGGTTGGTTGATGTCGTGGCCTGTCACAATCACTCAGTCGCAATCGATGAAGGGGGAAACTGGTAACATTTCAAGAATGATTCATGTTTCGAGGGAGGTGCTTGTTCTAGAATCTTAATTTGTTTCCTACCCAGTGCAACATCCGATCAGACAAATTTGTGTTAAAACTATGACAGAAGCTCATGAGACTTTAGGATATGCCATCGTTTTCACATCGCTATTCAACAGGTCTAATGGATTTTATAGCTTGTAGATTTCCATAAGTCGGCTTTTGTCATTGCAATTTGAAGTCCTCATGACAAACAGCTCAGCCATGTTAGCTGAGATGAATATTGAATCATTTGCCAATCTGATAGGAACCTTAGTTGGTATTACATTAATACTTTTAAAGGCCTATGCCGATCGTTAAAAATTTGAAATTTGTAATTTGTAATTGAATTTCCAATTGGTTAGATACTTACACTGAATAAAAGGTTGGCGTTGCCATCGTGTAGATAGATATAAACATACTATAAATAGTAAGTTCCAGCGAATTCGAATGCATTAACTGCACTATGGCATTGTGTATAACTGCATTTCTATTTTCCTCGACCACCAACGATTACAAACATCGTACACCTTTAATGTCTTTATGTTCTAGCCGAGTAGACTTCAGATGATGACTTTTGCATGTACCTTCTATCTAATGAGCTTAGATTTTGATTCGCAGAATCTAGAATAGGGATTTATGCCTGTGCTAATCAGATCCTCCCGCTGACAAAGAAGGGTCATGCTGGAGACGCAGCCAGTAAGTCATTTTCTATGAAGTCTCCTAAAATCATTTCCAACTGCAGTTTTTGGCAGATTTGCGATAATTGAAATGATACACCTTCTCATAATGACAAACTGAGTACAAACATACACCTTAATAATCAACATGCAGGGATCGTAAAAAAATTATCAACATGATAAATGCACCCATTGCATATAGAGAACACGTGAGTAGGCATCATGACTGACTACTATTGGCGTCACCTGGCGTTAGAAATAAGTAAATAGGCGTCACCTGGCGTTAGAAATAAGAAATTGATTGCACCAACAGTAAATAGGCGTCACGTGGCGTTAGATATAAGAAATTGATTGCACCAACAGTAAATAGGCATCACCTGGCATTAGAAATAAGAAATTGATTGCACCAACAGTAAATAGGCATCACCTGGCGTTAGAAATAAGAAATTGATTGCACCAACAGTAAATAGGCGTCACCTGGCGTTAGAAATAAGAAATTGATTGCACCAACAGTAAATAGGCGTCACCTGGCGTTAGAAATAAGAAATTGATTGCACCAACAGTAAATAGGCATCACCTGGCGTTAGAAATAAGAAATTGATTGCACCAACAGTAAATAGGCATCACCTGGCGTTAGAAATAAGAAATTGATTGCACCAACAGAAAATATTTGTAAATGAACCGTGTACTCTATTTGAATTTATTTATTCATTTAACAGTTAACAAAGCAAAAAGTGAGGTTTGTACAGGAGATCAAAATAAAAAATAAAAAAATTGGCACTGGCAGTTCAGTTCGTTGGCAAATTGAAATAAATTATATTACTAATTAAAAGAAATTAGATATGTCATCTTTAATGGATTAATTGAAAATAAAAAAATTTCTATCAAAATGTTTCTTCATTATATTTATTTGGCTTCCCATCTCTGAATAGAATAGAGCATCACAACAATATCCATTACCTCATATTCTGATGCGGCAGTGTTTTTTTTTCAGGCACAAAAAAAATGCTTTTAGGCATTATAGAACTATCTGAAAACAGTTCAAAGAAATAGCGTTAGTAATTTCTCGAAATGAACATTTTATCGGTATCCCATATCAATAAATGTATTTTTTCATGTCTGATTTGATGATGTTTCCAATTAAATGAATGAAATAACTTTATGATCTATTCTAAAAGTGGAACACCCCTGGAGAAATGATGGTGCAACGATATTGATGATTTATTGACAGATCTTATACCCTAAAGGTGAAATAACAAGTAATAATGCAGATGATGCAGGGATTTTTTATGTATAGATACTGTTGTGCTCGGTGTTCCAGCCTAAAGGTGAACGAAATCAAAGAAGTGTCAATGCAAAAGATGCAGCCAGTCTTTTATTTGTATACAGATTTGTTATGCTCTGTCTTCAACCCTAAAGGTGAACTAGAGGAGTATAAAAGCAAAAACGATGCAGATGTTTTTTCATGTATAGATTGTGTTACATTGTATGCTCTGTCTAAAACCCTGAAGGTGAACTATAAAAGTACAAATGCAAAACAGGTAAACATTTTTAGCTCTCCTGGGTGATTTTATGTTGTCATGTCTTGTTTGTTCTTCTGTCGTCCATCCGTCCATCCGTCGTCCATCAACAATTTTAAGAGTGTATACGTGCTCAAACGTGGTTTTGTGCCAACTATGCCATGTATCAGATTGCCTTATTTATCTGACAGGATACTTTGGGTCACTCTAGTAATATAACATAAAAGATTTTATATTCATGATATTCGAGAATAAATCAGGTGTACTTTAAATTCCTTTGATGTTATGCAAAAAAGGCGTAAATCGCTAGTAGGAAAATCTTGCACGGAACACTTAGCGAGTGAATTACAGATAATGCTTCACTTATGCATAGTATAAAAAAATATATCAAGGTATAGATAGCTACGAAAAATGTCGGCTTGGGGCGACTTATTAGTGGTAGAAAAAGATGTTCAAAGATGGGGCTCCATGACAAAATGGTAGATGACAGTAATGTCCTGCAGATAGGAAGTCGCATTGCTTGCCAACGATGCCACTTAGTGCCCTGAATATCAAATGAGCGGAAGAAACGTCGGGAAGCAGACGTTTGTTATTCGCAGTGCCAGGATCTGAAGGGCACGGTGCAAGGATGGGGAGAGATAGGGCATGACCAGGGTTGACAAATCCCTTCCCGTGTCATGGATACCGGATGAGTTCAGATAAAAAAAAGCCACTAACTCCACTTCTATCATATTTTTTAACTTGCCTCCAGAGAGGCGAGCTTATCTTATGGCGCAGGGTTCTTCGTCATCAGTCGTTGTTGTCGTTGTCTTAGTTGTCCGTTACCGACGCAAGTTTTGTGACTGCTGGAGCTATCAACTTGAAACTTAATACAACATGTGTCCCCCTATCTAATGACACCTGGGAGACCAAATTTGGGTCCGGTTTGATTCCTGATTCTGCCACCAGTAAAAACCGAAAACACAAAAAGTACTTTATCTCCCTAACAAAGAGCTCGATCATCACCAAATTTTTTACATGTAATGACGATACATGACATATCACGCAGGTCTTTTATTTGACTTACTTTTTAAGGTTACAGATGTCAAATAGCATGGTGGCACATTTGGTTATTACTGGCGCTACATGTATAGACTTGAATTTGGTACATATGTAGCCCTATGTTATGAAACCTTGTAGACTCAATTCCAGACTCGTGAAGTATGTCTTTTATTCTGGCAACAGTGTATTTTTGCTTTGTCGAATTGACGTCAGGATGACGTCCTAATTGCAGAACATGGTTTCTGAGTTATTTGGAAAACATAACAACTTTTTTTTCTACAATGGGTACTGCTAAAGTATCTCACAGTTTTGGACCAGAATGTCATGGCCTTGATCTATGATTCAGTGGCTTTTTTGTCTTTGTAGAAATCTGACCCTGTATCGAAGACCACAGCTGGTCCATTGAAAATTTAATACGTGGTTAAAACTCTCCACGTCTATAAGCCGCACTTACACCACCTGAAAATGGACCACCAATCTTGGTTCGGGAACCAATGCCGCACCATCGAGAATCCACCAAGCGCTTACACCAGCGCTGTAGCTAGTTATAAAATCCGGCTACAGATGGCGCGCAAACAATAAGCAGAACGCAGAAAGCCTAGGCAGAAAGCGCCATTTCGAAAGTGCCGCCTGGAGCCGAACCATCTAACTAGCTAATTGCCGATCCATTTGCGCTTACACCACGACAAAGCCGAGCTTTTAACAAGCCGGGCGAATTTGGACCATCAAGCTTGGTGGGACAAATTCGCTCGGCAATTTGTATCGGCAATGGATTGCCGAACCAATTTGTCGCGGCAATGTGGTGGTGTAAGTGCAATTGGTCCACCAATATTTCGTGGTGTAAGCGCAGCTATAGTCATCAAGGATTAACACAAGTTTGTTTTCCAAGTCAGAACCTTACCCCTGGAGTAAATAATTCACAAATCATATAAAAAATATGCATTTGATTTCCCTTGGGGCTGGTTTTGGTATCCAATTTCAGTTGATAAAATTTTGATGCAAATTGCTTGTGAGGCATGACAACATAAGTTTTGCTTCTGCAACTCTGGTGGTTTTTGTGATTCCATCTATTGATTGCCCTGTCATGGCATGTCTATTTTGTCCCTGGGTAACTTTTCGCCGCATCGCCCTTTCCAATTTAGACTTGGCGACCTCCATTGACATTACCCCAGGGAGATTGGAGTTGTGAAAATTAGGTAGATGGTGTGATCTGGGTTGGCTAATTGCAGAATATCAATTATAGCTAATTGCCATGCGTGTTAATGAGTGTTATTGCTATCATTATGCTTCGGGGCTCGATACTGTTACCAATATTAAAAGATACCAGGTCGCTGTTGATATTGAGCCCCAGTTTTATGTTTTATAAAATTTAGAGATATGAATTGATTATTAATAAGGAAGGAAAAACACTTTTTTTTCGACGAAACGCATACCAGTGTAATCGATGAATGCATGTCATTAGCCATGCCTTTGTGGCATGTATTAGGATTAGGTAAATTACTCACCATTATAAGACCATATCTGAATATTCAAGAGTGGGAAATATTATGAACATTGTCGTACAATCAGTGGGTCGGGGACACCAAGTTGTCCAATGGTCATGACGTCATATTCTGGCTTGGTTCTAGTGTTGATTCAGTAATTATGAAGCAGTCTTAGATCGGTGAAGCTAGAGTACTGCTCTATACAGCCTGCCCCGTCTGAACTTGTAAGGTGGGTGAGACCAATTCATTTAGGAAGCTAAACCATGGCAACGTTTCTGAAATATAGTTGTGTGCTTCTATCATGATACATGTATTTCATGATACATGTATTTGAAAAATATTTGAAGCTGGTTGTGGAAACCAGTGGCCACCAGTTGTCATTTGGCTTTTTTCACCCGATCGTGTCCAAACCCAGATACCCCCATATTAGTTTATGATATTAAGGGTTGTCAATATTTGCACCATCTAGTCGCTTCATGAGTTCACTCTGCGTATCATGCCGTATCATGTCTGCGAAGCCTGATAACCCAATAAAGTAGATCTCATCGCCTTTTGTTAATTCTTTTTTCTATCCCTAACATGGCAAAATTCCAACACTGAGAAATGACGGTGGTAAAAAATTTCCCTGGATACCCTGTATGACACTGTGGAAGAAAAGCCAGAAAACTAATTATCTTGACGTAGAAAAAATACCCAAGAAATAATTGGAGAATGGAAGTACTAATGGTGTTATGTAAGAAGGATAATGGGTTTCCAGACCGAGATGGGATAATGTGTCCTAATGGTGCTCCAGCCACTTTTGTTCGTTATTATCACATTAGGTCAGTGTCCATTGGCGAGAGGAGAGCGCATTAGGTTATAGATCGGTCAAAGACCATTTCATAGTACTTAAAGGAATCCTGGCATGAAAACGCTTATAAAAATGGAAGTTCTGAACAGCCCAGTGAAAACCTAATGTGGGAATAAGTTCTCATTCATAAATTTGTGCAGTTTCGAGGACTCCGGACAGTTGGACAGTACTTAACTCTATTTTTATCCCATGAATAACATCTCTATTTACCATTTTTGAGATATGTTGTATCTTACAATCTAAATGAGACGTTCTGAAAATACCGAAGAAATAACTGAACAATAGAAACAAGACACTTTCAGAAAAATAACTTACTAATGAAACAAGAGAAGAATGAACTTATCAAAGGGATAATATGCCTTGGCCTTAAAGGGGGTGTGTTGTTCGTCTAAATGGCGGTTCAGGAAAATAGAAGTGAAGTTATTTGCAATGCCATAAAGCAATTATCATGCTTGCAACTTTGCTGAAACTGCATGACCGCTATGTTGAATTTTCAAATGCAGATTTCAAATTTTTAACAAACAGCCTATAATAACAAGGCAACTGTGAGAAGGACGCTCAGCTCTTAAGATTGAAGTGTTGTGCCGCGACCATCTACCAAAGCAATAACACACCGTCAGATGCACTCAAAGTAGTCGATTCTGCGAACCCAACGTCATCAGAACAGCCACTCCTGAAAAACCAATAAACATCCCTCCTTCATTGGAAAAACGTCTGTCAAGATATGCCACGACAAGTGTAAATAACCAATCACCATATGATCATTACCCATTCCTGCCGAACAAACTTGATTCCCACCGAACAAACCCGATCTGGTTTGTGCAACATTCCAAATAGGCCAAACTCTTAAAAGCTTTACATGGTAAACATTGATTGTCAATATCAGTGCTGTCTGCACCAAGGAAACGATACTGATTTATGTTGAAATTCCATCTTCCAATATCTGGCAATTCGAGGAATCCGATAAATTTTGACTACGCTATGGGTTTGTGGTTGATATCATTCATCCCGTGGCACGTCAATTATTTTGCACAATACAGCTTCATCTGGTTTGACCAGTATTGATGGGGCAAAGGTCCATGGTTCAATGTTAAAGCGAAGGCAAGAGGAAGCTATTGAATTGCTCAATGCTTTACAGGCAGTTAATTGCATATTTTCTGCAACAAGATAAGCCATTTACAAAGATTCTTTTTGACTTTTTTATTTCCGTACCCGGTATTTAAAACGTAACATGCTTCAAAATACAAACCAGGGCTGGGATGTTCAAAACAACGTTTGCTTTAACGGCGTCGTTTAGTCTGATCGTGAACATTTTAATGGGTTTAACTGAAAGAGAAAATATCCTTAAGGATTGAGGATTTGGGATAACGCGACTTTTGTGCTTTTGAACAACCGGGTCCAGGGGTGTAGCTAGAAGGGAGGGTGAGGCGGGAAAATGCCCCCCCCCCCCAGTAATCTAAAAAAAGCAGAAATGTCTTCTTGAACTATAAACCCCTTTTTGCGAGTGGGGAATTACCGTACATTTCATGAAAGTTTAACTTCTGGTTTTATCATTAGTAAATGCACCTGTCCACGCAAATACATAAAAAGGATGTTCTCACAAATATTTAGGGCAAGAAAAATAAAGAGATCTACCGTAACATTTAAAATGTCTGACCTTCACTGTAAGATTTTCAAAATATTCTGATAGTTGCAAACCTAAAAATGTCTCTTCTTGGCTAAGTTGGTGGCTTTTTATAAACCCTTGACCTGTAAATGGATAGGGTTAAAAAAACCTTTTTACAAACAAAATAGAATCAAAATTAGTGAATTCTGTCTGAGTATGGGAACAGAACAGGTTGTGAAAATAATCCTGGGTAATGTTACGTCGAAGACATGTTAATCTTGTGACGTTGTGGAACTCCAGATCTCTTCTACATGTTCTTTCAACATTAATGGTAATAGTCTCACACAAATTAGCTATATATTCAGGGAAATGTCAGCCTCTCAATTTCGTCATGACTTTTTTCTCACATTTGTAACTTTCTGCAACATGATAAAAAACCGAACAAAAGAAAATGTCTGATACTTTCGAAAGCTATACGAGTCAGTTTTTATGTGAACCGACTTTTTTATGATATCTTCTTTTCCATTATGGGGCACATCGCGTAAGTCGATCATAGGAAGCCTTTGGGACGATAAGCCAAGCTTAACTGCTTTTGATTTCCTTCTCGTATCTTTAGACTAAGCATTCCTGAGGCGCTTCATTTCCTGAGGATTTCTTCAGGACCTATTGAATATTTGTCTTTTTTGTATGTCATTATCGCAGTGTTTTTTTCAAGTTAACGTTATCTTCCTTCGCGTGTCAGGACATGCTGGAAAAGAACTTTCCAGATAGAGATGGCCCTTCTTCTGAGGTTTTGGTGTAAGAACAATGCTTGCATTGGCAAATGTACTAAGTTAAGGCTGTAAGCTAATCACTGCTTTCCAGGGACGCTTGACAATTCTGCTATTTTGAGAAGCAAAATGTCAGCAGTGTTCATGTAAGCTGATTCTGATATTTTAGTTCTGATTACCTGATGGTAAGTCATCAAGGAGACTACACACAGGAGATGTGTATTAAAGTCAGATAAAGTTATATATAGTTGTTGATTCAGGTTTTTCCTATCTCACAGTACCGATACTGATAATGTACTGATAATGTTTCATTTTTCTTGAATTTCCATAGAATATTCTTAGAGAATTCAACCCATTTTAGATTTTCCAAGCTCAATTGTATCACTTATTCCATTACACCTGAATCGCCATTTCTCCGCCAAAGTGAATTCAAATACACTTGTTACGAACTCTCTGAATGCACTAGCATCTGTCTCGGTTGCTCCCGGCCTAATCTGCAGACAGAAAGAAGAGGTAATTGCATTACCGGTGATATGTAGAAATCACTTGCTTCAAGAATTCTATGTAAATCTAATTCTTCTTGCTAAATAGCTAGGGAGTTGGCTGAAGACACTGCTGTAATGGATGCTCTCAGTTATACTGGAGCAGGGGTGTCAACTCATCAATTACATGGTTTTGCCCTTTACTTTGCTTCATAAGAGTATACCATTCGTTGTTGGAGCTTCTCACTTTCAGAGTGCTGCAATTAACTGACACCCAGCGAGGCTATAACAAAGGTTATGGAAGGACAATTCCATACGATGCCTGATGGTTGGACCACTTGTCCTGAGTTTATAACTCATTATAGGCGTTTTTACACGGTGCGGGTTCAAGCCGGATCGAGACTAGTTCAGGTACCAGCCGGTTTATTTTCCCTCGTGTAAAAGCGAACCTACCGTCCTGAACCCTCCTGGTCCGAGGCGGGTTCCGATCGCCGGTCTCGGGTCGGTGCAGGCCGGTGTAGGCCGGTGGAGGAGGGTTTATTTATGCGTGTAAAAGCGAACCGGCTCCGAGCCGGTTTGCACACGGTACTCGCGTGACGTCATTCGCGGGAATAGCTGCCGTGTTCCTGGCATGAAATTTTCCGCGGAAAGAAACTGCTGTGAAATCTTCAATTTATCGAGAGCAAGAGCTTTCTTTCCATACAAATGCTGTGTACCAAAGCAAAAACTCTGCATCTCACCGGCGCCATCGTAAACCATTTTGTATTATTTGTTTTTGTGATATTTTCGTACCTCCACCGCCAGCAGATTGATCAGCGCCACCAATTGACGATGTTAGTGACGAACCGGCCTGGAGCCGGATCGAGGCCAGATCGTCGAACCGTCCCCGTGTAAAAGCGAAATGAACCGTCCTGAACCGAACACGCCTCGTGACGGTTCAGGAGGGTTGTCTTGAACCAGCACCGTGTAAAAAGGCCTATTGTCATGGGACAGGAGGTCTCGTTGTGTATCCCAACAGTCTTGTTAGCCAAGTACTAACAGGGTACATTCCTTTCATCTTTGAGAGGTCATTGAGGACATTGTCACAACCAGACCAGGGGACATGGAGGTTCCTTCTGAAGAAAGCGTGAGCGCAGGCGAAATTTGAAGACAAATATGAAAAATATTCTGGTTCGTTTGATTACACATCAGCAGCAAAGAGCAGCAAATCCTTCATACTAGCAGATGTAAGTATCGCATTACATGTACACTACTGACTTTGCCCAAGTGGCTACGCTGTCAAAGTTCGTGAGTTTACAGCGAATATCACATCATGAAAGCCATTTCTGCAATCCCGGGAGGGAAACCCAGCACAAGCAAAAAATTAGCTTCTTACATGGGTATACATATAGTTTGACTTAAGCTTGATTTCTTGGAGGGCTGTCTTATACATGTTATATCGTTTTTTGTGAAAAGCACACCTCTTATAGCATGAGTCGGAAGTTCAATGACATCCTAAAGTCTAAATTTCAAAAGCTATGCCATTATACTTCAAAAGTTTTCTCAGTTTCGATAAGCTTATTAACTTCCCTTTCATGCTAAAACATAATCTTGTCAATCCTTTGGCATTAAAAACCCCGAGAGTGTTCTGAATGATAAATTAACTTCTTTATATAGTTCACTTCTAATTCTTTACTTAAGCCTATTACTTTTTAATCTTGCCTTTCTAACTGCTTTTGACAAAACGTTTTTCTGAGGCTGTACAGTTTTCATATTCAGAGGGGTGATGTATAAGAACTGTCTTCTAAGTCATTTGAACAAAGTTTTGTTACTTTAGAGTCTAATGACAACTTTAACATCAGATAATTTTTCTTCAATAAGCCTTTTACTGCTCTTGGTGTGGTGAATATCACAGGATATTTCGAAGGTTTTTTTAGGTTTAAACCTTTGACAAGATCGTCAAGATGTTTCTGAGCAAAATTTTAATTTAATTCTTTGAGTGAATCTTATCATGCAGAGTGTCTTAAAATACCTGGATTTAGAACGAACCAAAAAGCGTACCTCAGTATTGGTATTGATTGTCTCACCAAAATTGCTTGGGTGGAGCTGAAATGTTGGTCAAAACCTCGCCTCGGTTTTGTTCTCCATCTTAGCTCCACCCTCGCGGTTTTGGTGAAACAACAAATACCTCCAGTTCAGTATCAATTCCTTAAAATATAGTTCAATTTGTATCATATCCATCAAAAACAGGTTAAAACACGCTGCAAACAAGTGATTTTTTGTCACTGTGACCTACGATCATGATTGCATGCAACTAAAATCCATTGTGTTCATGAATTACCCGAATTTGATAGTTAATATGCACTCTCAGGTTTAACTTAATGAAAAACTTCATGTTTAAAAAGCGAAGACCATACTTTGTTGTACAAATTGTCCCTATATGTATAATCTCTAGATAAATGGCCAGTTTGTAGTCACTATTGGCCAATTACGCGGCAGGCTTGATGAGTTGGTGAGCGATCGACTAAAGAAATTGGTGTAACACTGTCATGCAAGAAGAGTGATTGATTGCGTGCGACAAGTGATTTTACTGTTGCAAGCGACAAACACAGCTGACATCTTCATACTGACAATTGTTACATGTGGGGCGTAATTGCTCACGTGAGAAATCAAAGATGTCGAATGTTTGGGTTCATTTTTTTGCAACATCTAATTTCTGCATCCTGTTGTATCCGAAGAAAACCATCGCATGACTGCAGGTGCTCCGTGTGAATCATTCTCTCAAGAGTAAAGCCATCATACTCAAAATGCTTGGCTATAAAAAGGCCCAATAGAATCCTGCGGTTAATCCATCAATGATAAATGAATGCAACTTAAAGAACCTATTCGTTTTCCCGTGACAAATAGGGTTGTCGATATACCCGGGCACTGGGTAAAAAACCTGGCTATCAATGCTGGTCTACCTGGCTGTAGAGTTGTAAATTCTAAAATATTGTTAAATTAAAAAAAAGTATTGAGTATTTTCATGGAGTGACTAAATCATTACACGTGAGTAAATAATTGTCTTGTCTAGTTCTAGCAATATCAATGGAAAATGGATGATTTTGGTTTCCTGGAACCTGGATAAAATCATAGCCCCAAGTCTGATGAAAGGTACATGTGCTGGGTGAACCACAAAAAAAGATTTCTGCTGAGATATCCAAACTGGAAGTACAAATATTAATCTCAACTACATGTGGCAGAATATTAGTAAATATAAAGATTGATTAGAAATTATTTTTCAATTTTATATTAATTTCTTAAGATCAAAAGTGTATAATCTTTTTATGTCGCCTAGTATAAAGCTCATCAATCAGTGGCTCAAAGGCGCTCCTGATGGCCATTGTGGTTTATTCCCAGCCTTGCCCCAACTCGACTGCTTCTTTTGTGCAGTATTTAGAGATTTGGCTTCTGATGGTGAGCATCTTTTGACTAAGCAGCAGGTTAATAGCGATAGATGCACGAGGCAATCGCTTTGATTGCCGAGTCTTTATGATAAGGTGATACGCACGCCACTCAGTTTGCCTAAATGGCTTCCGTAACTGCCTTCCGTAACTGCACCATTTCCGTTGAGAGCGTCACTATTTTCACTTTACGACCAAGGTAGACATATAAATGATGTACGCCAGGTCAATGTCCGAGATCATTTTAGACTGATCACCTGCACGATCGGCCATGAAATCGTTTTACGGTCCTGCTTAAGTTGGCCAGCACTGTTTATTGCCACACGTTAGAGATTGAAGGGCCACTAGCGGACTAAGGGGGGAAAGTTGTATCCGTTTTGCGTTGTATCCCTTCCTGATTAATAGTCTTCTTAGTACAATTTGTGCGTAAATTTCTTTTGTCATTGCCACTCTAGGAAGAACCATCGATGTGGTCTTAAAGGGGTACGCAGTAAAACCATGGATAAATATATGTGTGACATAGGCCTTTAAAGGGGTTGGTTGCGTGTTGCCATTCATAATAACTGGTGGTCCAGAAAAAAAAATGCAGTTATACATAATGACATAGCTCCATTATTATGTATACGAATTTGCTGAAATGGAGAAGTTGCAGTATTTGTTTAGCTGTCTACACAACATCAATGCTACACATTTACGCAATGGGAAATGTTCAAATTCAATTAGAAATTTCAAATTCTTAACGAATGGGTAGACCTTTAAAAGCTATCTAGACAATGCCATCCAGAATGGATTTTTTGTTGATATTTTTCGTGCAATGTTATATGAGCCGTGTGAATCACATTCAAGGAATTTTTTACCTGAAGGCCCCTACCACCATCATTATAAGTTGGAACAGCCAGGCAAGGATCCCTGAACTGCGAGTTGTTGGTAAATCGGGCAGTTTTGCCCTTCACAACCACAAATCAGGCTACCGCCTTGTCTGGGATCCTGACAGCACTCTTGGTATAACTCGTTCATTTCTGAAAATAGGTTTCTGCCAAAAACATTATCCCTCTGGCAACCTAAAGCTGCGCCCAAGTTTTCCCTTCAACAGTTGATGGTTTAGTCATACTGTATGGCTTCAAACTCATCTATTATCTGAAACCTTACCTTATCATCGCTATTGTGGTGACTGCTGAAGCTTGTGGTTGTGCTTTTTATAGGTGGCTCACCCACAATATTAGCAATTGGTAGTGACTTCGATTTCTTGGGGCTTCTCAAGACAGTCGGGAGACTGGCCAAAGTCATTGACAGAGAAGACCCATCATTGCTTCCTTGCTGAGTAAAGTAATACTGTATGGCCTTTTGGTTGGCTCACCTGAAGGGCACACTTGCCTCACATTCATATCTAGTGTCTGTGACTTCTGTGGCTTCTCAAAATAGAAGCAGGAGGTCGACCAATGACATTGACATGAGGAGACCAATGACAGCCTATTTTCTTTTTTCATAGCCCTTTCACCAACTGTTACCATGGTCAAATCTGAGAGCGAGCAACTACCTTCACATTTTCAAATGAACCTCTTCTTGCCAAAATCGTGAACAGTCGGCACCCCCCTGCCTTAAAAACCCAAAGAAACTCTAATATTTAAGAGTGCATTTGCGTTGTTTATGGAGTTAGTTTGGTTACACATATCTGTCATGCCAATCGAGCAACTTCTGACCAGCATAATAATAGGTACTGTACCCTTACTCCCCTTAGGTTATGATTAACCGCAACAATAAAAGACAACAAATATTTTTAAATATTTGTTATCTTTTATTGTGTTAAAACGCTGTCTGATTGAGCCCTGAAATGATTTGATTCAAGACTACTGCCAAGGGGCTGGCTGTACTGTTCAAGGCCAATGCCATTCGTTAAATATCTAAAAGTTCTATTTGAGGATATACAAATTCTATACATACCAAGTGTCGGCAAAGTTGCATGAATGATAACTCCACGACTGCATTGGGTATAAATGCATTTCTATTTTCCTGGACCACCAATAATTACGAATGGCGTTCGTGACCTCAGGTGAATGACAGTTTCAAGAACTCAGTTCTCTCATTTATTTTTTCATCAACATGCGTGTTATGTCAGCAAAGATAAAAAATACCGGCTGGCAAACACAAATCTGAAAGTTCAATTTTTTTCTGCTTACTTTTTGGAAAAGTTGGTTGCGTGTTGCTCTCAGGGTTACTTTAAACCACGTAGTGTATCACTGTCGCATGCAAAGAGTATTTTGGTTTGAAGCCATACATCTTTCATCAAAAAAATTTGAATTTGTGATTGAAATTGAAAATATCTAACTGCGTCAATACGTCCTGAATATTGCTATTGTGTAGACAGATATACAGCTACTATGAACACTATGTTTCAGCAAATTTTCACTACAGCATTGTGTATTTCTGTTTTCCTGAGCCACCAGTGGATGCAATGGACACAAACTGTGTACTCCTTTAATAACTTGGCATGACCCACAAATCAATGAACTCATGGGTGTTCATAGCGTTAAAAGATCAGATAAAGCAGCCATTTGAGAGGTAAAAATCTTTCTCTGTGTTATTACCATGGTTACTGCAGCTAACAATGCATACTGCCGATGTTTTTGCTCTGCGATATTGTTGCCAAGTGAGTTTGGTCGTAGATGGTCTCTATAATGAATATGGCATGCTGGCAGGTTGAAACATCTGCTAAAGGTAAGAGACTGACAAAATGGTTACTTCAAACTCCCGAACTAAAAGATCCATGATATGAATCTCCCCAGCTCATACCTGACTGCGGGGCATTAGTAGAGCTAGCTGTTGACTAACAATTTTTGTTGCAACGTGGTGGGGACCTCACATCTTGCTTTTCTGCAGTGCCTGTTGCAGTTGGTTCCCTTAAACACATACACGTGGGAGAAAAATGAAAACAATTGCTCACAGGCACTCCCTGGACTGTATTTCTGGATCAACCGGCGTGGCTTTCAAGGAAGTAAAATTCCTGGCTCTTTACAACAAGTTTGAGGCTCAATATAAGATAAATTAATGAGGGTCTGTCGGATTAGACTAAATGCAGTGGTTCTTTGTACCAGAGTGGCTATGCCAGGGCAAGTAAAAGATTCCACATTGGAACTAATGTGACAAACCTGAGGTCATATGTGTGTGTTGTGTCTATGTGCTGCTGGAAGTTGGTCACCCTTAAATCATTCAAGATAAGAATGGGAAGAATGGCAAGTACAATCCACAATCATTAGTGTGGATTCCTGGTTCAAGGAACTTACTAATTTGACGAAAAACCTCGAACTGATCACTAGTAAATCGGAGCAGACAAGGTGACACAAACACTTCATCAATTCCTCAGTTTGGTTGTCAATGTTTGCACACTGCGTCTAGTGGTCTGTCGTTATCAATCATAATCAGCAGTGCATTTGGAACGGTCGTGCTCAAGTATTGACCACTTGATCAGGTACTGCATGACATGATCAGTCGGAGATGGGAGTGCAGTGAGACAGGTGCAGCGAAACTCTCCAGTCTTGGGGGAAGGATGTGTTACAGTCACATCAAACCTTAAGTCTGCGTAGGCTCGAGGAACTTGCTGTATCATATGTGCCGATCACCCATCCAAGTTATGACCACGCTCGACGTTGCTAAACTTCTAGCCTGGAGACAATACGCCAACCATTCGGCCATAAAGGAATTCCTCCATGGCCTGCGGGTTAAGCCGTGGCATATAACTGGGGGTACAGTATACTTGCTTATTTAATGAGGAACTGATCACTTATCGAAGTACATCGGAGCAGACAAGGTGACACAAACACTTCATCAATTCCTCAGTTTTGTTGTCGATATTTGGACACGGTACTCTGTAATCAGTTATCATAAAAGGTCATGCTCAAGTATCAACACTCCATCAGGTACGGCGTGCCATGATCGGACAGAGATCGGAGTGCATTCAGACAGGTGCAACAAAAAATGCCAGTAGCGAGGGAGGGTTGTTATATAATCAAATTAAGTCAAATTAAGCCATTGAAAAAGTACTGTCTACAAAAAACTGTTGCCACTAATAATTACACCGAAACACACATAAATGAGTCTCAGCTACATATTTTTAGGATTTGATTAGATTCTGAACCATTATTTTGGTACTATTCAATTTTGAAAGTGTACCGTAGGTTTTTTTACACCTAGTATAAGCTGTAACCTTATACTACGATTCAGGTACCAGAACATGGCACATGGCACATGGCACTGGTGTTGTGGCTCGTGACTTACTTTCGTGATTGTCACAAGACAAAAAAGCACAGCCAGAATATTTCTAATATATGCCCAGTTTCATCTATTTCTCCATTCTCAATCAGCTGTCTTAAACTTACCAATTGGTTCACTATCCATACCAGGTTACTTCTCACATACTTTTACTAGCAAAGTATCCTGGACAACTGATAGACAACAAGAGATTTCCCATTACTTTGTTTTGTATTCCACAAGCATCTCGGGGTATTATTCATAAAGCCAACTCAAGCCGGCCAATTGGACAGTCATCTGTGGGCGGCCTAGGTTAATTCCGATGGAAATACTTACCATACAATGCCAATAATGGGCCAATTGTTCCATGAGCCAGTGGTGCCTAATAGGAAATGTATCTGGATATCTCTTAAGTCATGCGTGGAAAAATACTCGATAACCAGCCAATATCATAAAAATGGCTCCTGTGGCGTGCATTAATGAAAACCAATGAGTGTGGTAGAAAAAATGATGCTTTTTAAAATGCATACGCAGTTTGTTTGTTCTTGACAGAAAATGTATCTAGAAGGTATATTTTTGTCAGGCTTGGAAAATTGGAAAAACAGCCAATATCGTAGAAATGCTCCTTGAGTGTGCAATAATCAGGTGTTTGTAGAAATAGGAAATAGATATTGGTCATGTTGGTGGACCAACAGTAAACATATATGAACAAATATTGAACCCTTTTAATACGTCTTGTAGCTGTCAGGTAAAACTCATTTATTGCTGAAGAACCTACCAACATAACCGACCTTGAATTTGCTAAATTTCTTTCCTGTAAAAACATGACATTGTGTACAGAAATGATTTGATTGCGATGGGTGAGACCGCAGACCATTCAGCATTCAAGGCCTACGCCGTTCATTAAAAATTTGGAATTTGTAATTGAATTTTAAAATGTCCAATTGCAGAAATACATACTAAACATAAATTTCAACATTACCGTTTTGTAGACTGATACACAATTGCTATGAATACCAAGTTAAAACAAATTTGCATTCACGATAACTGCATTACAGCATTGTGTATTAGTCGATTTCTATTTAACTGGACCACAAGTAATTACGAACGGTGAACTCCTTTAAGAAAACTTTTGTTTAAATTTTAACTTCAAACAAAGTTTTGGGAAAAAGTTTACATCAATCATTTATCATCTTCCCTTTAAGCTTTAGCAAAACAACATTCTCCCTTAAAGCACATGTTTGAAGTTTATAGGAAAGAATACCATATGTTTGAAGTGTAGTTATAAATTCCAAGCTTCAAACACAACAAGAATGTTGAAATTAATGTCAATGGGCTCATTATAAATACAGTGGAACCCCGGTCGGCGACCACCTCAGTAACGCGACCACCCCGCGAACACGACCAAAATTCTCCGGTCCCGAATGGTTTTCTCTCTAATTCTCATTAACTGGCCCTCGCTAACACGACCACCCCGGTACCCAGACCGCGACCACCAGCTTGGTCGGTCCCAAACTGCAAATTAACCCCGCTAACGCGACCATGAGGCCTAATTGCCGTAATCAACCATGACCGCATCGTATCAATTGGCACCTTCTCGCAAATCCGTGTTGATAGTTAGCACCTCGAACACAATGACCATGGGAATCCATATGAAAATAAATGATGTGTAAGTGAGTTTGATCAAATGTAAGCGCAAATAAAATGAAGAATAAACTTTCTTTTCGACTCACGGTTTGTTTTTCATCATTTAGTATTAAATGATGTCAAGAGGCATGCACACGTAGTTTTTAGGACAAATAAATTATGTTGATTAGTAAGAGTACCGATACTCAAAGTAAAGAATGCTTACTACGTCGTAATATTGATAAAATACGTTTTTAAAAAGATGATTTAATCAGTACCAGTTCAAATTGGCTGAAGTTAAAGCAGGAAGACATCAGGAATAATTCTCAACATCTTCTCACATCACCTCTCTCAATGTTAGCGGGAATATTAGCTTGACATCAAGAAGGGCAGCTGCCGATGGTGTGAATGACATGCTTGCTCTAATTAGCATGCTCAAGTTTTAATGTAATGTTTGGTCTAATTAGCTCTCGTCAGTTTATTTACTCATTTACATAAGTTGTAAATTAAACGCAAAACACTCAAGAAAATGATTTTTTATTCGTGATATACACACAAATTATCGAATCACCCGGTGGCGTAGTCATTAATGCATGTCAATGTACACACAGCATATCTGCTTGGACGATGTTTTGGCGGGAAAACCTACTTATGATTCTTAAATTCACTAACGCGACCACCCCGGTAACACGACCACTTCGGCTTAGTCCCTTGGGAGGTCGTGTTACCGGGGTTCCACTGTATGTGGCTGGCACTGTCTGGCTTAGTTTTTAGTTTTTATTTGATGAATATAACTGATTTAAAATATCATGAGCTCGAGCCCTGGTCACATTTTGCACTAGCTCTGAAATGTCATGAAACATCTGTGCTGGTCAATATCAAAGCAGGAATGCCCATGTCAAAACATTATCAATTAAACATACATTGGCTCATCGTAGTACTCATCTTGAAAAACAAGACCTGATTCCATTCTCTGCTCAACTCTTTGCCTTATTTCGTGTCGGGGCGATGACACTGTTCCTTCTGTCGGTTTGCCCACTGGGAACTTTCTTGTCTTAGCTTTGCACCACTGACAGATTTGGTTTTAAGTTAGAAGTCATAATAAGAGTCAGATTATAACTCTGAGCTCCGTTCTTATCATTCTGAGGGAACCCCCATCACAGTTCCTGATTGTTCAGAGCACAGATTCAGCCAACTTGAAAATTTCCCCAAAGTCTCCAAGCCAGCTACGATTCACTGCATGCTGGTCCGCTTTAACTTGAGTGGGCGATAGCCTCTCTTGGCATCAATCTCCTCTTATAACTTGCCTCGAGCACATTAAGCCATGATGGTCCAAAGTAGAAGTCATCATTGTCAACTTCCAGTTGCCCTTTTGCATTTAAACCCCTCTACATATGTACCTCTGTGTGATATGACATTTTCCTTCAAATGGAGTCCAAGGAGATTGTACCTTTCTGTAAACTCACAAAAGCATACTACTCATATTTTACATCCATTATCCCAAGAACCTGGTTCAGAATGTGTAGGCCTAAAATCTAGCATGTCATCCCTTGTCGTTATCAGATTTAGAACCCTTCTTTGTAGGCATGTCACAATGTGATCATATTTCTGTATATTGTCCCAAAGGATAGGTGTTTTGTTTTTGTGACAAAGTTCTCGATAACTCCATTAGGACTGATGTTTAGTCTGGGGCCTCCTTGGGGATATTAGCCCTTTGTCATATGAACATAACCCGCTCAAGCAGATAAGCATACCTTCTTGTTTAACCCTTTCTTCCGATAACGATGTTCGCAATGTCACATCCGAGCCTGTTGATGTTGACAAGAAGCTACTTACTAGTTTGCATTGCAGACAACTTTTTCCTGTTGGTGTTAGTTTGCATTGCAGACAAAATTGTTCCTTTTGGTGTGAACTGTTGAGAAGAGCCTATATCATGGATAGTCCCATAGGATATGGAGGAGAATCTATACTAGATAGTTAGTGTTTTATTGTGGAGAGCGTGGATAGTTTCCATTGTTGTCAAAAGAGCCTAGATAGTTCTTGTTTTTGTCGAGAAGAGCCTTCATAGTTCTAATTGTTGTTGAAAAGAGCCCAGATAGTTCTTGTTTGTGTTGAGAACAGCCTAGATAGTTCTCATTGGTGTTGAAAACAGCATAGATAGTTCTTGTTGGTGTTGAGAAGAGCCTGATAGGTCCAATTGTTGAGAACAGCTTAGATGAGTCCTGTTGGCGTTGAGAACAGCCTATAGATAGTTCATGAGCATAGATAGCTCCCCTTAGTGTTGATAACAATCTAGATGGTCAGTGTAGAGAACATCCTTTAGTTCCCATTGGTGTTGAGAACTAGATAGTTCCTGTTGGTATTGAGAACAGCTAAGATAGTTCACGTTGACAATGCGATTGTTGAGATAGTTTGCTTTGGGGCAACAATGTTCCGTATATATCAGAGGTTCGCTTGCCATGTAGGCGTATTCTTAAGATGTTGCCAAAGGATAGTCTTCTTAACTTTAAAGGCTGGCACTTAGTCTTTGGTAAAGCTCAAATTTGGGAATGTCTTGTCAGAGCTTGTATCTGTTCCTTTGTCATAAAGTTATGATGTGGGTGTAATTCTTACGATAATGCCTGAGGACAGTCTTACCTCTTATCTACCTGTTTCTGCTTGTTTTTGAGATCTGTAGAATGGCCATAAGTCTGCTCTTGTTGGTACTATAGCCTGTTCCAAATGAACGTGGTGTATACTATGTCGTTTTAGTCGCATGTGTAATTCGGAGAAGAATACCTGCTTACTTTCCAACCAATTCTCTTTCTTGTTCATCCAGAGTATATCTGGGATTCTTTATTGCCTAGTTTACAGAACCCAAGCCAACCATATGCACATAAGAGAGACTCAAGATCCAATCATGTCCGCTGGTAGTACTCTGCTAAAAAATCCATCAAAATCATCAGGCACACCATCATGAAATATTTGTAAGCGAGGATAACAAATGTGATAAAAGGTCACCCTGACAACGATGGTCAATGGCTCATAGTTGGCATGTTTATTTTCACAATACTGACCATTCATTCATTCCTTCACTTTATTCCTATGTGGTATATGGTAAAAATCAGTGATCCTCACCAGTCCCTTAATGTTACTGTAAACAGTGAATTTTTGCAATGCTAAAAGTTTGCAAAGTTGCTCTTTTTCAATTGGCCATAGAAAATCTATTGTGTTTGCTCCCAAATTTGAATGGGTACTGCCTGACAGTTGAAATGTTCATGCTTTTTAGGTTGGCTTTTGGCAGTGCATTTGTGAAAATCATGAAAATAAAATGCTCGCAAAAAATTGATTATTCACAGTGTTAGTTGCTTGGTGTTTTTCTCAACTAATCAGCCACCTCATTGCCATTTTGTTCCTTTTTATCCGATAAGCACCTTGTCTTACCCAATAAAAGCATTATCTTCTCACAACGATATAATAAGCAACAGAATGAATAGCTGAGGCTAATATCGATGTTTTCCGGAATTACACTGTTAAAAGCTTAGTCTTAAACATGTTTTAAAAATGGCAACATTGCTCCTCTCATATCAGGATTGATCAGATAAATTTTTGGCTGACCCGTAGCCTACAGTGAGTCTATACAATATGCCTTTATCAGTCAATTCACAAAACAGTGGCCTTTTATGGAACAACTTTATGAACTTAAAACTTAGCACACATGACCTTGTGGGTCAGATAATCTTGGACATTGAATTTCAGTGTGGTCTGATTCTTAACATGGCCACCAGGGGGCCAAAACTGAAAATGTGCTATATCTTGCTTATTACTGCTTAACTTTTGATGAAAGTTTATGGTAGATACTTCTTTATTTGCTTTAGGCCTACTGCTGGCTGGATTGGCATCAATTTCATATCACGAGTGCACACATAACATCTCACCCAGATATTTGATTTGACCAATCTTGAAAGGTCACACAAGTCAAATGCCATAAATTGGCTGACTGATGTATCTAACTATCACATCTCTTATCCAAAGTTCAACAAGTGAGCACAATGGTCCCTGGCCATTTCATTTTACCAAGTTTCCAGTCACCGATATATGTTGTAGTGAATTAGTTTTTTGCACCAATATCTCCATCCGGTTTTAGACAAACTCAGTCTGGATGGTTCAGATATCGAGCTCGCACTTGTTTGGATTTCCTTGGCTGGTAATAATTTTTTCCCACGTTTCCTCGTTATGGAAGATTCTTTTTGTATTGTCTAACCTATCAAAGACGTCGTCAAATTTTTTAAAGCTTGCTGGTTATACCATGTCATACCTGATACAACTTATAGTTCTTTTTCCCTGCATTGGATAATGCACGCTGTAGCTCTGATGGTTTGTCACCTGCCGCAGATATGAAAGTATAATATTGGAATTTTGTCAAGACCGAATTGACGAATATGTCTATTTTTACCTGGATTTATTTTAAATTGTTGAAGATCTTTGAGCCACAACAGACACAATCTAAATGGAATGCTGTAGACCTGAATATCTTCATGGCCCCTTTCATTTGCAAATTTGTTGATTTTTTTTCTGAAATCATATTTTTTGACTGACTATAACTGCCTTGAATAACCTCAGGTTGGACAAAATTAATTTTTTTACTCAAAAGAGTCAGTGATATTTTTCAAAATTTAAAGGGGTCTTTTGATTTGCCAACCAGTTTTATTAGGAATGGCCTCACACAAATTATGCGGCAGTGATAAAGTGTTAGACTTAAGGGCCCCGTAAACAAGGAAATTTTGGAGCTGCAACGATACCGGTGTGATAGGTGAGAAAAATATCACTTGTCTGCGGGTAAAATTTTTAATCGCCTGTTTTTATATCGATCACTGATTGCAGCGAGTATTAGTGGATTTATATTTAACTGGACCACAAGTAATTACAAATGGTGTACCCTTTTAAATTGTTATTTTGCTTTTCACACCGAAGTTGTTGAGCCAGAAAAAGAATTTTTACTGATATTCTTTCAAAAATGCAGTGAAAAAAATCAAAATATCTTGTTTAAGTGTTAAGAAATAATCGATGCAACAGATGTAGGAGGAATATTTTATCTCTTAAGTACAGTGGAACCCCGGTAACACGACCACTCATGGGACCGTGGTCGGAGTGGTCGTGTTACCGGGGTGGTCGTGTTAGCGAGGTTGGGAATCCCCAGACGAAATACATGATTATTTTTCCCGCCAAAATTGCCGACTGCATGGCGTGTGTACGCTGTACTACCATAGCAACGCTGCCTGATTGAGATGATGCACGCTCCAAAGTTTTGTTATCATGCCTCGCAAGAACAGTTCGTCGATAAAATTACATGTTACATTCTCAGAATGAGTTAGAAAAGGTAATTTTGTAACTCATTTTATCCACAAAGTTTCATTATCTGCCCGACGTGACGCAGTTGCGGGCAATTTGGTGAATCATCCTCCATGTACCCGACTGTTTGTGACGATTGAAGTAAACTTGTCGTATGATTCCACGTGAATGATGAGTTGAGTAATGCTACAGTTTTAATCAAATCTATTTTCAGTCAAAATATTTAAAGAAATATAAAATGATACTGTAGTAAATCAACCAAGTTCTCCATATCATAAAACATTCAAACGTCTCGCAAGCTTGTTATTGTCATAAGTGTGGTCTTCAAACTACCCGCCGTTTATTATAAGTTCATATGCAAATCACGCAAATCACATGATTTTGCTGCTGCTGAGTGCGCATGTCTGGTACTGAACTGGCTCAGTGATGAAAACAAACCATGAAAACGTTAGAAAAGGAAAGTTTATTTATTCATTTACACTTATACAATTGATCATACCTGCAAAATCACATTGTATTTTTTGTTTTTATATGTATTCCCATGGCCATTGTCACCGTCTCAACAAAGCTTGGCAGCGAGGTGCTAATTACTATGCCGCGGTCGCGACCGATTCCGGCAATTAGGCCTGGTGGTCGGGTTAGCGGGGTTGATTTTCAGTTTGGGACCGGCCAAGCCAGTGGTCGCGGTCGGGGTACCGGGGTGGTCGTCTTAGCGGGGGTCTCTTAATGGTAATTAGAGAGGAAACCATTCGGGACCGGAGAATCGTGGTCGCGTTAGCGGGGTGGTCGCGTTACCGGGGTGGTCGCCAACCGGGGTTCCACTGTAGCGTGCTTTCACTTCAGACTTAATTGATAAATGGACATGATTTTTCATGTGGTTTCAGGCTTGGTTAAGGTTTTTATGCTAAATTGAGTTGTTTGCCTAATGGAATGAATAACGATTAATTTGCTCTGGAAGTTAGTGTGTTTTATGCCAGAAGCACTTAATGAAGATGCAAGATTTTATTCTCATCTTGAAGGGTAGGATATTATGCTTTTCTCTTCTGGTTATCAACAAGATGTCATTGGTTTATTTGTTGGAACCTGCCTGTTTTTATGATTACTCTTGGGAAAATGTTGTACTGTAGCTATCTGCTGCCATCTTGTGTCTAAATATGGTAAGTAAGTCATGTACTGTGTCTCATGAGGCCCGCGCATAGGCTTCGTAGGCTGATGAAATAGGCTGGACGCCCAAACATAACCGCTGTTGCTAGAACGAAGCACAGTGCTTTATACATTGTAAACGTTGCTACATCCAAACCAAGGTGTTTTAGAATGACAATCCGCTTCGGTATTCAAGGTAGTGTATCCATCGTCATCTATTCTTTAGGCCAGCACTTGGCGATTTTCTCAATCACTTGATAGCCAGCACTTAGCCATTTCTCCAAATAGTTGATAGCCAGCACTTAGTGATTTTCCCAATTGCTTGAAAGCACTCCGTGAGACTATGACACTAAGTAGATCAGGGTCTTCATGACATAAATGACAATCATCTAGATTCCTGTCCTCTCATCTAGATTCCTGTCCTCCTCACTGCAACAGATCTAGTCTGATTATGACAGTTTTCTAATTTCCGTATAACTGTTTCGTAAATCAGAAAGGAGGTCGATTGATTCTCTCTCTTCTTTTTAAGTGGCGAGATAACAAATTGTATCCATACTTCAGCGTAACACGTTGCATGCAGCCTTAGGGCAACTAGAAATGGCATACAGAAACTGTATGTACAGTCCAAATGACAAATGACATCCCGTAAATCGCGTCAGTGGTGACGCGCTACCCAGCATGTAAGTCGTACGTAAGTCACGTGAAGGAGGCTGAGCGTTATGAAATCATGTGTACGTTGTGCGCCACTGACGCGAAGCAGGACGGTTGTCAATTGTGATTTGTACTGTATTCGGGAGACTCGCGACGCTGTGATTGAAAGTGGCAGTTCTATTCAGATTTAATCATTGTACCATGCTGATAAATCTGCAGGGACGGATACCATCATTTTCACGTTACCTTTTCTTAAATTCAAAAAAATGTTGCGGATCGGCATCAGTTTGGTTGGATGTACTGATTGGACTGCCTGAAATTTAAAAGCCATGTCCAAAACTACTTCGACAAAACTGGCAAAAATCACTATTACAGGTCAGCATAAGTGTGATAACACATGTGGTGGCTCCTGGTGGGAAGCAGGGGTGTTATCCGTTTGGCCAGGTAAATCCCTTACCTAAGTTATCCCTTTGACATGTTCCAGACATGTCCTTGCCGCATGAAACAAGTCCTCATATCTGATAAAACCATCAAACATTGATTATTGACATTGATACCCAACATATACCATCCGGAAATCACCAGACTGAGTATTTATTGACTGGCGACTAACAGGCGGTAACTCGATCCAACCATGTATTTCTACCGATGTGATGATGCATTGATGACGGATGTACAACATACTAGGTGATGCAAAAAAATTACTTACTCTAAATTTGAATAAATAAAAATATGAATCAAATCTTTACCAAAATTTTGCCACATGTAGCCAAGGTCAATACTTTATGTTTCCACTTTAATGATCTTATCATCATGTGAGTTATTCAAAATCAAAAATGGGTAATGTTTTTTTGTGCCACTGAAGAGCCACTGAAGAGCCTTTTCAGAAATAGCAGGCGTCCTCGACTAGTAAATGATAATTTCAGTATCAGAACTCACCAGCAAAGGGATTTTAAACATTAACCTTTAAAAAGGCTTGTTTATTGGTGGTCTCTTGAAAATGACACACAACACTGCTGTGTGACAAACTTGAGTTCACACATACACTAAATTAGCATGCAGTGATGAGGAAAATTGATACACACATCAATTATGTACATATAACAGGAGCATGCATGCATGTAGCATGTGGCATGCATTATGACTGACTTTTGGCATCACCTGGCATTGTATCAGAAGCCCAGTCACACATCCAATTGATGACGCACTCAATGTTGCTATCTTCAAGCTCTGCGGCCAACCACTTGGCAATAAAGGAAATCCTGTATGACCGGCGGGTTAAGCCGTGCCATAAGTTGGGGTACAGTACAGATGTCAGAAATAGGAAATAGATTAAGTTGGACCAACAGTAAATGAATATATGGCGTACAACTTTTAAGTAATCGGAAGAGATTTGGCTCACTGAGATATAAGATTCCTCCGAAGTTCTAAACATGAACTATCTTGACTATCTGTCATTGTCACACTGCGGCTTCACATGATTAGCATACAATCTCGATATGGATTATGTATGAGCCCCAACAGCAGCGGGTACAAACAAGCCATCCGCGAATATCAGATAAAAGATCAGATAGAATCTTTGACGAACATGTGAAACCCTAGAGATGCATCTATTGGGTTGGTTCAGCCGTATTCATCTATTGTTTGGGCGGGTGGCTGTGTTTGGATGAGGTTTTCTTTGATGCAGTCTTCAATTGACGCAGATGAGTAGGCAACTACTGACACTGAATTATTATAGTGCAATTATTGAGTAGAACACACCATGTCCAGTGCTGGGTTTTTGCCCACAAGGCAAATGTTCTATAAGAGTTTGTAGATCAGTTTGAATGGTCCGTGTGTATTCCAGGTTAAAGGGGATTTTTCACGACCAACGTTTCAGCCAAATCTTTACATTTTCTCGGGCGGTGTAAATTAACTTTCTCATTTGCTGTTTATAAGTCTGGCGCAGATCAGTAAGCAAAGACTCGGCCTGATGAACAGGTGGACAATAGGGCCTGCAATAGCTTAACATGTGAAGGAGTGCACTCGCCAGCAAGGCATTGTATTGTCCGATTCAAGAATCAGCTATCCATCCAGCAATGGTAGGGTTCCATTCAAAATCTCGCATATGACTTGATGAGGCATCAATTGCTATGATACTGACTTATAGCACCAGCGCTTCAAACAACATCCCAGGAGGGAATCCTATGTGACTTGTGAGAATCCAGTCTTTGTAATTTAAAAGAACAAGTCTGAAAATTGTCCCAACCTATCATGCCGAAACAGAACTTGGTTGCAAACTCCAATTTAAATGCAGCGAAGTGGACAACCTACAACTAGGATAACACATGGTACTTGCCTGTTCAATGTTGATATTGATTGGGTATACATCTCCTGATAGCATTTTAACCTGATATGCACAAGATTGTTGCACTTTGGGTGCCCATGCTCCTACAACATGCCATCTAAAACTTGTTCTCTTCACTGCTATACTGTATCAGAATTCTCCTCATCTGCTGAGAGATAAGAATCTATAATGGGAGTAATTAGTTGACCAATGTCTTCCGCCATGATGCTCAAGGTCAGGTAACTGCAATATTTGTGTCATTAGTGAAATGTGTAAGTTCAACTTGCTCCTTGTACAGGATATTTGCTTAAGGGACAACTTTTCTTGATAGCCTATACCGTCAAGAAATTTTCAGCCTGCTTGTTCTGGTTAATATTGGGCAGGCATCCTGTTGGCATAGTAGCTTATGTGTCTTCCTTGATGATGCTGAAGGTCACATAACTACAGTGTGAGTATCAGAAGCGATGTGTGTAAGTATATCAGGGTTTTTTACACGGTGCTGGTCCAAGGAAAACCTCCTTAACCCACCGGAGGCCTGTTCGGTTCCAAAAATTCAAGGCAGATTATATCATGATATCCTCTTTGCCATATATTGCCTTCTGAATCCGGGAAATCAAAAGTGCACACAAACCAGCCTTGGGCCAGTTTGGTTTTACACACAAAATAAACCCTCCTGCACCAGCCTACACCCGAGACTAACCTGAAACCCTCCTTGGACCAGGAAGGTTCAGGCCAGAACTGGCCAAACTGGCTGGTCCCTGAACTTGTCTCGATCCGGCTTGAACAAGCACCATGTGAAAAGGGCTATTGGCTGGGAACAACCTCGAGTATGGTCAATCTCAAATCGGGAGAGACACATTGCCACAAGGAATAGACATTTGCTATCTTGGCTTAAGGTAAAATAAGAGCATTCGGTGTGGTCATTGCTAGTGGTGAGACAGGGTCTTTACTTTCTATTTGGGTAGGATAATGGTCTCTTACATCAAGTTGTTGACCGACAGCAACTCTTGAAAAATATCCATTGCTTTAAGGAATGCGTATTAGCCAAAATTGATAAAGAATAAATAGCTGTGACTGAAGTCGTCATGGATTTTTGAAACTAAACCTGCTTGGCATGTTTTGTCCAGCTCCTAACTCCAGATTTCACTGGAAGTGGTGAAGAGTCAAAAACTTGTAAGACAATGTACTTTCACAGCAAGAATATGAGGTCATCTCCCAGGGATTCTATTCTTGCTGGGATTTCCTCAGAGACATTCTCCCCTTCAGCCACTGGTTACAGAATACCAATTTGTAACACTCCGCCTCCTAAATATCGTTCTATTAGCTTGCGGTGAGGAAACAGCTATCAATGGCCGTGGGTGCCCACATCCAAGTGACGTCCATTAGCAACACAACGCCGCTGATGGCCTACCAAAGTAGCAGAAAAGGCCGAAAGAATGTCGCGTAGGCAGGATGAAAGCCGTTAATGATGCTGGGGGATAAGGTGAACTCGTGGATACAGCTTGCTGTCCTTGGGGTGATTGGTGAATGATGTGCTATACTACAGGTTGATACCTCATGGGGTGCAGACTAGCTGTTGGGTTATTCATGATGAATGTAGTTGAAAAGGGACGGTACCAAAAAGATATATTGGTTGGAATGTGTACTTTTAATGAGATAAGTCTTTCAGTTTACCCCAGTGGAATGAAATAACTCCTTAAATTGATTTGTGAATGATATGCTCCTTTCAATAGTTTTGTACCCGTTGGGATGCGGGATAGCTAGAGCATGATGAAGAGTACTAGACAATGTCGTGCTGGTCAGAAGTTTCAAGAATAATAAAGTCTAGTCTTATTAAAAACTGCTGCTTGAAATGCTTGAGGGAAGAGGCCCAGGGTACTTGCCGAGGCCCTTGCTCTTCTGATGTTAAAACAAGAACCGGAACAAGTGAATGGGTGCTGAGTAAGTTTTGGCGACTATCGTCGAGATCGGGCAGGTTTTTCTTTGTCGACTAAAGTCAAGATCAGGCTTCAAAGGGTTAAAGGCGGCTTCTTGCCGAGTCATGATTCCATTAAGTTGCATTGTAGGTCAAAGATGTCACTGTCCAGATAATTCGTTTTCGTTGATATCAGTTTCCGACATTCTTTTCCACTTAATCTCCTTGGCGTACCAATCCAAACGACAATACCCTTGAAATATTACCTACATCGATATTAACGGTTGTCAAATACAGAATACAGAACCCAATACCAACTCCATAACTCGTTGGAAGTCATCCGTACCTGTTATTTCGTCATTTGTGTCATTCGATAATATTGGCTATCGAAAAGCGGTTTTGTGTCTCTAAATAATTCATGAGTAATGGGGTGGTGGCAGGAATTCAATAGTTATGATCAACTTAAGGCGAACATTTGGGTCGGTTTAGCAACTTGGTGAAGTGTTATGTTCTTTGAAACTTTGTAGCACCTTTTTCGTGTTATTTTTGATGAGGTGTCCACTTTTTGTCGGTATTACAATTCAAATTCGAGAACACCATAAACCTTTCTATTTCGAATTGGTATTGGAAAAACTTGATTTGTCTCCAACTTGATAAACACTGTTCTTGTTATTTGTTGTGAATTGCAAATTTCAGGAATTTGGAGAATTTTATATTATATCCTGAATCCACTCACCAATAAGATCCCAAGCCCGACAATACCCGATACCCCTTTTATGGCTGCGAAAGGCCTCTTATTATGCCCGGTCGTTCAGGCTCTACCCATCGAGGCGGTAGTAGAAATCGGGTATTGTCGGGCTTGGGATCTTATTGGTGAGTGGATCCAGTAATTTGCAGCTGATCCAGTAATTTGCTGCTGCATTATTTAAGACTTCAATACATTGGGAGAGATTAGAACCACTCTTTTGACGAAATCCCTTGAGCAGACAAATGTTGTACTTCAAGACAGAGAGGTGTCCTGATTATAGGGGACAAATTGAATAGAAATGGTCAATTCTTGGCCCAGATTTGTCTTCATGATTTGGAGGGTGCTCTTCTAATAGAGGTGTCACCAGGGTGTTTCCACTGCACTCCTGCAAGCAGTATGGGAGGACTTACAATTTCCAGGTGAATTTGGAAGGAAGCATAGGCCTATCTATAGCCATAGGTTAGCAATAGCAATGAAACATATCAGCCCACCTGTGTTTGAGAATATTTTCTAATGTTTCTAAGCTGCTGCAACATCATTAATACATCAGCCATTTCCCCTGTTCAATCCAAAGCTTTTACTTCACTTTTCATTAAAAGTTGCAGCCACCTTTAAGAATTCTTTACAACATTAAGTTGTGTATTTGCGCCACTTACCCAAACGGGTTTTTGGTGCACAATATCTTCCTTCCATTTTCCGATTTTTACCAAATGTTTCATCAGCTCAGACAGTTGTGCCTTCATCATCTCAACAAGCCTCTATACCACATCCCATAAACATGATAAAGGCAATGGATGCGTGGGCCTCTTAAGTATGAGATATACCTTCCGGGTTCATGAGGAAGTTCCATCTTAAAGCTTTCTCAAAACATTTATCACACAAAAAAGTTAGATCAGCCCAAGCTCAAATACTTTAGATTAGAGCTAGAATTGGCATATATTTAAAAAAAAAAGATGTCGAGAATACTGCATCAGTATCCAATATTCGCTTGAGGTCATCCCCTTCCAAATTGAATGTCAGCCAACAAAAGATGAAAAGTTGATTTGATTTCCTTTAGAATAGCCTTCTTTATTCATGAAGGAAAACCGACCCAAGACTCTGTAGGCCAAAGAAGTGTTCTTTGGACGTTATGTGATTATCATGGATTTATTCATTAGAAGGCAAGTCTTTATGACCATGAATATATCTATCAATCTGCTGATTCTGGACTGTATACGCCTTGTGGTTATGTTTTTAACTTGTTAATTTGGCTCAGGATGTTTCAGTGATTCAAGATGGGGTTTTCAATAGACGGGAACAGCATGGCTTGATATAGGGAATGGGGGTCAGAGTGCAAGTTATCCCCATTTCCTTGAAAAATCTTAGAATTTGACCCTGAAAATTCCCGGCAGTGCTGAAAGACATCTTAAAGATTTACTGTGAAAATAGCTTAATTTTGTTTGAATGCCCCTCCAACAGGCAAAAGGGCCTATCATCTAGAAAGACCACGTTCCAAAGCCCTGAGCTATATCACTCTCATGGTAACATTGGTTACTTGTTACTTACATCCCATATCCCATTCCTGTTTTTAATGTCAAAAACATTACAATTCGAGTAAATGTTATACAAACCATTTTGTGTATCTAGCTGTTCCATGCAGGTTAAGACACTTGCAGGTTAAGTGGTGAATGTCATGTTGGAAATATTGCTCTTTTATTAGAAGATGTCAAGGCATGGTGTTTGTATGCATTTTGGTTGTTTTTTATCGAATTGATAGCAAGCTATGGAAAGTGATAGCTGTAGGCAAAAGGGCTATGTATCTTGATTTTTTTGGTTAAGCTTTAACCCTCCCCCAATTTTGGAGGCACCACAGGATTAGTAAATTAGACCTGATCATTGCCTAAAGGGAGGCACAACCTCTGTTTGTTTTTAAATTTGAAATCGAACGTGAAATTGAATATGAATAACCTTAGGACACCCAGCTAAGGTTGTTATCATATTCAAGCATATCTGGTCAGAGAGGCCAGAGGTACTTTTTGTGTTTGTTTGTCCTTTCTCTTAAATCTATTTTATTTCAGCAGGGGCACAGCCGTAAGCGATCTAATTGTTGATCTTGGCTGTGTCCCTGGCCGTTATTTCCACTGTTAAAAATCTCATACATGTACTTTAATTATTATGTTGGCCAAATAAATTACCAATTACCAATTACCAATTACTTGTAGCTGCTGTCCATCTGGTGCAGATCTAACTCCCTCCCCCACACCAATATAAAAGAAAATCTTCTGAATGGACCACACTTGAAGTATCACCATCAAGTTTCTCCAAGTCCTTGATCTTCTCCGGATCTATGAATTCTATTATAACAATACAGTGATATCAATGTATATTATGGAATTCCGGACTAAGAAAGTACCCTTGCTCATGTTGCTGGTATATTGAGGCTATCTCTTTATTTTGACAACATCTCGAAAAGGGCAACCAGTGAACCTCTGCTGTTGCTGAATCCTTCACTCTTCAGTCAGTGATTTCTGACCGGTCGTAGAATTTGAGTTTCGTCCTGTTGCCATCTGCAAACAGTTTGTAGAACTAATATCAATAATGCATTCAGAAGAGGCGGTGTTGTTTTGTAGAATCCTCCCAGCGAACCTCAATCCCTGCCCGTCGTCTTGAGATTTGTGTGTTGCTGATATCATTCTTTCCGCTGTTCAGAGTTTGCAAGCATTGCACAAAGTCCACGCCTTCGGTGACACTTGAGCAGTGTACTTGAGCCATCTACTTATGTCTTGCCTGCAGACACTTGCACGTTAAGTGGTCTATGTCATGTTGGAAATATTGCTCTTTTATGAGAAGATGTCAAGGCATGGTGTTTGTATGCATTTTGGTTGTTTTTTATCGAATTGATAGCACGCTATGGAAAGTGATAGCTGTGACAAAAGGGCTATGTATCTTGATTTTTCTGGTTAAGCTTTAACCCTCCCCCAATTTTGGAGGCACCACAGGATTAGTAATTTAGACCTGATCATTGCCTAAAGGGAGGCACAACCCTCTGTTTTTACCTCTGTTTGTTTTTAAATTTGAAACCGAACGTGAAATTGAAAACTTCTTATTGTGCAAATATGTACTGAATATGAATAACCTTAGAACACCCAGCTAAGGTTGTTATCATATTCAAGCATATCCGGTCAGAGAGACCAATGATATTCAATATTATCCAGAGAAAGAGGGAGACCAGTGATGTTTTTCTGGTCAGAGAGACCAATGATATTCAAGCATATCCGGTCAGAGAGACCAATGATATTCAAGCAGATCCAGTCAGAGAGACCAATGATATTCAAGCATATCCGGTCAGAGAGACCAATGATATTCATGCATATCCGGTCAGAGAGACCAATGATATTCAAGCAGATCCAGTCAGAGAGACCAATGATATTCAAGCATATCCGGTCAGAGAGACCAATGATATTCATGCATATCCGGTCAGAGAGACCAATGATATTCAAGCAGATCCAGTCAGAGAGACTGATGATATTCATGCATATCCGGTCAGAGAGACCAATGATATTCAAGCGTATCCGGTCAGAGAGACCAATGATATTCATGCATATCCGGTCAGGGAGACCAATGATATTCAAGCAGATCCAGTCAGAGAGACCAATGATATTCAAGCAGATCCAGTCAGAGAGACCAATGATATTCAAGCTGATCCAGTCAGAGAGACCAATGATATTCAAGCAGATCCAGTCAGAGAGACCAATGATATTCATGCATATCCGGTCAGAGAGACCAATGATATTCAAGCTGATCCAGTCAGAGAGACCAATGATATTCAAGCTGATCCAGTCAGAGAGACCAATGATATTCAAGCAGATCCAGTCAGAGAGACCAATTATATTCAATGCACAATCAAACATGAGCTTAAAAAGGATGAAAATGTTAACTCTAATACATTAACTATTGAATTCTAAAACCGCAAAATTAACAGCAAAAGCAAAAGCCTATACCACCAGTAGAAAGAGAGCAAAAATCGTCATCTTTTACAACATGCATGCCAATTTTTAGCTTCGCAAGTATCTTACCGTTTACAGTACATCACAATGTACCTATTTTTCGCAACTTTTTTACTTCCAGCTCTATCTACACTCCAGTCTCAAATGTTATCTCTATTCCAGGTTTTAATCTAGCAATTATTTTATAAAAAATTAAAAAATCGTTCATCTTGTGTTTTTGTCTCTTTCCAGATCTCCCTCCCCTATTGACCTCAGCGAGTCCGAAGTCGACGAGACACCCTTACCACATAAGAAAAGTCATCGACGAAAGCATAATTCTAGCAAGAGGAATGGGCATTCACATGAGAGCAGGACATCAGGCAGCGATCGGTCACACTCAGGCAGACCAAGCAGTCCTGAAATCACATTTTACAAGAGTCGCCATCATGATTCTGACTCGTCCCCAGAGGTGAGGTTAAAGTTACAAAATTCGCCAAATCATCGGAAGAGAAATGGCAGAAGGTCGAGACATACTGGTGCAACAAATGGAAGGCGTACGTCACGTTTGGGGCAACACGACACATCACCACGGCGACGGTTAGAGGATCTGCCGCAGCAATACCAGCCGACGAACGGAGGGGTTAACGGATATGATTGCTCGCTTGACCAGAAAAATGATCGTTCTCAGTACAATTCGCTGCCATCAGACGATGAGCAGGCTGATTGGTCGAAAAAAGTTGATGACTCACCGGAAAGGAAACCGACCAATCACACGAGACAGTATGATTTGTCACCAGAATGCAGCAAGCATACAACCAGGACGAAATGCAACTCGCCACCAGAGAAACGTAGTAATGACCAGAGCAAGCAGTATGATTCATCACCAGAGAAAATATCGGAGAGAAACAAAAGGTACCTATCAATCCCCAGGGGCGACTACAGCTAGGGTATGGTGGTACCATGGTCACTTGGGAGAATCAGCACCACATTTCTCGAGGATATACCTCAGTTCGAGGTTGGATATCCTGGAAATGTCATCCCTAACCCCGAGGTCATCTCACTGACCGACAGAAAATGTTTTTAAAACGTTGTAACAAATCCAAATTAATTGGCTTAAAAGTACTTCAATTTGATGATCCAAATAAAACTGCAATCAACATGATGACTAAAAGTGTCTGGAATCTGTAGCAACATTCAAATGCGAGAGCACATCACAATGATTTAATTGTCTGTCTCCATAGACCAGTGTGTTTTTTTGGCTGGAATGGACAGCCAAACATCAATGGCACCACAGTAGCCATTTGCAACCCGATCATCGCTCAGAATTTCCTGGGTCATTTTAATGCTCAATGTGACTACAGTAATGAAGAGCAGTGCAGCTCTAACCTACTTACTGAGTAACCTTTACAGAGAAATTATACAAAAAGACTTCAAAATAGAGCAGTGCACAGGCATCTTACACTTCCATTTGATGTTAGAAATAGGATAGAGTTTCAAATCCCTTGCACCTTCCATGTTTCACTCTTTATTACAAAAATAAAGGTTTTAAAGATCTTTGATATGTGTCACAAGTGGCTAAAATAGCTTCAAGGTCATGGATTTCTTGTGGAAGTTATTTTCTTAATCCAACACACTTCTATGACAGCATGGACAGTTTTTCATTGAAACATCTCTGTTAAAGGGGCATGCCGTTTGTGTTCAATGTATTTACTGGTGGTACAACGAAATGAAATTACACAGTGCCGCAGTGCAGTTATTATGCATGCAAATTCACTGAACCTTGGTATCTATAGTATTTGTATATGTTTTTACGCACTGACATTGTTGAAATTCATATTCAGTGCATATTTACATGATTAGAAATCAAACTTTTTCAATGAATGGAGTAGGCTTTTAAGATGTAAACAATTACAAATAATTCATCAGTTATTCTTTTCTGAATGAATCAAATTCTGATGCTGCCAACAGTGTAGCTTCATTATTGAATGAAAATCCACATCCCCAGCATCAGTAGTAAACTATGCATGCACTACTTATTCCCTCTGAAGTATCTTCCAGCAACTGAAGCCATTGGTACAATTGAATGCAGTGAAATTATGAAAATTTGGTTAAGATTTACGTGAGATGTCACATCGCATTTTTCCAATTCTATGCAGAAGCGGAAAGTAACAGATTGCCCCAATCGTTAAAATTGTTAAAAATGCAGCTTGCATTTTACTGCATTGAGAACTACAGGCATGCAACTGAAACTGAGATTATGCATCATTTATTGTTCACCCTTTAATTGCCAGTTTGACACGTGCATTTCAAGTCAGATCTGTACTGAATTCTACACTGTAGGACGGTATACTTGAGATGGTATCAAATCCTGTTTTGATTGATGAATTCAAGTTAGTGCTGCTGCTGAACTGCTGCAGTCCGTAGAAAAAATGGAAGTGGATTTGTTTTCTTAATGGTTTTATTCCTCCAAATGAGTTTGATTGGTTTTCCCCTCGTCCGTGTGGACCATGCGTCCATGTTTCTGTCAGTCGGATCTGATATCCGGTATGGCATCTTGGACATCACATTCTGGACTGTGACTGCAGAACATTAAGTTACCCAATGGGCTTTACATTTCCTGTGGGGTGATTGGGAGGGGTTGGAGAGGTGACATATCAATATTGGGCCAGATCAGATATCCGTTATGGCTGCCAGGCGGCCATCTTGAATTTCGACTCATGCAAGTAGGCCTGTATTTTTATCTTATGGCCTAAATGTACTCATCTGTAATTATTAGTAGTCCAGGAAAATAGAAATTCAGGTACACCTAATTTCAAATTGAATTACAAACTTAAATATTAAACAAATGGCATTGGCATTTAGATTCTACAATATTTTTAAAATTAATTTGCAGACCTGATGAATCAGTCTGGTATTATCAGATTGAGTGAGCTTGAAAGGGGTTTGTATTTTTTTCAACTGGTGTAACACTGCTTTGATATTGCAATGTTCATTCAGGACTGCTTCCTTGCCATGTAGAAAAAACTCACCAATACCATGAATAAGTAAAGACTAGTCTTTATTAATTCTTGCCAATATGCATACCGTGACCCTGCTTTCACTTCACACATTCACCATAACTGGGGACTTTAGTTCTTCTGACATATTGAGTTGCTACTACCAAAATAGAAAACCTATCTTGTCAAGGTATGACATATGAAAAAAACAAAATATCTGTCAACTGTTGCATGTTGACAAAATTTACTAACTTATAAAAACAATTTTAAGGTGGAATTCATACCAATTGCTTAAGAGTATGTCAAACTGAACTTAGTGGAGATGGTAAGTTTGATGTTGTTTATTCAATGTTATTTAGAGTATGCTTTGTGTGGGACGTTCTAAACAAAGATGTACGCTCAGATCCGTTTTCTTTTCGGCTTCTAATCATCAAACGCAATGCATTTCTGTCTAGGAAGCCTGCCAAGCGGCATATTTAAGAGGGGCCAGCCTAATTGTACCTATTTTTCATTTTCTTGGGAATTTTACACCTGAGTTTCGAACTCGGGACCCTTTTCCATGAGGAAATTGGAAGGCACACGCGGCCCCATCGGTATCTTACTCGGGGAGGGAGGGCATCCAAATACACAGCCATTAGACATAACTTCGATGTATGGATGTATCGCCAACTGCAAGCAGATACACCTGGTGACCTATGAAAACAAGCATGACATATTGGCGTTACATCTGTTAACCTAAAATAATGAATTTTGTTTGACTTTGTGACATTATCCCAATGTGGCTGGCTATTGGCTCAAAATGAGATATTCATATACCAAAAATACAGTCATACAATGTAAGCACTAACAAACATGAAAAAATAACCTTTCATCATTCGATCTTCACCTTTGGTGTTGCAGATTATCATTTATGCCAAAATAACAATGATATTTTCTACATGTGTTTAAAAACAGCACGTCCTTATAGTAGTTCTTTAAAATGTTAAAAATACTCGCCATCAAAGTGGAGTAAATTCACTCACCTAACTGTGACCTTTCGATGTTTAGTTTTGTTGCCTGGGCAAAGATATAGAAGGTGTCTGATGCCCAAAGCCACATCCTTCTAAAATTTCAGGTGTGGATTTATGTTTTTCTCACAAGAATAAAAGAAATCTTAGTGCATTTTGGAGATCATTTCCCATGGCTACGTTGTACTTCAATCATAACAAAATCAAAAAGGTCTTTTCTCCCAAGAACATGAAAAACTGCAGAGCAACTGGTGTGTATTTTCAAATATTGGACGACGACTTCGATCATTTGGTATCGTAGTTTGAAAGTTTCTTGATTATTTTTTATTGTATTGTGACAAAACAACAACATGAAACAGTGGAGATGCTTCATAAAACAATCTGCTTCATCAGGTCTGCACTTTATTATGCACGTATAGTCATTTCTAGGCAAACAGCATTAAGAAAAAAAGCATTTGCAATATGGGTGCCTTCTAGGTGGTTATTGAAAACAACCTAACTTTATCTGTTATACTGAATCCTGAAAACACCTTGGGAACTATCTTTCAGACTTTGTAATTGATTATGTATTATTCTATTGTCTGTTATACTGAATCCTAAAACACCTTGGGAACTATCTTTCAGACTTTGTAATTGATTATGTATTATTCTAAAACATCAAGATTCATAATGAACCACAGTTTACAGTGTAAATGCATTTATATGCACCTATGAAGCCTTGTTTTGAGTTCGGCGGTTATGGTTAGCCAACCAAAACCACTTGGGTTGGGGCAAAATGTAGAAGCAATCAAAAAGAATTTAAAATCACAGTATTCGTTGTTTAATTTTAGATGTTTTAGAATAGAAATTGATACCAATCACTGTGGGTATTGATTGTCTCACCAAAACCGCTTGGGTGGAGCTAAAATGTTGGCCAAAATCTCGGTTCTCCCTCGGTTTTGGTCTACATTTTAGCTTCACCCTCGCGGTTTTGGTGAGACAATTACTAATACCTCCAGTCAGGTATCAATTCCTTATGCCTCATTTTGACAACAGAGGTTATGGTGAGGCTACCATAACCTCTTGGGTTGGTAAGTATTGACGTAAGCAGATTCTCAGTGGATTGGGAAAACAATATATCAGTATGAGGTGTTATAGAATAGAAATTTATACCTAGATATCAGTATCGGTTGTCTTGACACAAAACATCGGTCGTTGGAACTTTCATTCTGTCCAAAATCTCAGCTACCGACTTGGATTTGGCCAACACATTAGTTCTATCCTTTTGGTGTTTGGAAAGACAATCAATACCTCCAGTTTGATTCCTTAAACTAGAATATCCACTCAAATGTATCAATCTTTTTTTCTTTTTTCTAGGCCACGGTCTAAGAAGAGGTGAAGACTGTCCAGCAACTTTCCCAACCAAGTGTGTCATAATTAGACTAGTTTCCCGATTTGTCCATAAGCGTTGATCAGTATATTCTCACCAGGGGAGCTGTCCTCACATGTGAATAGCACTCTAATGGTGTATAAAGAAACATAATATATATATGTGTATTCATCATATTGCACTGATTGTATAGTTGTGCATTTGTTGGGACATCCTGTATATAGAATTATATTTTTGTCAAATAGAGCTTTCTCTCAGAGAAACAGCCATTACCGTTAAATTTGGTAATAAATAGAGCTTTCTCTTGTATAAAACAGCCATTATGGCTAAACCTGGTAACAAACAGAGCTTTCTTTTCAAGAAACAGCTACCATTAAATTAAGTAACAAATAGAGCTTTCTTTCTAAGATATAGCCATTACTGCTAAACCTAGTAACAAACAGAGCTTTCAGAGAAACAGCTGTTACTGTTAAATTTAGTAACAAATAGAGCTTTCTCTTGTATAAAACAGCCATTATAGCTAAACCTGGTAACAAACGGTACTTTCTCTGAGGAAAAGTCTTTGCCACTAAATCTAGTAACAAATACGTCTTTCTCTCTAAGATACAGCCTGCTATAAACCTCGTAATAAACAGCTTTCTCTCTAACAAACAGTCATCGATGCCACTAAAGTTAACAAAGCTTTCTCTGTCAAGAAAAAGCCATTATATACTTCATCTGAACCTGGTAACAAGTGGAGCTTTATCTCTAAGAAACAGTCGTTACTCCAAAATTTATTAACAAACAGAGCTTTTTCTTTCTTAGAAACAGCCGTTACTGCTAAACATAGTCACAAACAGAGCTTTCTCTTCAAAAAACAGCTTTTACCTCTTGATTTTGTGTCACTTTGTTGTCACGTATTTTTATTTGTGTAAAAACTAGAACCCCACAAATTATGCCTGTATAAGTCCAATTTCCATGTTCACATGTGCAACCGAATTCACCATATGATTGTAAGGAAAGGGTGTCTTCCCTAATTTGTTGGCGGTATCATAAAGGGTAGGAAGGATTCTATAAAGTTGCTGTTAATATGAGGTTTTGATAGTACACCCCTCGCAATTGCTACATCTCTGTCTTGGCAATGATAAATAATCCATTGGTATGACATGTTGAAGAGTGCCAACCTTATGATGTACAGTAGAACCTCTCTTAGCGGACACTTCTCTATTAAGGACCCCTAAGGACACTAGTTTTGGTCCTAGATTGGTTGTTTCCATTCAATTTGACCTCTCTAATCAGGACACTTCTCTATTAAGGACAGCACTTGTCAGTCCCGAGGGTGTCATTAATAGAGAGGTTCTACTGTACATTTGATACAACCTGGCAAAAACCAAAATGCTTTGGTTAATTTGAGTTAAACATGTACTGCCTTTTTGGTGAAAAATTGACGTATTCCACATTCTTGTGATTTTTCACTTGAGATTATGATAAACAGCTGCCCTGCTTTATTAGCACTTTTACAAGGAACACCATTTTTCAGTGTTTTCCCCCACGGAAGCACGTTACACCATATTTTACCACTTTTCAGCGCTTTTACAACTTGTTTTCCTTGCTAATTTATCTCGATGTCCTCTTTACAATGGTAGCAGCTGTTTGTAGGTGGCTGCGAGTCAATTCCCATGTTCACTCCAAATACTAGGTATAATATTAGAAATTGACATGATGTCAGGAAGTGTCCAACCTTCCCACACAACTCGGTCACATAAAACCCTTTTGTTTTAGAGACACATACATAATAGAGCAGGACACAGCTTAACCCCCCTTTGGTTTGGGAATATACAGAATGGGACGTACAGAACCCACCACCCAAGACTAAGCTTTAAATGTTCTAAAGGGTGTAACAGGAGTTGGAATAGGCCTACTGCTTCGGATAGTAACAAAGATAATTTGAAAAAAGACATTGTTTTATAATTCTATGTAAGTATTTGGTTGAGATGCTCACGTAAAGTATGATAACTCTGCTTTGGTGTCGTTTCCTTGCCAATTCTTTGATCTCATCATCACCTATCAAGGCCGTGCAGTGACGGCACTTGGGAATCCATTTTGGATGCCAATTAATCCGTGTCTTAGACCCTGCATATGTACTGTCAACAAAGTGTGCCCACAGTGTATAGTGTCATTAATATAAAGGTTGATGTCACCTCACTTTGATACTGATATTGTTGTACTAAGGTCAAAGTGCTAGGCATGGGTCAATAAGATAAATTTCATCTGCACGTAGCTCGAGAGAGAAAATATACGATGCCACTGTCATGGTGATGAATTGCCTGAGTTCTTTTGTAATAGTTTGCTGTTTCAGAATACAGTCCAGATCACAATTGACAACCGTCCTGCTTCGCGTCAGTGACGGGCGACGTACGCGCCAATGACGCACCAGTGACACGCTTCATCTCTATGTTTCGTGTATATAACGCTCGGCCTACGCATGACCTACGCGCTGGGTAGCGCGTCAATGACGCGATCTACGGGACGTCATTTGTGATTTGGACTGTATCTCCATAACTCCTAACGTATCTCCGGCACTTGCAATGCCACCAGCTCGGATGTATTACTACATCCGTGCTGCCTGTAACTACACTCGATCAGGATGAGGGTGAAGCATCTTTTGTGTTTATTTTGTTGGTCGAATTTACTGTTTTCTGTCCTCACTCTCTTTTAGATTTCTGCAACGCATTGTTTGTATTTCATTGTTGTCTTGGGAAGAGCATTATATGCCCAAAATTATGGTCTGCCAAACTTATAGCTGGTTCACTGCAACCAAGAATAAATAAAGACCAAGAATTTGGAAACTCAGAAATTTAAAAAATCTAAGTTTTTTCAAAAGAGCCGACAAACTTTTTCTGAAGTCATGCGCCTCTTGTTTTTTTAATTCATTGTAAAGATATCACCAAGGCAAACAAGATGATACCTTATTTACCTCTAAACTTCTAAAGATGAAGGAGATACAGGGCATTTCGTGGAAGAGACACAATGGATTATCTAAACGAGTTACTCTATTTGAGGCATGTTATTTGTGACAGAAATGAAGCAACAACCAGCCGATAGATATGATACTATAAATAGTCATTGAACAGTAGCCGAATTATCTTCCAAATGCCCCCTCTTGTCAAAATTATCTTAAAGATGCTGTAAAATTGTTTCCAAATTCTTTGTCTTGCTGCATAATAGAAATTGATATATATCGTTCTGCAATGCTGTAACTTTCAAATACTTCACTGTAACTGTATAGAAATATTTTTAAGCTGAGCTGCCAAAACCACTTGTTAACCTCCCTCAGTGGAGGCCTCTCTATTAAGGACGCCCTTTCTATTATGCACTCTGCATTTGGCACAAAATGGTCGTTTCAATTGAAATTGCCCTCTATAATCAGGACATCTCACATTTTAGGACACCATTTGTCGGTCCGAAGGGTGTACTTAACAAAGAGGTTTTACTGTACCTGTTTCTTGAGCCACAACATGAAAATAGAGGGATAAATAGGTTACTGGCGTTTCAATCCTTTTATGTTTAGGGCAGGAAAGAACTGACATGAACACTGTTAATTTTAGAAGAATATTTAAAATCGTTTGTAAAAACCTCAAAGGAGGACTATAGGGTGGAGCTAGGGGTCAAACTAGTGATCTCCTTTTGACCAATATCAGCAGTGCACAAGAAGGGAACTGGGTCTTGTCAATGCAGTGTTTATTTCTCTACGCAAGTCTCTTTTGTATGACCATGAACACTGCTGATGTACTCCGAGATAGTGGAGGCATCTATCGGGAACTTTGTGTAACTTAATAATAATAATAACAAATTGTTATTTGTAAAGCGCCTGTATCACTTGAAACAAATGTTCACCGGCGCTGGTGAGCTATATTGAAAAGAAGGGTCTTGAGTTCTTTGCGAAAGGTTGAGACATCCGATGTAGCTCTCAAGGTGGGGGAAAGAGAGTTCCACAGTTGAGGTGCTAAAGTGGCGAATGCTCGACCTCCAAATGTTTTCAATCTATATTTCCTGCAAGTGAGAAGGTCCTGAGATTCAGAGCGAAGGTAACGAGGAGGCACGTAATGTTGGATGAGATCGTTCAGGTAAATTGGTGCAAGCCGGTGGTATGCTTTGAAAAATCTGACCTACCTAGCAGCTGCCTATAGACTACCTTTAAGGGGTATTAAAGCATAGTTACTTAATTGCTCCCTTGTGCAAAGTATGGGGGGGATACAGAGCCATTACAATAGAAAAGTTAAAGAAATTATATCTGCTGAAAAAGTTCCACTGTGCAGTACTGGATAAAAAAAGGTTTTAAATGTAAATACAGAAAGCATACCATTTATTGTTCAGCTTTTGTTGAAGTCATGTCTGTAAGATGTTTCCTTTAAGTATGATGTATTGCTTTAAGTACTTGTAAGCATTTTCTACAAATGCACTGAAATAAATTGGTATTAAAAACCTTGTTTGGTTATTTTTGTTGTGGCTTGCTCACATATTCTGATATCGCAAATCTGGAACTTAATTTACAAGAGCTCTATCTCGGATTCCGTAGCATTGGGCAACTAGGTGTATCACTTCCCTGGCTTAGACTCCCAAGGCAGTCCATTGCGTTAACCTAATTGGATCTCCTTACTGGGCGACAAGACAAGGTCGCGGTCCGCTGTGTCAGGAGTGTTGGGATGCTGGTCCATCAGAGATTCACTTCCTGTGCTAGCTTGGTACCCATGCATTTATACTTGCTGGTCAAGGGAAGGAATGTGCATTGTCAGGTGTCTTGCTCAATGGCACCGAGATGAATTGGCAGGAATCCATATAAGAGTCGAACCCATGTCCACCTGATTATGAGCCTGGTTCTCCTGGCAGAACTGTAACCGCTCTGCCACTGATTTCCCTTGTTGCATTTAAAGAGATCAAAACAATGCCTTCCCACATCTTCATACTGGGACTATCCAGAGAGTTCAATGGGTGACTGAGAATGTCCCCTAGTTCAGTCCTCCAGGAATAGGTGTAATGTTTCCTTCCTTATACAACTGATTTTCACTTCATGGGGCCTGTCAATCAGCCTGACGGTACCAAATAATTTGCTAAGATAGACATCCCAAAATGTACACTCTGGCTGCATTGGGCTGGCATCGTCCTGTCGCCCATTAGGATGACGCAATGGACTGCCCTGGGAGTCTACCCAAAATGGGACTGGCACAAAAGTTGCTCACCCAGAAATTTTTGGGGTGTCTGGTTCTCCCCAGAAAAAATATCCGTTTTAGAAGCCTGAAAAAGTCTTTTCTGGTCATTTCCTGACATTTGGGAGAAGACAAACTTTGGAGACTGCGATAAAAGCTTCGTGGGCTGGAAGAGCGCCCAAAAAATGTGTCTTGATAAGCCAGCGGTGCATCCTTCTTTTTCACAAATGCTGCCTGATGATTTTGGAAGCTGCCAGCTATCAGGACTATACCTGTCAGGACTACCTGTCAGCTTTATCAGGACTACCTATCAGGATCTGCTTTTCCTCCTGATGTTTGACTGCCTTGGTGCTGTCACTGTATGAACTGGGAAGTTATCTGCGACGCCCTGCGATTGCCATAGTCATGAATCTATGTCTTTTGGCCAATTCTTTTTTCGTCAATTTGTGAATGGACGCCTCGGAAATAATTAAATTGGTGGGGATTGGAAGTTGAAATATTCTGATATAAATGAGCAGCAGAGTCAAAATAAGAGGAGTTGGTGGAGTGAAAAAATACTCCCTGGGAATGGGATAGAAAAAGCTTCCAACTGGAAGAGTCAATAAGTTGGAATTTTGATAACCAACTGGAAGAGTTAGACTACAAAATACCCTGGGATCTGTAAGTAACTTCCACATAGATAGCTGAAAGAGTGATGATGTCACAAGAATGAGCATGGTCGGTGGCCTTAGCTGGTATTTGATAACCAGCTGGAAGAGTTGAAACGCCTCAAAGTAATAGTAAGCAGTCCTTTTACAATACTGAACCTGAAGATGAAATTGATATGGGCTGTCTGTTAATCTTTTGTGCTTTGGATGCGCATCCGGATGCTAACTACTGTTCCCAGCTCTGATAATTACACAGCTACCTCTGTCAGCTGGTTATCGATTCAGTCATCCAGCTGGTTATTGAGCGATGTCTCTGCCAGCTGGTTGTCAAATATCCGATCATGTGACTGGGCATGCGTAGTTTATTGGAAACCTAAAAAAGAAGCGATGTCTGGCAGGAGTGATAGACTCAGCGTTTTCCCTTCGAGGATGTGAGTATTAGTGTATATGATGAAACATCTTAATAGTTTATGTCATATTCATTCTCTAGAAACTAAAAATGGGTCACTTCAACTTATTGTTTCGTGTGAAAAATGCAACTGAATCTGGCTGGCTTCCAGAGTGTCCGAATTTAAGTAGCATTTCTACAGCATATTATCTATACTCGATTGTCGGATGGACAACTGCCCACTTCATTTTGATCTCCCTGGCCCCACACGTGTTGAGTATCCTTGTACCCTGAGATTTTGATAGGCACTCTCCAGTTGGTACAATAATCTCAAATCCCCTCTCCCGGTCCCTCTTCATTTTGCTGTATTTAGTGTATCAATAATCCAAAACGACACTAAATTCGCCTCGGTACCGCCTACCAGATTGCCCGTTTGCGGATAACATATATGATGACGATGGTACAGTTTGCACATAACTCACCAATCAGCTAACAGAGCCAGCAAATGACGTTGCACAACTGATGATGCATGAATTACCTCATTTGCTGGCTCTGTTAACTGATTGGTCATTTATGCGCGAACCGTACCATCGGCATATCCGGGACCGATGTTCTTCAATGTCGTCCAACCCCTGGAGTTGGACCTGTCTTGACCCTGGGGCCCGGACTGTCAGTGGTCTCCGATAATGGGTCAGTTAAAGAGATTCTTTCAAGAGTTACAGGTCTCTTAAATGAGAACAGGTGCTAAAAACAAAATATTTCTAATGTTGTTGGTCGGACGACCATTTTTTGAACAAAATCCACCTGAATACACTAAAACATAACCGCATGCCTCAAGTTACTGGTCCCTCAGGTTAGCAATATCGTCATAATTAAACATCTTTTTGTTTTAGGGCCCTTACTATAATGAAGGGACGCCTCAAGGGAGCTCAGAAAGGCCATAGTTTACTGAAGAAGAAGGCTGATGCTTTGACCTTGCGGTTCAGGATGATATTGACGAAGATTATCGAGGTTTGTTGATTGTTGCCAAAATTCATGCATGATTATGTCATGAAGTACTAGGAAACAGTAAATGGGATCCAATTGTCAAAATGAGGCATAAGTTATATACCCCCATGCCAAAATAAGGGGGGATATGTCCCCCTCTTCTTGAAGCAAAGGTAGAAACCCTGTGATATATTTGCTTGGTCTGCGGTGGTCATGATCGCTGGTGCCTGGGACAAGAGTCTGTGATTGCACAGACCTGGGATCATTATCAAACCCAATGATCACCGGTTTTACCAGTACATGAGAGATATTTTTGTCACACTGGCAGCTACATTTGTGTTGTTGTCGCAGGTTGTTGTACGTGACAAAAATCGCTTGTTTGCCTGGCGCTGAACTTGCTGCAAAATCTCTTTCAGACTAAGCAGAAAATGGGCGAAGTGATGAAAGATGCTGCATTCTCATTAGCTGAAGCCAAATTCACCACCGGAGATTTCAACCATCTAGTCATACAGAATGTGAATAAAGCACAGATCAAAGTCCGACAACGGAAGGATAATGTCGCTGGCGTCTCCCTGCCCATCTTTGAACACTACACCGATGGAAGTGATAGTAAGTACGGTTGAGGCGTACAGGTTGCAGGTTTGATATTATTAGGATTTCAAAAGTACATGTAGCATAAGTTAATGTTGCTGAGGACTACAGTAAGTTGTAAGATTGCAGAAATGTTCACTAATAAGCTACGTACTATCTGACACTCTGTGGACTTTCGAATGGACCCCAGTTAACTCTGTTGTGTGCCTGGGAGAAAATCGATTGAAGATACTTTTATCTATCCACTGTTTCTATGAGGAAAAAATGAATTAAAACAAAATCATCATCTTAAAGACCTATGCCGTTAGTTTTCTTTGGTGGTCGTTTCCATGAAAATAACACACGCCATTGCCATGAGGGCACCAAAGAAAACTTGCAACGTTTGGCAGATTTGCTAAGATTGATATGAAAACCTACCATGTGGATTATAGTATTCTCATATTACAATTGCACACATATACCCTAAATTTACATGCAGCGATCGGGAAAATTGATGCGCGCATTCAAACATGTACTTATGCATTATGACTGGTTATTAGTATCGTCTGGTGTTTAGATAAACGCACTAGATTGAGTGAAACGGATAAATATACATGCAGGAAGGGCATAGGCGTTTAAGGAATCCACACTTATTTTTCTCGAGTCATGAATTATGATGTCTTGTTTTGTGCTTCAGGTTATGAACTGACTGGTCTATCCCGAGGCGGCCAGCAGATCGACAAACTGAAGAAGAACTACAGTAAAGCCGTAGAACTTCTAGTGGAGTTGGCATCACTACAGACGTCGTTTATCACTCTAGATGAAGTTATCAAATTAACCAACAGGAGAGTTAATGCTATAGAGTATGGTAAGTTAAAGATGTTCTTTGGAATATCTCGACAAAAGGTCACATCTATTTCATCAATGCAAAACACAAGTGTGATAATGCCTGGCATTTCACCCAATATTTCACCTCAGGGAGTCAAAAGTTGGTTTGCCACAGCTCCAAAATCACGATCTCGGGCCGTGTGAAGGTTGAAGGATTGAAAAATAATCGGATGTCTGTCGGGACGCAATGACGTTACAACACGAACGACAGGGTTGATTCTAAACACCTTTTTACTACACTACAGGAACACCTGTGGGAAGATAATCATTTCATTGGGTGCACAGGTGTTCCTGTCTTGCTAAGTGAATTTGAAGAAGGTATCAATATGTTCTACTGTACATCACTGGGTGTTTTCCAAACCTACCCTGTGAAGGTTGAAATCACTGGCACATTTGTAACACCTTCCCCTACTCACCGTTGTACTCTTCAAACTTACTAGCTTACTTACGAACAATGCTTACAGTCACGACAGTATTCAAACAGACTGCAGTTTTGTACGATTTCACATGGAAAAAAGCATAACCCTAACATAGAACGTTATTTTTCACAACTTGATTTAAATGTGATTTCTTTGCAGTTATCATTCCTAGGATTCAGAGGACTTTAGAATACATCACATCAGAGTTAGACGAAAGAGAGCGAGAGGAATTCTACAGGTATGTCAGTTTAAGTGATCGTATTCTTGCCTTCCGGTTGTAGATGGTCCTCATACAGCCGTCATCACTATCAAGAAAAGAGGCTGGAGTGGACTAAAATCAGTTCCTGGGTTTCTCCTTTAGGTTCCTTGTCTCAGATATCAAACCTTTGGTGTTGGTCTTTCTCTTCATCCAGTCCGACTTTGTGGAATCAGCACCATCAAAGATTCATTTAGCTAAGTCCTGTGAGACCTGCAAGTCACTCTTGAAGACCTGCCCATTACGTTAGTTACAGGTGTGACTTGAAAGTTAGAAACATGGTTGCAGATTATTCCTTTGCTGAGTACCGTTAGTATTTTACTTATGCCAATTTTGCGTAATGTTAGTTATAAGATAATTTGAGATACATGTACATGAACATTTTCATCAACACCATGGAATTCTCTCCTTGGAGATAATCTCTTTTGTCCTTTTACCAAGGCCGTTCTGCAATTACCCCTTCCCCTTTTTATCTCTTGAAAGTTTTGAACGGTTCTTCATCCACTTAAACTTGAATGATGATTTGGTCCTTATTTTCTTGATTAGACTAAAGAAGATTCAGGAAAAGAAGAAGATAATTAAAGAAAAGAAAGAGTTGCTTCGTTTAGCATTGAAAGCTAAGGGTCTCGAGCCTGATGAAGCACCTAACTTGATTGACGATGATAGGGACGAGGACCTTCTCTTCAACAACTGACAAAGGTGAGACCGTGTCTGTTGGCGTAGGGTTGTGGAGTAGAACCTCTCTATTAAGGACACCCTTGGGACTGACAAATGCTGTCCTAAATTTAGAGGTGTCCTGAATACAGAGGTCAAATTCAATGGAAATGACGGAAGTGGGACCACGTGTGTTGGATATCCTTTATAGAGTGTGTCCTTAGTAAAGAGGTGTCCGCTAAGGGAGGTCCCACTGTACTTTTACTTTTACCAAAAGGCATTGGTTCCTTCCTTATGACTCATGAGGGATAGAAGACGGGTTGGTGTAATGGAGGTAGTCAGTGTAAACCCTATTCCTCCTCCCACCCACTCGGGAGGGATGGTGGGCTGGGGTTCTGGGCAAAAACTAAGGGAAGCCACTTCAAATCACGCCATAATGGTGTGTTTCAGCCAATCGGCTGCTGTGGCTAATGCCCAGCCACATGTCGGGGACCTTCCTGCAGCCGAGGAGTTGTCCGGGCACAACTTAGGACACATGAGGTTGCCAAATGTTCTTCAAATGGTCTCCAGTTTGTTTCTGACGACGACAAATAGCCCAATAATACTTGTACCAGTAGAGGCAATAGTTGCCCCTCAGCTGTCAATGCAATATTTTAAATTTCATCATCTCTTCCAGGTGATATGTGAGGTGCTGTGCTGACTAGGGTGGTTGCGGGCAGTCGACGTTGAATCTGCAAGGTGTTAGAAAAGACGTTGGCAATTTTTCTTCATTGTGCTATACTCTATGATATTTGGTTAAATGTATATATTGTATGAAAGATACACCTCGGATTGATAATTTTGGTATCTATGGTAATGTAAAACGAAATAGATGAGAGAAGGAGCAAGCACGTCTGTTCTCGACAAGGTATGACCTTTTGGTCTCAATTTACTGGACTGATTAGTCACCTGGTCCGTGATACCTAACCTCGTCCCAAGCTATGGTAATGTATTTGAGGAGTGTCATCGCAAAATAATATATCTGGTTTTTGCAATTTTAGAAAGATGGCTTCGACAATTGTAGCTTATCTGAAAGTGCAATGGAAATTTTTGAAAAGTTTTATTTTTTGCCTGAATTTGGAGGAGAGATCAGTCATTGTGTGGGCAATGATATGGTTAACTGTGTTGGATATGGTACACATTGCGTTTTACAATGAAACTATTTAGATTCTCCACTTCTACTCCTTCGATTTTTTAGGAGACAGTCAATTTTTATTGACAAAATGTAGTGTAATTTAGGCTGTTGGGTGTCATTTGAACAAGTGTCGAAATCCTACCGTTTCCATGAGTCAACATGGAGATAGTTCCTTGCCCAGTGGCATGTTGTGATATTGGTGCAGGGTCGGTCTTTCCGAAGAAAAACTCCAGCATGTTAATTGATTTTCATCGTCATTCCAGTATAAACATGGCCGCAAGTTGGGTCTTTGCCTTTTGAATTATGAATGGAACGTTACTGTATCATCGCTGACAGTGTATTTCATCTCAAGGGATGAGAGTCATCACCGTTTATTTCTGAGTTGTATAAATGTGTACTCTAGCAGCCAATGCTTGCATTTTCAAAATGAAAATGTCAACCTACAAATTTGGCTTATCGAGTTGCTGAGAAATCTGTTTCTTCTTATCCAACTGCAGAGGAAAAGTTGCTTCATTATTACCAGCAGGTCGTCCTTGGTTGTCTAATCAAGACAACTGGAGTAGACTGAATCCCAAGGAGACGGAAACCAAAGGTAGCAGCCAAGAGTTTTGAACATTATTTGAGGTCTACTCCAGCAGTCCTGATTAGACGAGGAGGAATAACGGGGAGAGGTGTTATTTCTATTTTTCAAGTGCTTGAAGTGAACTTTTGCCATTACCTAGTGGTTGCGACACCAAGGACCGCTGCGATCAAAACAAGACTTGGCATGTTTTCCATTACAAAGATTAACCTCCTTTGGCCAAGGCCTTTTAGAATGTGCAATCATTAATCTTCACTGCAATCAGTTGAGTGTCTGTCGAATTCCTCAGCATACTTCAGCATTCTGCAAGTAAAGCAAGTTTTAGTGTCCGCCTCCACTAGTCATTGGTGTTGTACGATGTTCTGTATATTTTGTATATAAACTGAGATCTTAGAAGTCCTCAGTGGGTAGAATATTCTCTTTACTGCTAGGGCATTTGCCTGGTAATAGTATGTGTAACGATTGCCAGTAAAATGTCTTCAGAAATGCCCTTGTGGTGATGTCAACAATAACGTAAACAAGATGCTGCCACATTCTTGAATAATGTCAGCTGATATCATTGCACGGATGGGTAATGAGCTTCTCCAGCTGTTGAAAATAATGTCGGGGTTTCATGTGCACAACATGTGTGTTGTAAGGTGTCATCTTGCAGGTCTTGGGTCTTACGATTCAAAATGATCATCGAATCATCATTTTCTCCAAATTACATTTCAATGTTGACAACTTCATAAGAGCCTTTGCATATGTGATGAGACTGACCAATGTTGTCCTCAATAGAAATGTGTTATTATATAAATTAGAGAGGTTAAATTTGCTGGAAATGCTTAATTCCAGACAAAACATCAGTCCTTAGTTTAGAGGCTGTCCTGCTTATAGAAATGTCAGTAAAGGACAACAAATTATGTGAATAGGATGGAAATATTTATCAATAAATGCATTGTACTCAGATGTAATTGTTGTTTCTGTGTTCTTGGACAAGACGCTTTCCATTGTTCTCCTGTAAGAAGGACAGCGGTGTGGATAAAAATCTCAAAAAGAAGGTTGGGTTGCCTTCTATGACAGAGTGCAAGTGGATTAGGCTTTGATCAATGGAGATGGACATTCCACATTTATGAGAGGCCTTATACAGTAATGCGCTTGTGACAAACTTGAGCTGTTGTCTATCCTCTTTACTGCTGACCAGCTGTGGTGTAAACCACAATGGATGCCAAGGATATTGTCAGTCCCAAACTATAGTGATGAGACTTACTGAGGAGCGCTGCAGTCATCTGTTTCAACCAGTTCAGTAGCTGGGGACAGCTGCATTTCCAGAAGCTGAGAGTTCGAAAACTATTGATATAAGTCAATTCAGTGAACCTGGTATGAATGTAGCAAGCAAACACAGGCAGTGGGACAAAATATCGCCTTCTCAGTACTGACAATTAAGTATTGCCAGTAAGGGAGACATTGGGGAATTCCAAGATCGATAGACAGTGGGAACATTTTGAAGTCCATTCAACTGCTGCCTGTGGAGTAGGCCCAACAGGCTATTTGGAAGACAGCACCTCGGCGGCCGAGTTGGAATCAGTCTAGCTTATGACAACAAAACAACGTTAGATTTTTGTGAAGTTTTTGAAAAACTTTCCTTTCTATTTTCTCAGATTTCTTTTGATTCTATGGTTTATTTTCTTGATACTAAGTCTTGACATGTCAGTTTCTAGAGCCCATATTACTAGTAGCTAACTATGATTAAATATCAATTGACTAAATAGGTAAAAAAATGTTTTTTTCTCCCCCGAGAAATCAGCCTACATATATATAATACATTAACAGTGCCAAAACAATTAGGCCCTATGATAACAAAACTGAAAACAGTCACAGGATACTGTCATCATCCGAGATCAGGACAGTCAAAATGCCACAACTCATCATGGAAACTATGAAAAGGTTGGGTGAACTTGACCCAAATACTCACTATCTGCTGGCTGCTGGAAGTTGACGTAGGCATGATACATCATGACATAGGCCTACACACAGCATAGGCAGCACAGCCACACACAGGCATTGGTGAAGGACTTATGTCCCCATGATTCTAGCATCTATCTTTCCATTTACGCCACACCACTCAAGCACTATTTACACGATACACAGCTATTGCACGGTATACGCCTACCTTACACTACAATAGTTTGTAGGCCTGCATGAAAGAGTTGAGTATCTTTTTTCTTGACTTGTGTGACGTAGTGTCTGTGAACACAGGCTGAGGCATCTGTGAAGGACTCTATGATTCGAGGGACTATCTTTCCATTTACACCACCATTATACAGTATGTACAGCTGAGTTGTTCAAAACAACGTTAACTTTAACAGCGCTGTAAGTCTTAACGTGAAAATTTCTGCTAATCAGCCTAATTGAGGCCCCTGCACCAGGCAGAGTAAGCCACCGCTGGCCACAACAAGTTGTGAAAATAACCGCCTTGTAGGCATAAAGTAACACTTGGTGCTTATTTCTTGCAGAAGAGATGAGATGAAGCTCATTACCCAAAGACAGTTCACTATTTAGTCTGTGGTGTACCAATATAGGCCAAAATGGATCGAGTGGTAGTGCTGGTCGACATGGACTGTTTCTATGTCCAAGTTGAACAGAGATTGAATCCGGAGCTGAAAGGACAGCCATGTGCAGTGGTGCAGTACAATACTTGGAAAGGAGGAGGGTGAGAGTAGTCTGTAACCGATGATTGTATGAACTTCTATAAAGGCCCACGCCAGTCATTAAAAAAATTTTGTAATTGAATTTGACTTTGAACATTTCTAATCCTAAATGATTTGCAACTGACTCTTATTTCTTCTTATCTGATGTTAAGAATCATAGCCGTTGGATATGAAGCAAGAGCGTGTGGCGTGACGCGTCAGATGAGAGGGGATGAAGCCAAAGAAAAGTGTCCAAGTATTGTGCTGTGCCGAGTACCGGAGGTTAGGGGCAAGGCTGATCTGACGAGGTACAGATATTCCCTTACTACAAATGTCCGATAGCTTGATCTGAAATGTCCATGGTCCCTTTTACCTGAGTGTCAATGCTGTTGCAAGTAAAAGATCTCACATAGGTGGACAGTGCCCTACAGAATACTCCATACCTCCTGCTGAGAGTACATGTAGTTGCGTTCTGATTGCTAGAATAATTGATCAAGGACTCAGTACCAGTATTGTTCTTCCTCTCAGGTACCGCCAGGCGGGTGCAGAAGTTATCGAAGTACTCTGCAAGTTCAGTAAATGTGTGGAGAGAGCAAGCATAGACGAAGCCTACATTGATGTGACGACGGAAGTGGAGGCCCGGATGAAAGAACTCGCCCAGATAGAAGATCATCAATTGCCAAATACTTTCGTCGTCGGTTGGGAAGGAGATGAAAAAGACAAAGCTAAAGGGACTCCTGAGGGTAGCTATATATGCGGGCTAACATATTCTCATCTTTTGCAAAATTTGGAAAGGTGTCTTTATAAGATGTATGTTTTCTGGAAGAGGGAGGCTTCCCTGTCCAAGACAACCTCACCTTTTTCAGCAGCATGACATAGACAAACTACTGCTGTGTTGTCTGGTGTTCTGCTTCTGAATGTGAATGTGAATCTTTCTTGAGCAGTGCCTCTTGTGGTGGAGCTCTTTTTTCGGGCAACAAAATGGGTGAGTTATGGGATCAGCCTGTAGTTTAATGTTCCTGACAGATGTGACAATGAAATCGATGTAACCTGACCCCATAACTCAGTCAGCAAAACTCGGCCACTCTACCACAAGAGGTGCTCATCTGGAAATAGGCAGTGTTGGTCTTAGTTGAAAGATAGTAGAATTACTCTTTTTTGTAATCATGTGATTTCTGAAGGAACTGAAACTGACTTGTGCAACGTGTTGTTATTGTTTCATTCAGAGCAACGTGCAATGGGTATGAGGAATTGGTTGAGGTACCTGTATGAGAACCGTGAGGTCACGTACCACGAGCAGAGACTGACTGTAGCTGCGGTGATGGTGGAGGAGATTCGACAAGCTGTCTACACAGAGACGGGCTTCAGATGTTCAGCTGGCGTAGCTCATAACAAGGTACGTTTCATGTTAAACTTATGACAGGACCAAAACGTAAAATCCTGCCATCAAACACCAACTTAATAAGTGCAAAAATTTCATTTATGCAGTTGCATTAAATTTCAGCAGCGTATGCAGTTGATCGCAAAGTGAAAATGAGCATTTCGCAAAATTTTAGTGTCGTGAAAAAACATGATTAAAGACCCACCCTTCCCTATAGATAGTGGAGGTGAACAGATCTGCTTGCCATTTCATGTTTGAGCAACAAAGAGATATGTTCTCATGGTTCATCATGCAATGCATTACTGTACTGTTCACAATAAAGCCACCTGGATGAGTCAACGCAAACCAACCTGATCGGATTTCTCCTCTTTTACAGTACATTAATAACAACCTGTTGCTTGCCAGACAGTCTATTTTCAATAATTTAATGGGGTTTTCATCTTTTGTTGTGAAACAAACCTTAGTTGTTGACATTATTCCAGATGCTGTCGAAGTTAGTCTGTGGATTTCACAAGCCTAATCGCCAGACTGTCCTGCCTCAGTCATCTGTGCAGAAACTTTTCCAGACATTACCGGTTAGGAAAATGTAAGATTTTCAATCAATTTCATGAGACAGATACATCAGGAATTGGACTGAGTGATTTCATATGACAGATACCTTTGGAGTTGGACTATAACTTTCATCATTTATGTAAAAAGTATATCTTTACAAATCATGGCGTCAAAATTTCTGAAATCTGTAAGGTCATAATGTGTAAGATACGCAAATGATCTGAGGTGGCTTAGTCAAAATATAGACACATTTTCAAATGTTCTACGTGTCTTTATTTTGAGCTACATTAAAAAAATGTTTTAGTAAAAAGACTACTTTGGCTTTTGCTAATTAAACGTGCTAAGCTTCCTCAATGATACACTGGAACCTTTCTTAGGAATCACCTCTCTATTAAGGACACACTCTCTATCATGGACACTGTAATTGGTGATTGCAAACTTGTCATTTCCATAGAATTTGGCTTCTTTGATCAGGACACCTCTCAATTATGAACAGAATTCATGGATTTGTCCTAAGGGCGTCCACAATAGAGAGGTTCTACTGTATCCTACTCCTGTATTTTTTCCATTGCAGACGTCATTTGGGAGGTAAACTTGGTGTCAGTCTGGTTGAGCAGCTCGACATTGAGTTCATGGATGATATTCGTAGGTTTTCTGATCAGCAGTTGAAACAACTATTTGGAGAAAAAACTGGGTGCGTGTAACTTTGGCTTCTTGGAACATTGGTTTCCTGCATATTTTCTAGCATGTGTTTCTTTAAATTGCATTGAAAGCTGTGGATGTTTTTTCACCTGAAACGCGAGGCAAGATTGCTGCTTGAATTATTTGAAAACAACCTAGAAGAATTTATTTATAATTGAAAACAAAGCAATTGTGAATCAAACATATGTCAAATGGCTTGAAATTAAATGATACTGTCAGTGGAAAGTTGTTTATAATTAATCAAGTTCAAAGAAAATATCTGATATTGATGAAATGGATGGAAGAACTCATTAGTCAGAACCAATCCTTTCCAGGTCATGGTTGTACGAGGTTTGCCGTGGCATTGAGAATGAGCCAGTGTCCGCTCGTCAGCTGCCCAAGTCGATTGGTTGCAGTAAGAACTTCCGAGGCAAGACCGCCTTGGACACCAAGGACAAGGTGAAGCACTGGCTCGGGGAACTCTGTGGAGAGCTCGAGGAGAGGTTGACAAAAGATAAAGAAGATGTGAGTGTTCAGGCATACTCCTACATGTATAATTAGGCGGCAATTTGGTTTATGGCCTAGTGATTCTGTCTTATGTCCCGAGATGAATTTCCAAGTACTCCTTCGAAAACTTTAAATCAGTGCCACGATAAGCAGAGTTTTAAACATATTTTCCGGATTGTGAGGCTTCTGATTCATGTCCAGGTCCTGAATTAGTATGGAAGAGCTCCAGTTTGAATAGCCCTCATTGGTTAAAGAAGCTGTATCATGTTTCACACTTGGATAAGATCTTATGCTCTCCCTGGCTGAACTTCCAAGGAACATCAGGGAATCAGAGTCTGTGGACATTTTCAAAAAGAGACTAAAGGGACACCTGTTTTTGTAGACATTTGTGAACTTTTTAACAGCGCCGTGAGCACCATTTCCATGGTGGATCTGGCGCTATACAAGACTCCGTATTGATTGATTGATTGATTGAAAGTCCCCATTGAAAGTGCTTAGAAATCAAGGGGATTTGACTTGCCTAAGGTCACAGGCTGTGTCTGCCACATGTGTAAAACCATGTCTAAAATATGTGTTGGACACCTTGTCATGTTTTTTACCTGAGATCAAGGTTTTCAGTTACTTGGAGTAGTGACATTTAGTCTAAAAATCGATGCTTTTTGAAAGATTTCCTGCTCTAATCACTGTCTTTGACATTCATCTCTTACAGAATTGTCGCATAGCAAAACATGTGACAATCAGCATACGATACATGGCTGACCCGCAACCGATCACAGCCTCCAGGTCATGTGCCCTTTCTACGTACAGCGGGAAGAAGATAGCAGACGACGCCTACCTTCTGCTGCAGAAGTTTAATACTGCTCCTGTTCACCAGATGGCGTGGTAAGTTGTTGGCAGAGTGAAAATAGACTGGTATCCTGTCCCGTTGATATGAGTGTCAAATATTATAAACTGTCCGATTTTTGCGAATAACCTAACATAGATTCGCAAAAATATAAATTGCAAAAAGACAACTGACTTCAATTTATAAAAAGTTATACTTTTTCAGAAATTTCCCAAATATTGTCCAAGGCCTAATCTGTCCAAGGCATAATCAGTCCTAGGCATAATGCCGTCTACAACATTGATGATCAGCAATGATCAAGTAATTTTCTGATGAAGTCTTACGTAGTGAACAAGAGAAAATTTAAAGGAAATTTGATTTATGAACTTAGTTTGTGACAACGTAAACTTTGGATCGTTTAATGACTCTAACCCTCTTTCTCTCAATAGGACACCTGTCATCATATGTCTTGGACTGTCAGCTGGGAAGTTTCAAGATTCACTGGATTCGACCAATGCAAATATCACTAGTTTCATGTCGCAAAACCCAAACACGAGCGCGTTCTTTGGCTCTAAAATGACACCTTCGCCCGGTGTGGACAAAAAGGAGAAGAGGGGTAGTCTGGTGAGTCTTTTTAGCCAAGCGAGAAAGTCTTCTGTTACGTCCAACGTAGGACTTGATTGTGACTCAGAGGAGGACAGCAGTGAGATTGTTCCTGGTTGTTCTAGGCATGAAAAGACGTCTTTGGATGAGAGTTCTAATATGAGTGATGGATTAAAAACAACTAGTGTGACGGACAAATCGAATTCGACGCCAAAAAAAGGAAAGTCAAAGTCATTCTTTGCCAGTTTTATGGCAAGGAAAGTTGGTAGTTCTGGATCAAATTGTGAACATTCGTCACTGGATTCTCTGGGCGTTGACAACGAGTCTGATCCTGTTACTGTGATAAATGGTGCTATTCATTCTGAAACTGCCCTAAAAGAGGGCGCCAGTGCCGAGGATTGCTCTGAAACTGATAACGATTCTTGCCTTCCGGCAAAAGCATGCGCTGCTTTGAAGGGAGATGCCAGTCTGAACAGTTTAGAAAACGTTGAGCTGGCTTCTAAGCAGCAAGGGGTCAGTTCAAAGAAAAAGGCAAAATCGTTCTTTGATTCGTACATGTCAAGAAAAGATAATCGGGAATTGTCAGATTTAGAACAGGATGTTGTTTGCGAGAAAGGGTGTTCTGTCTTGAGTAGTGATGTGATAAATACATCTAGTTTAAGGACTAATGTCACATGTTCTGAGAGAGGGTCAAGAGGGGCAAAAATATCCAAGCATGTTGTAAAAGATGTAGCACCTGTGGCAAGCATTAGCGCTCACATAGAATCCACAGGCTCCATAACTGATGCAATTGATGAAGTAGACTCTGTTAGAACTAAAAGTGCAACGTCGGTAGTGACTTTAGGTACTGATGAAAGTTCCAATGATTCCGTTTATAGCGCATATTCTGTCGATGAAATAGACATGGGTGTGTTTGATAGTTTGCCATGGGACATACAAGCCGAGATTCGTGAGTTTAATAAGAGGAAAATACTGGAGGAGAAGAAAAAGGCAAAAGGTTTGAAGAAGTTCTTTCAGGATGGTTCAAAATCGAAATCTGTTGTGAAGATTTGTAAAAGTGTCAGTAACAATGTTGAGAAGTCGAGTGCTGTAGGTCGTAAATCTGACACCTCTGACGGTGATTTGCATTCAATAGATAAAGGTTCTGATAGTATTGTTGTAGGTTCTCAGGAAACAATTTCTAATTCACAGGTGACCGAGTTATCTGCTAGTGGTGTACACAGAAAGTACGAAACTCCTCGTTCTAAATCTAAATCTGGCAAAAATAAGATCCAGTCTGTTCCGTTGGTTGTTATAGATGATGAATCATCAAATGCGGTGTTAGGTGACGAGGCATCTAAAAATGTTACTATAGCAACTGATGAGGCAGCTAACAGTGTTACTATAGCAACTGACGAGGCAGCTAACACTGTTGCTATAGTAACCGATGAATCAAAATGTCCAAAATGTGGCCAGATGATCCCAGCTTGGGATTTGCCTGAGCATGAAGACTACCACTTTGCTTTAGATCTACAGAACCAGACACAGGGCCCACCGCAGCAAAGACTCATGAATTCTAGTGGTCCTATCAAACGGAAAGGTAGTACGGCTGCTCAGAGCCATAGCAAGAAAGCTAAGAAAGGGAAAGGTATTGGGGCGTTGGATAAGTTCTTTAAACATTAAGAATGACAGGGAAAGATTGTACATCTACAATACGATATTTGGTCTTTGGACTAAAAATTTGGGACGTTCCATTTTAAGCTCCAACCCTTGAACCCTGGGTTCTGGTGATGAATGACAGGGAAAGAGTGTACCGGTACATCTCCAATGGTACAACCCAATTTGTAGAGCCATTCATTGTAGATTGTGTCATCTTGACAAATTGGATGAAGAAGGAAAACCATGCTCTCGGAGATGATCTGATAATTTCAAGTATAACCTTTCTATGAAGGACACCTTCTTGACTGACAGGTGCTATCCTTAATAGAGAGGTGTCCTGATTAGAGAAGTTGAATTGAACGGAAACAACCAATTTGGGACCAGAACTATTGTCCTTGATAGAGAGGGTGTCTGCTTAGGGAGGTTCCATTGTCTGAGGAACTTATCATTTTGTCAATTAATGCCACTATTTCTTATATTTCAAAATTTTTTCAATGTTTTATCAATAACGCTGCCTGTTCTTTGATGTACACTGCAAGTTTGAGAGCTTTTTCTCTCGCATACGGTATTTTATGCGCTTGTACGATAACAATGTGTCATTTTGAAAATAAAATATTTCTCCACAAAACTTTTTGTCTTACTATCTACTTGTCTACTTACAAGTACAAATACTTGTTGAGCGAGATATCAAATGAAAGTACACTGGTTGTGAAGTGATCAGAAATATGTGGGACATAGTCAAATATATGTGATATATTCTTCTCCGAGACCAAAATGTCACCCTCCCACAAAATGGATGGATGAAAGCAGTTGTGTGAATGAGTCTATTTGCCTGCCGTCGATTTTCCTCTGGAATCTAAACGCTCCCTGAAAATGATGAATTGGATGTTGAGGTTCTGATGAATGGCTTGGTCATTGTCAACGTCCGACGGAGGAAGGACAGGGCCATAACTGTCCTTGTGGTGGGTTTGTGTCTGCATGTGTCCCTCCATCTGCATAGCTCCTGAATGGCCTGGTGGATGAACAGCACAAATTCTTTTATAGGTTACGGTAAAAAAATGTGCAGATCACTTAATTCTTGATTCGTCTGTAGCAGCTAAGTGTTTCCCTAATACATGTAAAGGCAAAAGTCAGGAAAGATATTATCGCCATTCCCGTTGTGATAATTATTGCCAACTTCATTGGGACTATCATCACGTAAGTGGCCGTAAAATGTCTTCAGATCTGCAGTAAAACCTGTCTGTTAGGGTCGCCCTTTGGACTGACCAGTGATGTCTGTGATAGAGAGGTGTCCTGATTACAGAGGTCGGTTTTAATGGAAATGACAGGTAATGGGTCATCAGGCAGTTTCTTGTTTAATAGGGGTCCACAAAGACTAAAGAGAGTTTCCAGTGTGTACATGGTTGTGACTTTGTCTCTTTCTGGCACAATCTCACCTCACGATAGTCATCTACTGACTAGAATAAGTAACTTATAAAGAGAAATGGGAATCTAGTTTAAGAATGACTGCAGTAGCAATTCAGATCTATTGTCGGGGGATTTAAAACTCCCGGTACTCAAACTCCGCATGCACTCGGTAATCTCCGGTGACCTTATTTACAATCCGAAAGTTTCCGAACGAGCAATGCTGACATCGCGAGACGTGCATGTGATGTTGTTGTTGCAGCCACATTTATTATGCGGAAAAAAGCACCGGGAAGGTTTCATTCTTGTATACAAATGATGTACGTGAATTCCATGATTTACCTGATGGTAATGGTCCATAAGTCATCGTTTTATTGGCTTCCGTTTGTTGATAATCCGATGTCGAAGATCGTCAAAAAAACTGACGTCGGAATGGTCAGTGTGAGTGTCGTGTGTGTAGCATGTATTGTTAATTGTACCTGTGTGTGTACGTGCAGATATCTGCATGATGTTGTGATGTCTGGTGATGTCATGATGACCCACATTTGTTGGCGTGCTGCAGGCATTGTACAAAACAAGAATTGGTGAAAATGCTGGTTGGAGGTTGTTAAAAAGAACTCCCAAAGTGAAAGTAGCCCAGCCATAGCCATGCATCATAGGGCAGGCGTAGTTGAACCAAAGTCGAGAAGTGTACCGATGAGGTGAAAATGCTGGTTGGAGGTTGTTGAAAAGAACTCTCAAAGTGAAAGTAGCCCAGCCATGCCCATAGCCATAGGGCAGGCGTAGTTGAACCAAAGTCGAGAAGTGTACAGATGAGGTGAAAATGCTGGTTGGAGGTTGTTAAATTAAAAAGAACACTCGAAGTGAAAATAGCCAAGCCATGCCCATAGCCATAGGGCAGGCGTACTTGAACCAAAGTCGAGAAGTGTACAGATGAAGAGTTTGTTTTTTGTCTGTGATAATGAATGCAATTAACTTTTGAAATGATACTCTTGTCTTTCCAGCTGATGTTAGACTAATACAACGGTATGATGGACGAGACCCGCAAGCGCCCCTACGTCGATGATGTTCCGAATGGATCAGCTGATATCAACTTTGAGACGGGCACGCTGGAGGAGCGACAGTCACCCCGAAAGCGTCGACGTCACTCTTCTGGATGCTCTCTAGACTTAAATAGTGATGACGTGAATGGCATTGGCAACAAGACAGTAAGCTTTACTTTGAAGAGTGACAGCGACAGCGAAGCTGAGTCCGGCTGGAACAATGCTGAAATAGCAAGTGTCACCTCTCCTCTCGAGACACCTGTTGAATATGTGGAAAGTCGTTTATTATTCAACCCGGTTGACTTTGCTAAAGATTTGGCATTGAAAGCCTTCCGCAGAGTTGATTCGACTGCTTCGGAACTCAACTGTTTAGCGGATCCAAATTTGAGTGAGAATGTTGTGGAGACACCGGATGATGCGATTGCAAGAGATCCGTTCTCTTCCCTTGGAAGTCGGGGGTTTATTAGAACGGAGGGCATTGGAATTGGATCTGATACAAAGCGTCTGGTTTCTACTCCAGGCAGTGACGTTCTGTCCCCTAGTGACATTTTCAAGGGGAATTTGCATGCTTTGAAAAGCCATGACAACACTATGAAAGAGCGTTTTGTTAAGCCGGTTGTTTCCAAACAGTCTTCAAATGATTTGGAGTGGATTGACGCGTGTCCAGATTGGCTACGTGATGATTACTTCGATAAAGAGATGGCTAAGATAGATTCTGGTTTGCCACGGCAGAGTAGTAAGCTCTCTTTGGTAGATAAGGCAGAGGAGAATCCACCTCTTTTGTCTAGTGATGATGCCCCCAGTAGAGATAAGTTTGAGACAATTGTTGCAGAGCCTGAATCCAGAGAGTTCAGCAGGAGGGAAAGAAAGAAATCGGTCACGCTGGTAGTACTGCCTGCTGAAAGTGACGAACTGGATGATGATACGACATCTGCCAACAGCCTTGGTGTTTTTGAACCAGATAAGGACTTAATTGATGCTCAGAGTTCAGCTTCGAGACCAAAACGCAAAAAGTTGAAAATTCGCAGACGACATTGTAGCCGGGGTAAAATGGGTCCACCCGCGTATTACAGGAATCAACCAAGTCATGTTGAAGATGGTGAAGAATCGAGAGAGGATGAGGAGGTTTTTGCCAAAGAGCAAGATTTCTCACTGAAGGGCCGGGGGAAGAACTGGCCACCGCCTAACGTGCCTAAGTACCAGGCCCAAGCAGCTGTCTCTACTGACGCTCCGCCTGAGGCCTCGCGGCTGATTGACGATGCTTCTAGTACTCAAGAATATGAACTGTCCTTAAGTCAAGAAAATACAACAAGCGAGGTTCTGTCCGTTCGTGATCAGAATCATAATGACGATATGCATTTGAACTCCATGCCAAGTTACAGCAATGAAAAGGAGAAACCGGTTGAAGTTACAGCTGGAGGACATGGTACTGCTGATGAGCAGCCCAAGCCCAAGGATTCAGAAACAAGCTGTTCTAGCGTTGGTGGACTTGACATTGGCCCAGCCGAAATATCCGAGGAACAAATCCGGACGGATGCTCCGGTATCCGTTGATGTGCCGGAAGTAGATATCGGCGATGGTCAATTAAATTTTGAGAGGGATGTGGGAACTGAGGGAAGAAAACCACAACTTGATGTTATGGGGAGTGAAAAACTTGAAACGGTGCCAATGGAGGAAGGTTCCAATTTGGAGTCGAATGTTGTCAGCGACGCAACTCCATATGAAGAGGTTGATGCAGCTGTCGTCAACTCTGGCAACGAGACGAATCCTTCAACTTCTGTCACAACTAGTCCTGGGGCACCGAATATCACTCGGTCTACTTCCAAGTTATCCCTTGCAAAGATTGCATCATTGCAACGAGATGCGCAGAATATTGCCAATATTTTGGGTGGGTCGAACGTTGATGTGATTTATGAAAAGTTAAATGAACGGCGAAAAGAGGATAATAGGGTCGAGGCAGTTATGAATGACATTTTGGAGGGGAATATTGTAGTCGAGGATAGGTCAGGCAATGAGGGAAGTGCTATTGAAGGGGTTTTGAATACTGTGGGTACGTCAGTTGGAGAAGAGGAAGTGGACATTTTGGCTGATACAGAGGTCATTCTGAAAAAGCTTCAGACCGAACATGGCATTGAGGATGTGGATCCAAATGAAGTGTTTGGATTGGTGGAAGCAAGTGCAGAGTTTGTGAATGGTCGCACTAATCGCATAAATCGGGTTATTTCTGGAATCTTATCTGGGAGACAAACTGACAATCGGACGGTCCATGACATTAAAAACAATGACGATGAGGATTTATTTTTGCATGATGTTGATCAGCTTGTTAAAAAGTTTCCAAACGTCGACCAATTCCAGATCTATACTTTGCTGGATGCGCATCGCGGAGAGAATGATAGGGTCGATGTTGTCCAAAATGAACTTACAAACGGTCGAGCGCCTGTGGAAAATTCAGGCGTCAAGGAGGTGGCTGCGGCCGAGGTTGTCAATCAAGACCCCCTGTATGACGACATGATACGGGTTGCCAGGTTGTTCCCGCACAAAGATAGAAATGAAATCTATGCATATTTAGAGGCTCACCATGAGGAGGCCGATCGGGTACAAGTTGTCACGGAGGAATTTTTGAGGATGTCACAGGAAGGAGAAGATGTGGAAGTTATGCGAGGAGAAGAGCCTGCTCCAGCATCAAGACCACCATCGGCTACTGCAGCATCTGAGTCGAGAGATACTCTAGATATCTCTCTTGAAGAACAGGTTCAGAATCTCTCGGCAATATTCCCAGATTGTGATCCGAATTATCTTTATGAACAACTTGAAGTCTTGAAAAACGACCCCGAGCGTGTCAAAAATCTAGCGTCCACCTTGTTTGATCGGAGGACTTATCCGAAGAAAAAGGATGTGTTGGAAGAGCAACGGAAACACGAAGACCGCCTCAAAGTTTGTGGGATGTTGAGTACATTCAGACTAAATGAGTTTTTAGAGTTGTTCCCTGATCCTGTTGCAGTCTTCTGTAGTGAGGAGAAATCTGTGTCGGAGTCCTACAAGAAGCACGTCTATGTCCATCTGATGAACACCTTCCCCTATCTCCGGGAGGAACATATCAAAACGACGATGGAGAAACACACGGGTCATCTGACGACAACGTTAAAAGAACTCGAGGAAGAGGTGGCAAATGGTGATCGTGAGTATGATAATAATCCCATGGGACAGTTCAATTTCTACTTGTGAAGAAGAACTTTGCCATAATGTACATTGTGGCTTGTGGTGGCACATCAAAATGAAACTATGAACTTTGTTCCGCTTTTACAATACTAAGTTGAACATTTTGGTTGGTTTTCCACTTTTCTGAAAGACGCAGCATAGTCCGGCTTGCAACGAACTGATGTAAATTGCATTTTATGTAGTCCTCTGAACAAATGGAGTAATTAGATACATTGTACATGACGTTGACAAAATTTAGATGGGCCTGTTGATATGGAGAGCTCTCCATTCTCATTTCTTCGCATTTCTGGCACACACTTGTACAAATGTGCATATTGTCATTCTGTACATGTGCGAGGATAGATACTGGTATTCACAAATCTTTGATGAATTTAATAGTAAGTGGTATTTCCTATTTTTGTAAACGTTGTCTGTTTGTTTCTTCTTCCAGTCCGCACCAAGAGGTCACGGTCTGCATACCCACAGAAGTTCCTCAAGAAAAAACGCTCCATCTCGGATCAGATGACGTTTCCAGAAGAGCCCGATGAGTACTTTTATAAAGAACTTGCATTCACTAGGAACGAGGTTAAGATTAAAGGTACAGTATTACAGTGGAACCTCCCGTAGCGGACAAGATTTATAACCTCTCTATTAAGGACACTAGTTTTGGTCCCAAATTGGTTGTTTCCATTCAATTTGACCTCTTTAATCAGGACATCTCTCTAAAAAAACAGCAATTGAACGAAACGTATATTCTTTCAACTGAAACTTCAAAGTCTAATCAGTTATGAAATACACACTCTATGCCATGATCAGACAGACAATGCATGAAGCAAAATACTGTATGTAGTCTTAGAGAAGATTTTATGTGTCATGTTAATATATTTAAAAAAGAAATTAAATCAGTTGATAAAAAGAATTTACATTATTTCAGATCACTTGGAAACGCAGAAAAAAGTTCGGGAAAACAAAATCGAGCGAGCAAAGAAAAACGGTGAGCTATATGAATGTCCGTGTTGTTACGAGGACGAATGCCTGTTTGAAGATATGAAAGCGTGCGTCGATGGTCACCTGTGCTGTGCCGAATGTGTCCGCCGGTCGGCCGAGGAGAATATCGGGAGTAGCAAATTGACGTTTCCGTGTTTGCACGGGGATTGTGAGGAGGAATACACCATGAAGACGTTGCAGGAGGTCTTACCCTCGAACGTTTTCTCCGGACTCCTCAACAAGATTCAAGAGGAGGAAGTGAAGCAGGCGGGGATCGAGAACTTGGTCTCGTGTCCGTTCTGTAGCTTTGCCACGATCATGGAGGATGAGAATGACAAAGTTTTACGTTGCCAGAATCCGGATTGTTTGAAAGAATCGTGCCGGTGAGTATTGACAAGTGGTTTTCCTTTTAATAATTTGTTCTTAATGTCTCGCTGACGAGCTTGTTGATTGCCAAATGCATTTTCGGGCAAAAGTTCCGATCTCCCGATGCAATAAGTGCAAGCCTTATAAATCGCTTCACAGGGTTACAGCCATGCCCCGATGTGCACTGTGCTAGTTCTCAGAAATTTGAAAATAAAGATGCTAAAATAACTGTTTCAAAGACCTAGGCTAAGGTGTTCGAAACACATTAGTCATTAGACTTGGAGCTGAGGTAAAATTAATTTGGCATTATCTGTTTAAGTTATTTCCATTAGACTTAACGCCAGCGTTAATGGCAAAACTTGTTTAAGACAACGAGGCCCAGATTAACGAGATTCCCAGATTCTTTACCAAGTAGATTTTCAAAACCCATTTTCTTTCAGTCTGTGCCAGGAACCCAACCACATCCCTTTGAAATGTGAGGAAGTGGAGAAACAAGGTCAGACGAACATGAGGACATACATCGAGAACAAGATCTCGGAAGCGATGATCCGGACATGTTGGAAATGTAAGAAACGGTTCTACAAGATCGAGGGTTGTAACAAGATGAGGTGCAGCTGTGGTGCCACCATGTGCTACGTCTGCCGAGCGCCAAACATTGATTATGATCATTTCGGAAATCCACACGATAAAAATGCGTAAGTTAATAAATGTCAACATTTCAATTCATGATGTACGGTAGCACAGTAATTTGAATGAATCTATTGTCTTAACCCTTTAGCCCTCCAAACACCTGTGGACGCCCGCAGCTTTTACCTTCATACGCCTGTGAGTGCCCGTGGAGGCCCGCGATTCAGCTGTGACATCTGCGGTGAAAGTACTGAATCAAAATGTCCTTCTACTTGAGCTGATGTTCTACCCATCAATGGAGTTGTCTGTTACTGACAAGTAATACTACAAATTTCATGTTGAAATTGCTCATATTTAGGAACTTTGAGGCATTTTTCAGGAGGAGCAGATGGAAAAACATTAAAAACGCTCGAGTGCTCAAGGTTTAATTTGTTTTTATCCCTACAGGTGTCCTCCCCAAACGGACATCTATGAGCTGCATCGCAAAGAGATGGAGAAGGCTGGGCTCCTTGCCAAGAAGGAGTACGAGGATAACCATCCTGATATTGCCGCCGGATTGAAGTTTGATCCATTAGAGCATGTTAAAGGTAAATTTTTTGACAATAATGTTGTTGGTCCTGTAACACTAATTTGAGGACTTTAAATCGGGGTCGGACATTTTCGATTTCAGGACAGAGACCAACAAACAGTGCTGTGTTCATTTCAATTCTATCACACCTAAAACTTAACGAGTTGTCTGTACAAAACTTGCTGACAACTCTCTCTGACGGTGGGTCTGTTCAGTCGAGCATCATGGGCAGCTCTACCATGGTGACCATATCTGGTTTGGAAATCAAGACTGCTGCCGTAAAAAATGAGGCACCGTGTAAAATACAGCCCAATCGGGGCTACATTGCAATCGAGGCGTTTTGGAATTATTAGCTTTAAAGTGGGACTGAATGGAGGAAAAATGGGGTCAAATTGTGATCTTCATGTGACTCAAATGCACAGTTAGGGGACTGGGTCGTGTTTTATGTTGGAATAAATATCTTCCTGGTGCAAGCATGAACAGTTTTCGTACACTGAAAGATAAGAGGGACCCCTATTGGCAATTTCGTGCAACTTTATCTTGCCTACCTGGCTGCTGCCTATCGACTCCCTTTAAGATGTATTTCTCTCTATTGCAGATGCCACGACTGCCAGACATCCATCAGGTTACCCCCCGGCGTACTATGATGAAGACGATGAAGATGATGAAGAAGATGACTCTGATTTTTCTAATGATGAGTATGACAGATATGGAGATCGTCGACGGCGTTACCATGATTATTATGATGAAGAGGAGGATGAGGAGTATTATTAATCATTTCTATCATGGCTGTGTTGATTATTTGTCCTAAAGATGGCTAGAACCTGTTAGACATGTTTAAATGAAATTACAGTTACTGTCATACAAAGAAAATTCTGTTTAAATGAAATTACAGTTACTGTCATACAAAGAAAATTCTGTTTAAATGAAATTACAGTTACTGTCATACAAAGAAAATTCTGTTTAAATGAAATTACAGTTACTGTCATACAAAGAAAATTCTGTTTAAATAAAATTACAGTTACTGTCATACAAAGAAAATTCTGTTTAAATGAAATTACAGTTACTGTCATACAAAGAAAACTCTGTTTAAATGAAATTACAGTAAGTGTCATACAAAGAAAATTCTGGTTTACACTTATGCTGTATTTGAATGTTAACCCTTGATGGGTCGAAGAGGGCGTTCGGAAATCCCATTTATTCATTCCAACAGATCCCGCTAGGATCATAAATCATTTTGTCAGTCATCTATAATTTCTGAGTCTGTACAATCTCATTTTTTGTTTTTTGACAGAATTGTTTTGAATATATAGATATTGTCATGTTGATTCCCTGGTTGAACATGTTATAACACATCGGGAACCATGGTGACCTTGTCCTTTGTGGGTTCAGAGTGCCAAATGGTACTTTCAACTGGCCTGAAATTGCCAGTGTAGCGCAGTGTTATAGGTGCACTCCTTAATTTTGATGGAAATATCTGGATTATGCTGAGAAAAGAATGTTAAGTGCTTTGCGACAGCACTCGTATACAGACAGTATACATGTAAAGCACTGTATAGGAACTCGCATTTCATTTAACATTTTTATGGTTCATGCGTCGAGATAACTCATTTTGTATTATTTTTTAGAATAGTAGGTTCCAGAGAAGTAGGTTTGTACATACTTTTGCTGGATAGATAGGTACGTATTAGGGGGAAACTAGTATGGCTGTTGACGCTTTACTTGTGCCATTTTACACTTTTTCAAGGAAAGAAGAAGTTAAAGCCAGGTTAAAATCATCACAGAACCCAACTATTACACTTTCTGCAGTCAATATACTTCATTGCCAATGGCGTAAACCTTCGGGAAGGCTGCCCTTACGTAGTGCGAGTCTGGTTTATTTGCACCGGTATGCTGATTGAAAGTGACAATAGATGGGGTTCTGTTGTGGCAGATGTATTGAGGGGTTCAAGGAATCATGGGAGTGCCATTTATCCCTATGAAATAGCTTTGACAAAGGATTCTGGCGGGTCTGCTGTGGCCCGGAATATGTATATCCACTGTCGCTTGTGATGTCATACATGTATAATTAGCAGACCTGTGTTATATTTCATGGTGATTATTATAGTCTGTTATGCTCTGTTATATATAGATTGTATTAAGTAAGCTGATTTATAGTGTTTATTACTGTGTAAATTCTATTCAGCGGTGCACATGAATCTCCATCTGTGAACATCTCCCGGTAATTGCTGTCTTCAGAAACGTTAGGCCAATACCTGATTGTAGTCTAAAAGTGCAAGATGCATACATCGTACACAACGTTGTACATTGTATTGTAAAATCTGATCATTATACATAACATCTACTTAATCTACCAAATTACAAATACAACAGACTATGTTAAACTGCACAATGAAAAGTACATGTATTCCTTATAATGCATTGTGCTATAAATAGCATCTTGTCATTTTTTGAGCGCTTTGTGAGTGTTTGATAATGTGCCATTGTTAATGCAATAATATTATTTCTAAATTTGTACAGACAGATATATGAATTTGTAAAGAAAGACCGTGTATTACGTAATGAGTAGTTCTGAGTTTCTCCATGATGTCAAACTGTTGTACCCACAACAGTCTGATGCCCTTGGATGGTCAAAATCAGGCAACTTTCCTTTTGTCAGAAGAGGGGGAGAAATTCCTTGAACCATCAATATGATAGCTCATCGGCTGACCAGAAAAGCACCACACTAAGAAGCGATGGAGAGATCCATCCCATCTCACAGTGCACTTGAAGGTATGCTATCTCACAGTGCGCTTTGAGGAATTCCATCTCACAGCACATTTAAAGGGATCCCATCTCACTGCGCACTTGAAGGGATCCCATCTCACAGCGCATTTGCAGGGATGCCATCTCGCAGCACACCAGAAGGGATCCCATCTCGCAGCGCATTTGAAGGGATGCCATCTCACAACACACCATCTCATCTCACAGACACTTAAAGAGATTCCATCTCACAGTACACTTTGAGGGATCTCATCTCACTGTCCACTTGGAGGGATCCCATCTCACAGTGCACTTGAAGGGATCCCAACTTACAGCACACTTGAAGGGATCCCAACTTACAGCACACTTATGGTTTCAAGCTCACAGTGCACTTGGAGGGTTCCCATCACACAGTGCACTTGAAGGGTCCCATCTCACGGCGTACTTGAAGGGATCCCATCACTCAGTGCACTTGAAGGAATCCCATCACAAAGTGCACAGAAACAATTCTAACACAGTCCCAATGCATTAGACCTGGCAAATCCACCACCTCGTCACACAGTGAGAGACATGAGACAAACACAACTAGACCAACTTGAGTCAAACACCTCAACCGTTTTGTAAACACTGTTGGAGAGATCACAACTAGGCCAAATTGAGCCTCGAACTTCCACTGTCTTGTCAACAGATTGAATGAGAAGAGACAGTCAAAGCAAGGACGAATCAAGCCTGGCACCTCCACCATTGTGCCAACACGCTGAGAGAGATGAGACAGTCACAACCAGGCCAAATAAGGTCTGGCACCTCCACCATTTTGCCAACACGCTGAGAGAGATGAAACAGTCACAACCAGGCCAAATAAGGTCTGGCACCTCCACCATTTTGCCAACACGCTGAGCGAGATGAGACAGTCACAACCAGGCCAAATAAGGTCTGGCACCTCCACAATTTTGCCAACACGCTGAGAGAGATGAGACAGTCACAACCAGGCCAAATCATGTTTGAAACCTCTACCATCTTGTCGACTGGGTGAAAGAGGTGGGACATGCACAACTGGCACCCCAACCGTTTCCCAACATACACAGATAGCTAAGACCTTCACAACTATTGGGCTTTGCACCTCCAACGTCTTGCCAACACGGTGACAGAGATGAGACATTCACAACCAGCCTGGCAGCACCTCCACTGTCTCGCCAAAACGATAAGAGAGATGTGACAGCCAAAACCAGTACTGGTGAGGTCGGGCACCTCCACTGCCTTCCTAACATTGTGAGTGATGAGACAGTCACAACCAGACCGAATTGGATCTGGCACCTCCGCCGTATTGTGTGGGCAATCTTGCCAAGATGGTGTAAGACGTCTTGCCAACACGGTGACAGAGATGAGACATTCACAACCAGCCTGGCAGCACCTCCACTGTCTTGCCAAAACGATAAGAGAGATGTGACAGCCAAAACCAGTACTGGTGAGGTGCACCTCCACTGCCTTCCTAACATTGTGAGTGATGAGACAGTCACAACCAGACCGAATTGGATCTGGCATCTCCGCCGTATTGTGTGGGCCATCTTGCCAAGACGGTGTAAGAGATCAGATGGTCACAACCAGACTGAATTAAGGCTGGTACTTACGCTGTCTTGACAACGAATGAGAGATATTAGCTCGAGACAATCACAACCAGACCAACTTGTCACAGTGTACTTGAAGGGATCCAATCTCACATTGCACTTGAAGGATCCCATCTCATTGTGCAGATCCCATCTCGTGCAAACGGTGGAGGTGCTAGGCCCAATTCAGACCAGTTGTGCCTATCGCCCCTCTTTCACCCAGTTGACAAGATGGTAGAGGTTTCAAACATGATTTGGTCTGGTAGTAACTGTCTCATCTCTCTCAGCGTGTTGGCAATAACCTCCCTCAACTTGTTGACACGATTTTTTCAACTCTCGTTGGTGGCGGTACCTGGTTATGAATTTCTCACCCTCACTCGCTGGCAAGACAACGTAAATGCCTCGCCCCTCTTTCACCCAGTTGACAAGATGGTAGAGGTTTCAAACATGATTTGGTCTGGTAGTAACTGTCTCATCTCTCTCAGCGTGTTGGCAATAACCTCCCTCAACTTGTTGACACGATTTTTTCAACTCTCGTTGGTGGCGGTACCTGGTTATGAATTTCTCACCCTCACTCGCTGGCAAGACAACGTAAATGCCAAGCCCAATTCAGTCTGTTTGTGACCATTTGATCCCTTACACCGTCTTGGCAAGCTGGCCCACATAAAACGGCGGAGATGCCAGACCAAATTCGGTCCGGTTGTGACTGCAACCATGCCTTATTGATCCTTGCACCTCCAACATCTTGCCGACGCCGTGATAGAGTTGAGACATTCACAACCAGACCGAGTTGGGCTTGGCTCTTGCCAACAAGTCTTAAGAGATGAGACAGTCAAAACAGGCCGAATCGGGCCTGGTACCTCCGCCGTCTCCCCCAACATAGTTCAGAGAACCTTGACCCTCCGCTCCAGCAGAGGAGTCTATCCCAACACGGTGAGAGCGTGATGAGACAGTCACAACCAGACCGAATTGGGTCTGGCACCTCCGCCTTTATGTGTAAGCAGGCTTGCAAAGACGGTGTAAGAGATCAAATGGTCACAACCAGACTGAATTTGGGCCGGTGTAGAAGTTTAAAATGTCCTAGGATAGAATGCTCTGGAAACAAAGGATTCTATTATGCGCTTCAATCTCTGAGCTATTGACGGTCAGGGTCTCTATAGAACCATATTGCAGAATACAATAGGGCCGGACACTTTTTCCAGGTGGGCATTTGTTACTGTTACACCGATAACTGCGCTGACTTACGAGTGAGAGATGTGACAAACACAACCAGACTGAATTGGGTCTGGGACAACTACCGTCTTGTCAACACGATGAGAGATATGACATGTTCAGAACTAAGAAGAAATAGGCCTGGCTCCCCGAGTATCTTTACAGCTGAGGGAGAGAGAAGAGACAGACAAAACAAGTCCGGGGCCTCCACTATTATGCTAACACTCTGAGAAAGACGAGACCGTCACAACCAGACCAAATTGGGTTGTGTCTTGTCCACTGGGTGAGGGAGGTGAGACAGGCACAACTGGTATAAATTGGGCCTAGCACAGTCAACCTTTTTGCTTACACGCTAAGATAGACAAGACCTTCACAATCATGACTAATTGGGCTTTGCAGCGCCAACTACTTGCCAATAAGGTGAGAGATATGATACATTCACAACCTGACCTAGTTGGGGCCGGCAGGCCTTCTACCGCTTGCCGATGAGACAGTCACAACTTGGCAGAATTGGGTCTGGCACCTCCGCTGTATTGCACTGACACCCCTCGCATCTTAACAGCGGATAGAGAGAGATAGGACAGACAAAACTAGTTCAAATCGGGCTGTGTACCACTGTGTACCATGATTTAATACAGTGAAAGACAGAAGACAGTCACAACCAGACCCGAATTTAGCCTGACAGCGCCACCGACTTGCTAACACTGAGAGAGATGAGACAATCACGAATTGGCCGAATTGAGCCTCGAACCCCCACCGTCTTGTCAACAGGGTAAGAGAGATAAGACAGCCAAAACACGTGTGAATTAAGTCTTGGGCGTCCACGCGGAGAGAGATGAGACTGTCACAACCACCGTGTTGGCAAGATGGTGGAGGTGCCAATCTCTATTTAGTCTGGTTGTGTGTGTCTCATCTCTGTCACCTTGTTGGTGAGACAGTTTAAGTGTCTCTCTCACCGTGTTGGCAAGACGGTGGAGGCGCCAATCTCTATTCGGTCTGGTTGTGAGCGTCTAATCTCTGTCACCCTGTTGGCGAGACAGTTTAAGTGTCTCACTCACCGTGTTGACAAGATGGTGGAGGTGCCAATCCCTATTCGGTATGGTTGTGAGTGTCTCATCTCTGTCTCCCTGTTGGCGAGACAGTTTAAGTGTCTCTCTCACTGTGTTGGCAAGATGGTGGAGGTGCCAATCCCTATTCAGTCTGGTTGTGAGTGTCTCATCTCTGTCACCCTGTTGGCGAGACAGTTTAAGTGTCTCTCTCACTGTGTTGACAAGATGGTGGAGGTGCCAATCCCTATTCGGTCTGGTTGTGAGCGTCTCATCTCCGTCACCGTGTTGGCGAGACAGTTTAAGAGTCTCTCTCACCGTGTTTGCAAGATGATGGAGGTGCCGATCCCTATTCGGTCTGGTTGTGAGCGTCTCATCTCTGTCATCCTGTTGGCGAGACAGTTTAAGTGTCTCTCTCACCGTGTTGGCAAGACGGTGGAGGTGCCAATCCCTATTCAGTCTGGTTGTGTGTGTCTCATCTCTGTCACCCTGTTGGCGAGACAATTTATGTGTCTCTCTCACCGTGTTGGCAAGTGGGTGGAAGGTCAGGCCAACTGCGGTCTGGCTGTGACAGTCTCATCTCTTTCACTCTGTTGACCAGACGATGTTGGAACCTGGCCCAATGTTGTCTGGTTGTGACTATCTGATTTGTTACAGGGGCTTCGCAAGACGGCTTAGCCGGTATGGCAGTGAGGCCAGACCCACTTTTGTCTGAATATTATTGGCATCATTCTCACCGTGCTAGCGAGACAGTGGAAGTGCAGGGCCCATTTCAGGGTGGAGGTAACTGTCTCATCCCCCTCACAGTGTCACACTGGGGGTGCCAGTTCTAATTTGGTCTCACCCTGAATGTCTCATCTCTCTAAAACTGGTTGGCAGGACAGTGTAAGTGCCAGGCCTTATTCGGTTTGGTTGTGAATGTCTCATCTCTCTCATCGTGTTGACAAGGTGGTGGGTGTACCAGACCTAATTTTGTCTGGTTGTAACTGTCTTATCTCACTACCAGTGTTGGCAAGATGGTGGAGGCGCCAGGCCTAATTCCGCCTGGTTGTGAGTGTCTCATCTCTCTCACCATGCTGGAATGACGTTGGATGTGCCAGGCCTAATTCGGCCTGGTTGTGACCATCTCATCTCTCTCCCAGTGGTGGCAAGACGGTGGAGGTGCCAGACCTTATTCGGCCTGGTTGTGAATGTCTCATCTCTCTCACTGTGTGTTGGCAAGGTGGTGAATGTGCCAGACCTAATTCGGTCTGGTTGTAACTGTCTTATCTCACTCAGTGTTGGCAAGACGATGAAGGTGCCAGGGCGAATTCAGCCCAGTTGTGAGTTTCTCATCTTTCTCACCATGTTGGAATGACGTTGGATGTGCCAGGCCTAATTCCGCCTGGTTGTGAATGTCTCATCTCTCACCATGTTCGAATGACGGTGGATGTGCCAGGCCCAATTTGGTTAGGTTGTAAGCGTCTCATATATCTCCCAGTGTTGGCAAGACGAGGGAGGTACCAATCCCAATTCCGTCTGTATGTGAATATGTCATCCCTCTCACCATATTTAAAAGACATTATAGGCGCTGTCTCCTTTTGGCTTGGTTGAGAATCTCACATCTGTCTCATGTGATGGAAATGAAAAGAACAGCAATTAAAATGATTTGCTTTTATTTCAATATTTCATAATTTTAACAAACTTCCACTAATCAAGCCATGCAAGACTATTTGAATCCATCCTACCCACCCAAGATCAACAACTAGGCATACTATTTGCCCGCATTATATAAAATCTTTATAATTTCATATATCTCTTTTCTTCAAACACGAATGCACACTGATTGGAACCATCACAAGTGGTGACTACCACAGCAGACCAATTTTTCATGTTTTTTCTGTAAGGTAAACAATAACCAGTATTTTTTTAAACACCTATATAAACCAACTGCACTTTGAGGTAGAGTCAACTTGTATGTGATACTACTGGGTGTGTCATAAAAAAACCCACCACATTTGCAGTACATTGTATATTCAAACTAGTGTACATGTATTTAAGACTTGCACAACCAAATACTAGAGAGTGGTTCTGTGTTATAGAGACATACCCTTCATTGCACATTCGAATTTGAAATATTTAAAATAAATCGATACAGATAGTATATACAATAACACATAGATCGGGTATATGAATAGTGTATCCAAAACGAGTGAAAATGCAATAAACCTTTCAAAGTCGTACAGCTAATAAAGCAAACTACCAAAGGTAATTCTGTCCGAGCTACAGTGAAGTGGTTGCTCTCTAACAGGCTGTCCGATCTCCCATGCTGGGCAACCAGAGAAAATAAGGGGTTAATGTTCACTTCTCTAGCCATGTACACAAATCTGTATGGGTGATATGAATTAAGACCAGCAAAAGCTTAAATCTAAAATTCCAAGTGAAAGAATTTGCTCGTGTTTATTCATATCACCCCTTCTCCCTCATTGGCTGAAGTACGAGGTGCAAAATGAACAGCAGCCAATCAGAGAGTAGCTGGCATCTGATTCTAGGATTTTATCAAAAGTTGTAGCAACAATCTCCAAACTTATCATAATAGAAAGTACTGCTTTCTCAGTACTCAGACTCAGAAACTAACCTTGGTCCTAGGATTTCTGGATGCAATTTCCATTCACAAAATCATTAGAATTAATACTGGAACCAAGGTTGTCAGATTTTGACTTGAAGGTGATATACACCTGTACTTCAGCCAATGGGTGATATGAATTAAGACTAGCAAATGCTTTTACTCCGGTTTTGTACAGGAAGGCCTAGTGTAAATGTACATGGAGATTTAGATAAAAGCATTTGCTAGTCTTTATTCATATCACCCAATGAGGAGAAATGTCTCAGGGATTTGTGTGCAGGGCCAGAGAAGCGAAGATTAACCCCTGATTTCGCTGGGGATATAATGTATACTACAGTCAATGTCAATATTACAGATTCTACAAATAGCAATTTTTGGACACCATAAAGATGTCAGATACCCGGTAAAGTATTGTGACATAAAAGATGAGATAATGGCCTACTGGTTGCTGAAGGCAAGGAATAATGGCAAATGAAATTAGCAGGGACACCAAGCGTCCTCCGTACCCAGTCCTTTGTCCTTTCACAAACAAATCAGACAATGGGCGATATGAATAAGAGGAAGTAAATGCTTTTGTTTCCATTTTGGACAGAAAGTCCTAGTGTAAGGGATGTTTTAAGCATAAGCATTTACTAATGTACTCATATCGCTCACCCCTTGAGTGTGACAATTAGGGAGCTAGCACTAAGAATCCTAAATGTTTATCACTTTGAATCCCAGATGTTTTCACAATGATGACAAGCAAAGCATTTACTAATGAATTCATATCACCCCTTGTGTGTGTCAATTAGGAAACTAGCACTAAAGAAACCCACTAAGAATCCCAGATGTTAAGCACTAAGAAACCCGGATGTTTAGCACTAATAAACCCAGATGTTTAGCACTAAGAAACCCAGACGTTAAGCACTAAGAATCCCAGATGTTTTCACAATGATGACTAGCTTGTACCAAAAGATACTGGGACTTCCTTTTAGACTCTTACATGTTTGCGAGACAAATGATGACATACTAGGAACCACAGATCAGTAGACATCAGCATCACAACTTTAGCTAGCTATGATTTTTTCATGCTTGTTATAATAATTGAGCTGCATTCATATCGGAGTCATGTTGTCACATGTCACTCTTCACTGATCACTTAGTCAGCTATGATTTTTTCATGCCTGTTACTTGAGCTGCATTCATATCGGAGTCATGTTGTCACATGTCACTCTTCACTGGTCACTAGCCAGCTGTGATTTTTTTATGCCTGTTAATTGAGCTGCATTCATATCAGAGTCATGTTGTCACATGTCACTCTTCACTGGTCACTTAGCCAGCTATGATTTTTTCATGCCTGTTACTTGAGCTGCATTCATATCAGAGTGACATGTGACAACATGACTCCGATATGAATGCAGCTCAAGTAACAGGCTTGTCTAAGCATGTTTTTCAACTGACTGAGGCTTGAAAACATGACATGACCTGAGGTTGAAAAGCGACTCCCTGAATCTTATGCACCCCTCTCTGAAAAGGATTTGTTCATTCTTCATCTCACGAGTGACAAGGGAACAGCGACACGTTACATGGTAAAACATGAACCCCGTATAAACCCGACCTTACATCCCAATTTGTCATCCAAATGCCAAGAAAACGAGATTATGACGACGTGCATGTACTTTGCCCCAACCTGAATGCCCCAGTACGCTCCACATAACATCAAAAATTCCTCAGAAAATCAAATTTTGGTCTCAACTGGTATTGGCAAGTTGAAACATTCTAAAAAGGAACAGTTTACCTGAAGAAACGTTTGAGGACTTTTTTATTTCCAGTCCGTGTTCTGACCAAAGAACTAAAGTATTTACATCAACAGGTAAGATCTTATATACAATATCTACACTCTGTCAATGATTATAAAAACCTTGCAGTCACCATGAACAGCAGGGCCTCTACAGGGTGGCCCAGAATTATTTTCCCTCACACAATGGATACACAATAGAATTCTATTGTGCAAGGCATTCTAAAATGCCTTGGCGACAGGATATTGATGATTGACAGGGAAAATACAATGTATGTTAAGCTTATTTTGATCGAGCAGTCTTTTATGTTGCAACCAAAGACCGCTAGGTTTTAATATGACGGCAAATTTTCACTGTAAACCCTTATAGAATAGAAACTAGTACCTCACTGTTGGATATTTCATTTTAGAGATTGCTCAGACAGTGAAAACTTAAATAACATGCTTAGGTGAAAATTCAAATTTATCACAAGCCACCCAACCTTGTTTTAAGTTTCTTCCCCTCCAATAGTAAAATGACTTCATCTGTGTTGTCGCAAAAGTGGACAAAACCTGCCAACTTCAATAAGAAGAAGACTGCATCAAATACAAACTAACAATATTCTTGATGACTGTAAACAAGGGGTGACCGGATGCAAATATTACATGAGCGTCCCTTAAATGGATAGCAAGTACCAGTAAACCCTTCTCATGCCTGCTTTCAAGCGCTGGCCCTTAATATTTGAGAGAAATTCTAACTTTATTCAAATCATTTCTTCCTAACATACATTAAGAACTCAGTTCTTGAACATTTTAGGGACACTGAAAGAGGGCTGAAAAAATTCCTATCCTTATAGGTTATACAGGAAGATTCTATACAAATCTCAATGATAATACTGGTATGAAATGATATATTAAAGCACCTGAAGGGAAGCATTATAAGTGTCACACCATTATTTCAACTACATGTAGACCTCAATTCATGACTAATGCTGTTCATCAACTACTTTAAGTTGGAAGTATTTTCCACTATTCTTCCCCCCCCCCCAAAAAAAAACATCAACAGTGTTTTTTTATGTTGGCAGTACACCATCAATTAATCCAGGATAATACCAAATCCAGATATACTTGGGAATACATTTTAAGATCATTTTCCATCTCCAACGAACAGCCTTAACACAGTGAGGTCACAGAATTTAGTATACATCCCCTGTGCACCCCTCTCCATTCCTTAGGTCCTTAGGCTTTGGGCTGTACCACTCCTTTGAATATACCCCAGTGTCACAGAAAAACAAACTTATTTACACTTCACTTTTCTGGGACGCCCAGTCTATTGGCAAAGAGCTTAATTAACTGGCACAGCAAAGTGCAACATACTTCTCAAAATAGTTCATTTCTGTACAATAAAATATCCACCGTCTTAAAAATCGCAGACCTTTTCACATCTTTCTTAAACTGCGACCACATTCAACCAAGGACTGTCCAAGTCCCAACAAGCCTTATCTGACATTTTCAAGGTCACGTCCATACGGCCTTGAACCCTCAAGGTCATTATCACGTTCTCAACTATCCACCATTTGAAATTCAATTAAATACTGTCAATGAGGCATCGTAGCCAGGAGACTTAATCCCATCCACCTGTTAACTTGTGGAACATTTCCTCATCAAGCGTCTGACTTCGGTCGGACTTCCGCAAACTGTTAAAGATATATCCGCCGATGAATTCATGCACAACTTTGCAGTCCGCCGTAAGGCAACTAAACGAGATATTAGCCTCCTCGTGTTGAATCATAAACATCTTGATGTCCCAGTTCACGTCCCACGACTTCATGGCAGAGTACCGCCATGTTTTCAACGCCTCGCCAGTATTCATGTCGCAACGGATCAACCTGTTGAACGCAACGCCAAGCAATTCCTGAAAAGTGGAATATGCAATCTCGTCAGTTTTGAAATAGCATAAAGCATTTTTTAAGGGGGGGAGCTATTCTTAAAGGGGTATGCCATTCGTAATTACTCGTGGTCCAGTTAAATAGAATCCACCAATACACAATGCCGTAGTGCAGTTATTGTGACTACAAATTTGTTTAAACTTGGTATTCATAGCAATTGTATATCAGTCTACACAACGGCAATGTTGAAATTTATATTTAGTACGTATTTCCGCAATTGGACATTTTTAAATTCAATTACCAATACAAATTTTTTAACGAATAGCATAGGCCTTTAAGGGACGCCCCTTTTTTTCAAACGTGTGGAGAACTCTAGGTCTATGATGGGCAATTCCGGTGTGAAACTCAAGAGGCGTAAATCAACCTGTCGTAAATCTTTTTTTTCAGTGAGGAAGAGGAGTCAAGGTAGTCTTTGATGGAAGAAGTAATATGACAGAATTTTTTCTACACTCGATTCAAATCTTCATTCTAATCAACACGGCATCCTCATTAACTTCCGATAAGTGTGTCTTTGTAAACTACCCTCGTTAAAATACGTTGGCCTTCGTCGTTTGTAATTGTTGAAGAACCAGCATATTGCAACAGGATTTCGTAACTAACCTCTTTTTTCTCTCCCTTGAACTTGACGATAAAGTACGTTATACCAAACTCGGGTAGTTCCTGCCACGTCCTGATGAATTGCATCTTGGCTTCCAATAGAGACAGGTCCTGGAAATTGGCGTGCGCTTCGAGGATTCGCTTCTGTAACTGCAAGTAAATGAGACAAATCATAAGTTCTAGTAGACATTTCTAACTGCTCAATAAGAAAGGTCAGAAGTTCTGGTAGACATTTTGAACTGCTCAATAAGACAAGTCAGAAGTTCTAGTAGACATTTTGAACTGCTCAACAAGACAAGTCAGAAGTTCTAGTAGACATTTCTAACTGCTCAATAAGACAAGTCATAAGTTCTAGTAGACATCTCTAACTGCTCAATAAGACAAGTCATAAGTTCTAGTAGACATTTCTAACTGCTCAATAAGACAAGTCATAAGTTCTGGTAGACATTTTGAACTGCTCAACAAGAAAAGTCAGAAGTTCTAGTAGACATATCTAACTGCTCAATAAGACAAGTCAGAAGTTCTAGTAGACATTTCTAACTGCTCAATAAGACAAGTCAGAAGTTCTGGTAGACATTTTGAACTGCTCAACAAGAAAAGTCAGAAGTTCTAGTAGACATTTCTAATTGCCCAACAAGACAAGTCAGAAGTTCTGGTAGACCTATCTAACTGCTCAATAAGACAGTCACAAGTTCTGGTAGACATATCTAACTGCTCAACAAGACAAGTCAGAAGTTCTAGAAGACATTTTTAACAGCGCAATAAGAGGTGTCGTAAGTTATCTAGTAGACATTTTTAACTGCTTATGACTTTGTGTCTTATACCAGGGATCTTAGGATTTCAAATTTCCCAATTTTGTTCAGTCTCTTGTGGCATAAAGTAACTCTGTGACAGTCCCTAATTTACCTGCTTTGACTTAAACTTCTTCAAGAATCTCGGCGCCACTAACTCCTCCGGGTTGAACTGGATTTGGTCAGAACGAACGGCAGGTGCACTTGTGTGATTGCCGTTCTTGGCAGGGTGTTGCAGCTTTAGGAAGTTCTGTAACGACTGCACCTCCGTCTCGTATGAACTATCAGCCATTGTCTTGCCCGATGAAGCCAGTCGACACGCCGCCATCCACTTGGCGTACTGGTCTTCCTGCAAACATGAAATTGATAAAATTATACTTCAATTCCAATTTTGCCATTATAGTACTGTACAACCTCTCTATCAAGGACACCCTTGGCCTGACAAGTACTCTCTTTAATATAGAGAAAACAATTTCTTATTTGAATCGAAAAATTCCATGAGGACCAGAATCTGAAGTGTAGATAACAAGCAACACTGTCATCCACTTGGCATACTGGTCTTCCTGCAAACATGAAATTGATAAAATTATACTTTAATTCCAATTTTGCTATTATAATACTGCACAACCTCTCTATCAAGGACACCCTTTGGGCTGACAAGTACTCTCCTTAATATAGAGAAAATAACTTTTTATTTGAATCGAAAAATTCCATGAGGACTGGAATCCGAGGTGAAAATAACAAGACTTGTAGTGAAAGGAGTCACTCTCCCCCCCCCCACCACCCCGACCCCGAGTTTGTTCCTGCTTGCTTCATCATCAGCCAGAAAAGCCAAGACTTACATTGTCGCATCTGAGTTGTATCTCCGTCATGCCATCCTCAACTGGCACCGATAATTTTATTGCATATTTCCCGACGGCAATGTTCACTTCGTGATGGACTTCACAGCCTGAAACGACGACATTTACATTAGATAAGAACAACGGAAAATAGTCTGGGCGTGTCTGTTTTACACAGGTCCATTATAAGCCTTTTGCCCAGGTGCCCTGCAACTGGCTATTTAGTGTTTGCACAGTATATCACCATGCCAGCTACAAGTAGGAATTCCGGTGACAACAATCAGCAGAAGAAAACTCGACAAGTATATTTCCAACTGCAAAATATAATATCCATATGCTATTTTTCACCACTTCCTGGCCATTGACTGCTCAGTGCTGTACTCCCGAGTTATTCATACATATGGGGCAGCGGTGGTGCAGTGGAAGAGAGTTGGCCTCATGATCAGGAGGTTGTGGGTTCGACTCCCGGCCGAGTTACTGCTTGGTTCCCCGACTGGTCAAGTTCAAGTGAGCGCCTTCTGGTTGCTCCTTGAAACCCCAAATTGATTTCTGTGGAGATCGGGGTGATAATATGATATCCCACAGAGCTTTAACAGTTCCAGTACTGGGGAGCGCTATATAAATCCGTGACATTATTATAATTATAATTATAATTATATTATAATCATAATTAATTATATTTATATTAAATTATATTTAGAATTTAAATTATATTTATAATAATTATAATTATAATCATTATCATTATTACTACTACCTACCATTCATATTATAGTACATCAGCGGCGATCCATTTTTATCGGCTGGTGAACGATATAATGAGAGTGTTGTGTTTCTGAACGTGAAGTAATATCGCTTGGTGCTTTTAAGAGTTAGTTTCTTTGGCCTGGAAGAAAACACATAACATCCATTAAAACAAAAACATGTATAAACAGCCGTTAAAATACTCCAAAAATTTGAGTACATTTTAAAAGAAAACACACCACAGCCATTAAAATGCTCCAAAGACAAAAGCTGATTTTTTAAAACGGGAGACTTTAGGTAAGAGCCAGCAGGACAGAAACGCCTTCCTAATGGGCATTCCCTACTTCAAACTGGTACTTTTCGAATTCTACATCAATCTCACAAATTATCCCTCCCCCCTCCCCGGGAAGATTTTAAAGATTACACTTGAAGCAAGACAAAGAAATATTCGGGTGTTCTTAACTACAGCAGGGTAGAACTTCTTCACATGGACATGAACAACTGGGGCGGACGGAACCACAGTCTACCAAGCGACGTTTAAATTTTGAGAAAAATGGGCCGGTTCTTGGTCCTCAACTTCTGGTTTTCATGGAAAAGGAAATTGGAGTGCTGCCATCTATGAGTAAACGGATGAAGCTACATCAATAAACCTCTGTCAGAGAATAGTCGTCAGTGCCGAAGGTTGCTACATGCACTCAACTCATTTTTGATCAAATTGTCACTCAGTAGACTCTGGTTCTCACCGCCTAAAAGGCAACAGTTCAAAATTGTCTCGCTTACTTTATAAAATCGAGATAATCTGATAATTCTGGGATGTGTGTGATGTCGGCCGTCGGCGATGAACTACTTCCCTCCAGGTGGAGCTCCAAGTCTTTTAAAGCAGACGCCACGTCGTCGTCTTCATTCTTCATGCCGTCTGGCACGTCTGCCTGCGGTACGTCTGCTTGCAATTGGATTTGTAACTGAAGAGGGAGATTTTTAAGGGGTCAATTTTGATGTCTTGATTATTATTAAGGTGAAAACACCTTTCACTTTATGTTATATCGAAAAATGGTATAAGACACATTCAAATTCGATTCCAACAGCTCATTCTTTGTGATGAGTGGTAAGATTTTTGGCGAAGTGAGTATTTCTTGTTTCTTCAGACTCTGAATCATAATTACCGGCTTCACAACCCGGCCTCGTAACCCTACTGGATTTTTGCCAGAGATATGGTGTCCACTTTGGGGTACTGTCCAGCTATGTGCGACCTTTTACTTGTCCTAGACACTCAGGTAGATGGTACAAGGGACCACAGCTTTTAGTCTCATCCGACAGACCCTCATTAATTTATCTCATATTGAGCCTTCCATTGTTGGAAAGAGCAAGGAATTTTAGTTCCTTAAAAGCCACACTAGTTTATCCAGAAACACAATCACAGGTCCTCCCTGGGATTGAACCCCGGCCCTATTGTGTGGTATATAGCCAGCAGCGTTGACCACTAGCGTATAAGGCTCCTCACATACACTTCGTTTCCGAGTGAAATCACAATATATCCGAGGAAAATTTTCCTGTGAAACTGATTTTAGGTCGCATATGATGTTTTACCTTGAAGCAAATTACAAGCAGTTATGGAATCTTACCTGTAAAGCAGCAAATACGATCATTTCCTCTGTGGTACAGTCCAATTCTTCTGATATCATAGACCACTTGGCTTGCTCATAAATCTGATTAATTCTTACAAGGCCATACTGAAATTAGAAATGAATTAACTTTTTGATTGATGAAGCTTGTTTGACCAGGTGGAACACTTTATTCATTATACAGCAACCTTGCAACTAACAGCTGTACGTGAAAATTATCACTATTCTAACAAAACTTATTGGAGCTTATTAATTTGACAATCAAATCTTATCACCAAGGACTATCAGCTTATTAATTTGACAATAAAATCTTATCAACAATATCAGACTGGCTGCTCGAAAAAAAACCCAAAGAAACAAAATAGAGAAGTTTTCCTCTGAAACAAGAGGCCCAAGGGCCTGGCGCTCAGCTGAAATATATGAACATGGAAAGTACCCGATAGATCTCTTTCAACCTCAGTTTTGTCAATATATCAGGCAAACATACCAAAGTAAAAAGACTTTTAAATGGTGACATATATGCCACTTATTAGTCAAATCTAAGTGCCTGAGCCAGGCTGACCTTGAAAAGTAGGTCAAATAGAAAGCCCATGTGATATCATGTAAAGGAGACTTATTGTACACCAACCATAAAATTCATGTCACTCTGGATACAGCAAAGGCTTTAAAATAGAAAAAAAAAACCAAGATGGCCGCCCACCAAATTATTCAAAAAAGTAAAGAAAATGTATTTACAAGTGAAAAAAGTAAAAATTAAAAAAAAAAAAAAATTGACCCGAAGTGGGATTGGAACCCACAACCTTCAGAGTCATACAAGAGCGGGAAATTCAAATCAAGCTTAAACTAGGTCAACACAGATTTTGGCTCAGTAACGCCAACTGGTAGTATCAATCAAAACTACTCTTAGTAGTTTCAAGACCTACATGCATGCGGTCCTTTTCAACTTTATTTCAAGCTTCTATCTGCTTGAATAAAGCGCCAAAAAATTGTTTTGTGATTTAGGCTTTTTGCCCCCTGGTGGCCAAACTGTTAATCCTGCCGGACCCACACTTGGTCTATTCAGGAGTCCTGAAGGGTCTAAATGGCTTATAGGGAAAATCTATCGCCTATCCGCCATAGTTTTGAAACGTGCCTGTTTAACGGACAGACAGACAGACAGACAGACGGACATTCATTCTACCATTTACTCATATGAATAGCTCAGCTTGTCAGCTGAGCTAAAAACAGAAAAGTACTGTAACACTTAATCAACCAGGGAGGACAAAGGTCAAAAGAACAAGAGGCCCAAGGGCCTGGCGCTCAGCTGAGTTGTTGCTGCGTTGTTCGTATATATTACATTACTCGTCAAACTCTACTAAACTAAGGACTCAAAGCCTAAGGATATTAGCTTCTGGATGTGTAACAGTGAATTACGGTAGACTGGCGCAATCTACTTCAAGCAAGCTCCACCCTTGCAATGTGTGCGCAAACAGATAACCTAACCTATATTGGACCATCAATTCTACACACAGCAACATGATTCATCCTCAGCTGTTACCATGATGATGATGATGATGATCCTTTTCGCAAATTGGTCGTCTTCTGTCTTTCTTCCATACTTCAGTGCCACCGGATGTAGTCTGCCCTTGTGGAGGGATCCTTTCAGCACCGGGACACAAGAATCCATGCGAATTGAATCACATGGAGAGACTAGCCCAATCACCCGCTTTTGGCTGGGTAGAAATGGGTAAATCTCGCAGACTGGACCTTAAACTCTAATGCCGACGTGTGAGGCCGGTCTGACAGATGAGTAAGTGGGGTCCACCTAATGCAGAAGGCACCAGTTTCCCTAACTAAAAGGGTAACATTAACAAAATGCTCTACCCAACTCTATTATTGCCTAAAGGCCTGTGTACACTAGTAAAATATTAGCAACATTTTTACATTTCCAGTTGCAACAAATGTTGCAAAAATGTTGCGTAGTGTGTACAGAGCAAAACGCGTCTTACAACATGTTGTAAAATTGTTGCAAATTAAATGCAATGCAATTCTTTGTTGCATGTTGTAAAAATGTTGCAAACTCTTCAGCCAATCAGAAATAGGATTTGCGTCATGTGATCTACCGGAGTTCATGTGACTTGAACAAGAAGCAGGTATAGCAACTCTCAAGTGAGTGTCTTGCTTCGTAGGGTGATGAAACCTTTTCTAGAAGTTTTTGTGTGACGGCTTGTCAGTCAGCCGCAACTCCTTTAGGCTGCGTATCCATAGGCTGTTCCGTGCCCTGCACAACATTCCCTTTTTACCGCCTGGCGCGCCACACGGACAATGAACCTTCGTTGGTGTTATTGATCGTTCCCATAGGTTATGCCGTGTCACATTGCGGGCATATATGCACTGTGGATTGGGAATATAGGCCCATATTGGGATTGAACATGTCCATTCTTTTGCGAGTGAACAACACGGAAGCAATGTCTGAGGCGAAATTAATTCAAGAGGTTCATCAACGGGAACTACTCTGGGACCCCGAAACTGATGATTATCATAACAAGCACGAACCTGTAATTTGTTGCTTAAGTCAGGTTTTATATACATGTACATGTCAATTTGATGTTGCAAGTGAAAATACAAGTTACTTGTATTTTCATTTTCAATATTCATAAGAAATTGTCTTCTGAAATAATGACAGCGTGCGGATAAACGCGATTGACCGCTGCGAAATGAGGACTACAAAGGCCTACCATGACCAAAAAGGAATATCCAATGGAGACTCAGGGCATAGTGCCAGGTCACAAGGCTGTTACGCCATAACGCCACACTACACAAGGGCATACCCTATGGATACGCGGCCTTAACAGGCAGTGGTATGCCCCATCATCCACCCTCATTTTGATCCAGGGCCTGGTCCATATTCTCTTTGGTTATTTCGCCGCCTCTTCCGTCTCTCAACAATGACAGCTAAAATTGCTGCAGAAGCACTCAAAACACATCTTCTCTCCTTGGAATCATCCATTTTCCCTCCAAAATACCTATTTCGCTTTGTTCCCACTAAAAAGTTTGCAACAATTTACCAACATGTTGTAAAAATGTTGCTAATTTGTTGCAATTTTGTTGCTAGTGAACACAGGGCCTTGAAGGGCTTGTTGCAAAATTGTTGTAAAAATGTTGGTAAAATGTTGGTAAAATGTTGCTAATATTTTACTAGTGTACACCCTGCTTAAGTCAAGTGAAACTCTTAACAAACCTTAGCAGAATGCCACCATTGAAATGTTGATAATAATGATAGCAAGTAAAAACTTTAAACAGATAGACTTGATTTTTTTAACCAACTGCCACATGCGGTTTTCTTTATTTAGTAAATTTTGAGGTAAGTATTACAGAATGAAATACTTGAATACTAGAATTGCCTGGCTCTTCTGATGATTGCACTGGTGAACACCGAAGTCGATGGGATGTGCAAAGTCATAGCTCGATCCTCTCTCTTGGTCATCTTTGAGATGTGGTCACCAAATATGTTCAAATGCAGCTGCAGATCATTCCTGTCCTGCAAAACATGATGAGGAGATAACATTTTAATTTTGATAGAATAGGTAAGCTAGCCAAGTTTTATATCAAATACAAGGCCAACAACAACTGATAAGGCGCTAGGGCCGAATGATCAAGGAAGTTCATTAATATGATTGGGAATACATTGTGATAAGAGTGATGAATCGGCCCCGTTTGAAGCATTGTGCTATGTACAGTGTGCAAGTGTCAGTGTGTATCATATCGCATTTATTGTTTGTTGACATTTCAAATCGCTGGCGTCGATCCTCAATTACACTGTTTATGTACATTGGCAACCTTACCCGATGATATCAGAACGATGTTTATTATTGTCTTGTTTATTCACATTAGTTCTGCTATGTGACAAGAGTTATTTGTTGAGAAATCCATGATTTAAAGCCGGACTTTGACATCGTTTCTCAGACCAACCAAGCTGCATTTCGCAGATCGTTTTTCAACGATCGTCGACGAACTATTTCAAATTAATCACATCCAATTAAACAATCCAAGCCTTCCCTAATGTCATCAACATGCAATAACACAACCAGCCAAATATTATCGCCTATGAAATTGTGAATTTAATGAGAACTTACCTCTGAATTGACAGAACGCGATCTATTCCATAGCATGGTCTCCTTACGTCTGAACTGCGCAGACTCGAGACGTGACGTTCGCTGCATGTGTGATTGGACGTGGGATAACTCGCGCGAAATTTAAAATGCTCTTCTTGGGGGTTGCTCACTAAATTGCGCCAGTAACACCACCTGGTGAGAAATTCATGAACTACGCCTATTGATAATGAAAGAGAAAGCTTTGCTCTATAAAATTAGATTTGATTCATGATCCCCAACTGAGAAATCAGCTGCTGGAAAAGTTTTTGGAAAATTTCGCTCGGTGCCACCTAGTGGCCAAACCGCTCATCCTGCCGGACCCACATTTGGTCTATTCAGGAGTCCTGAAGGGTCTCAACGCCTCAGAGGGAAAATCTATCGCCTATCCGCCATAGTTTTGAAACGTGCCTGTTTAACGGACAGACAGACAGACAGACAGACAGACAGACAGACAGACAGACAGACAGACAGACAGACAGACGGACACTCATTCTACCATTTACTCATATGAATAGCTCAGCTTTTCAGCTGAGCTAAAAATGCACTGTGAAGATGGATGTTCCCAGTTCCCAGTTTTCCCGGGGTAAACCATTTGTGGCCTTATTCAGAATGGCTCCATTGGTGGCCAAGAGGCTTTAGCAAAGGGCCAAACATTTAGATATCGTGATCTCGCAGCGTTTCAAAACATTCATAACTTTTTGAATAAATTTTCTTTCCCCTTACCTTTGTGTTGAGGTCGTAGAAGGCATAAAATTTAAACTTCAACAGTACCACATCGTTTTCTCGAACTAACTGTTCCATAAGAGACCGCGATGAGTCGAGCCACCTGAAGAAACAGAAATCATGAAGTGACTCATTCAATGCGTCAGAACCAGTAATTGTAAAGGGATTCTGACCGAGGGAAGTTTTAGAGGGGGGTCGGGGAGTGCTGAAAAGGGGGTCGTTCTGGTAACATTTTGTCACTTTCAACCAGAAAAAGAAAACACAACTAGGGGGTATAGTTATCTTTTCTCTGTTGATTCAGTAAGCTCTGATGTTGGGGAAGCTTTTGTAAAAAACCTTATTGAGCTATCTCTGATCGATTTTTCCCCTGGGGGTCTGAAAATGGGGAGTTGGGGCTGAAACAGTGGCGCCCCAAAGTGTCAACAGTAGAAGACATCAAGATGTGAAGCCTGAACAAGCTTGTTATATAACCGAAACAACAGAAGTATTCGCCAGCACAAAGCAATATTCTGGTTCACTGTCGTAACACCAGAGGACAGCACTGTCAGTCAAGATAAAGCAAAGAAATGTACTGTCATCTCCCTTATATTTGCAACCCTGAATATTGGGAAAGCATTTTTTTCAGAATTCACCGCCAATTTCATTAGATCAATTCCCTAATCAAGAATAGAGAGGAATACTGACCAAAGGACACCACCCTGACCACAAAGCTCTGTGGCTCTGTGGCTTCAGACCTGCTCCCTCATGAAGAATAGAGAGGAATACTGGCCAAAAGACACCACCCCGACCACAAAGCTCTGGGGCTCTGTAGTGGAACTTTCTAGGACAGCCGACTTCGTTACCAAAAACAGACGGACTGACTAGCGTGCATCTCAAAAATTCCGTACGCAGAAGAAGAAGAAGAATCAGATCAGTAATTTTCAGGTCATATGTTCACATGAGGTCCTCCTTGCCTGATGGTACTCCGGCTGAGGCAGACGATAAAGAACTTACCCACAGTTGATGCGTGCCTTCTCCTGAAATGTTTTCGGCCTGGGTAACATCGTGAACGCCTCCCTCACTGACCTCTGGGGACTGTTTCTCAGCGTTGACTCTAGAGCACCTTCGAAGGACAGGCTGTGCATGGAAGACATTGTACCGTTGGCGGCCCAGGGCGTGCTCGGGCTGTACTGACTACTTCCGGGCCCTCGCAGTAATGTGCCCTAAAAAAGACAATATGGTTAATGATGGGCCAAGGGGAGGGACTACTAATTGATGACTCTGGGCCAAGGGTCAAGTCCTCCAAGTCACGACTCATCCAAGTAGCCTTCTAATGCATAGCGAAATATTGCATTACCTGATGCACTGGGAGAACCTCTACCTGCTGATCTAAAGGAGTGAATGACACCTCCTGGACCACAGTCTCCTTTTACAGTGGTGGCCCAGGTTTAATTGTGCTCAAGTTAACTTTGCTAAACTGATAGACAGTTTAATTAATATTATTTATAGCTAGGTTCTCGATTCCTAAGCTGCTGTACAACTTCAATCAGTTATGCACAAACTGGGGGAGCATATTCAGAGGAGGGATGGCAATTTCTGAACCATGAGGATCAAGTCAGGAAGGGGCAACAAAATTCCTCCCTGATTCAAATTTTCTGAAATTAATTTGACTTGTATAGTTGCATCCTGAACCTCATGGTCTTATACTCCCTTTAAACGTCGCCGGCGTACATCTGGATACGAAGCAAAAACCTTGGTGGTCAAGATGATATAGTTTCAGACAGATGTTATCAATATTTCATAGATTGGCCACTTCCACAAAAAAACTCGTCCAAGATGCGAATTTCATGACGTACCTGTGGAGTTGAAGGGGTCATGGGTGACCTGGAGATGAATGGACTGCCTGACCCATCCATGCTGGTATTGGACAGATGATTACTGCTGTTACTGCTCAAGTTCCCGTTGGCCGACATGCGATCGCGATGCTTTTTCTGAACCAAACCACGCGGATTGGCGTTGTTATATTTCAAATCTTCCTTCCCGAGCTTTCTTGAAATTGACAGCTCCTCTGGATGGTGAACACCTGAAAGATACAACATGGAAAGTATGGTTATTCTTTTGTTTGCTTCCGATAGCATTTGTTATAATACCCATCACTTAAAAAGATGCTCCCCTATAATTAATAGTTGGTTCCAGCCATCCTCATGAATAGTCAAATGGTCATAATGTCATCTCTGAAACTAGCCAACTAAACAAGTTATGCACCGTGCCAACCCTGGGAATTATGAAGAATACAGAGCTTCCTCCAACTTGCTAGTTTATTGCCAGAAGGTAAATAACTAAGTCAACAGAGGAAAAGCTGCCAGCTTTCTGGATATTAATGTGTCATGTACCAAGCACTCAGATATGCCCATTCAACTGAGTTGGTATAATATCTCAATGATATTGCACTACACATTCTGACTTCGTATCGACAGAAATTGAGAGGGGTTGCGAGACTGTTTTTCAAGACGAAGAGAAACGATGTGACGATCAAAGAAATTATCCACCATTGCGAGCGTGCCACAATTGCAATATTGGAGATTTATGTCATACCACGTAAATGAATACAAAAAGATGTTGCATCACCCAAATGATGGTGCTGAGGTCAATTTCACGAAAAAATAGCATTTGGAATTTTGGTGCTTTTCTCAAAGAAAATGCCGCAGTTGAACAAAGATTATATTTCATTCGAAACTTCAAAGTCCATTTCACTCCAACGCGTCTGAAATAATTACCCTGTTAGAATCGGGCAAAGCATGACCAATGAATGAATGAAATTATCTTTTGTATAACGCCTTTCCCACTGAATACAATGTTCAAAAGTGCTCACACTCCAAAATGCTCGCGGAAGAGGAAAGTTTTCAAGTTTTTTTGGAAGGTGATGGAGTCAGTTTCTTTCCTCAGGTCATGGCCTAGTGAGTTCCACATTCGAGGGGCATGCACTGAGAATGCCCTTGCCCCGAATGTTACCAGCCGGAATGGACGCTCGATAAGAAGATGCTGTGCCTCAGAACTGTAAGATATCTGATTTTCAGGAAGGGTGAATATCTGAGTTTGTCTTTTTGCAGACTGTTGTCAATTTTTCACAGACGGCTGTTCATTTTCCAATTAGAAATGATGAGACATAGTTTTGAAAGTCATCGAAACCATCATCGATACGATAACTTGTTCATTGTAATGGTCGTTGGAAAGCAATGGGTGGAGTGTCACGCGGAAAAAAAATTCGAAAACGTGTTCATACAGGAAATCGTTGGGTGGACTGTTGTGAATTTTGAAGTGTGATGGGCGTTACATCCTGTCCACCAGACGGATGTGGTTGCAACCCACAGTTACAATTATTGCCGAGAGTTGGGACTGGTGGAAGGAGTATTGATTAAAACAAACTATCAATTTATTCAGATCTTGCCGCTACAAATACAAATGGTGAAAATGAATAGAATTGTGTTAATATCAATGGCAGACGTGCCATTTCATTGAATATGTTTCCGGAATTTCGAGATCATTTTCATGCGCGGTGCTTTGATGTGTCATTCAGCACACCACCCTATTCTCCAAGTGATTATTGTCAATCGAAGTCAAACGTTATTAGAGCATATTCTGGTATCATCACAAGTGCTCAGCTCCAAAAAAAAAACTCACAGCAAATTCTTCTATAATGCAGTGTATGACCAATTTTATTTGAGATTTCATCACAAAGAAATTGACACGGTCAAGCCAGATGGCTTCACACCCTGGCCGTTTTAAAGCTGTAAAGTTAGCGTATCATTAACCCTTGCATCAATTCATTATTAGCCGGCTATCTGGATTAGTCACTGGCCATAATTAGCATGCTGATAAAACACCAATCAATCCCCAGCGGCAGATATTTCACTCTCCACCAACTATCCTAACGAGAAACGATTTTCTCTGTGTTCTCTGTATTGTTCAATGATGATCGCCCATAAATGGCCATACGATAATTGAAACCAACTTGTCCGAAATATCTGAGGAGTCGTAATAGACTCAGAAAATTCTTTATTGATTTATTTTTTCCACATTCACACAAAGCAGCATCAAATTAGAATTAATCCTACTGGAAGTTTTCAGCAAATGAGTTGAGCTAATGAGTAATGATGATACTGTAGAAGCCCATTAAGAAATTTTCTCTTTTTGCTATTTGGCAGAAAAAAGTAGCCAAACATACGCTATCTAACATCAAAAATTAATAAAGACTAAGATTGTCGAACCATAATGCAAACTAATCTTCCTGATCGTAATTTCTAAATTCACCAAATGACACTTTATTCAACTGTGAATTCCAAAGGATAAAGGAAATACATTGCAGCCGTGAACAAAATTGTATATTTTATAGGTTACAGTACAAATCACAATTGACATCCCGTAAATCGCGTCACTGGAGCGTCACTGACGCGCTACCCAATGCGTAGGTATGATTAAGTCTGGTTCAATGAGTAGTTTGTTCATCCAATCTTTTTAAAGATCTGGGCAAGTAAAAATATTTATTTTGAATGGTTTGGAGAGTTCATTTTGTTAGGCCTATATAATCCTCTTTATTCTGCCTGATGCACATGAATTGATACAAGAAATCCAAAAGTGTGTGAATTAAGTCGAAAAAAGAAGGTTGACATGTATTTAGTCAGCCCACGTTTCTGCTTGACATAATAGAATTAAGTATAAAGTAGAACCCCTCTATTACGGACATCCTCGGGACTGACAAGTGCTGTCCTTAATAGAGAGGTTTCCTCATTAAATATACTAAATTGAATGGAAACAACCACTTCAGGTCCAAATCTAATGTCTTTATTAGAAAGGGTGTCCTAATAGAGAGGTGTCCGCTAAGGGAGGTTCCACTGTATATCCATATACAATCATTCTATACTTGGTAAAACTTAAAGAAGAGAGGCCAAAATGAGGTAGCCATTCTTTAGCACAGGGAATCCCTAAGGCCTTAGCTTGCAGGGTTGTAGTGGTGAAAGGACAGGAGACTCAGAATCATTTGTTAAATGTGTTCAGGGAAAGGGTCAAAACATTTTTACTTGATCTTCCATGAGCAGACAATACCTACCTAATTCTTTACACAGCACAATCACCGATTTGAAGACATCAACCGAGAAGTCTACCTTCACATCAAGAATCTGTAAATCGGGCATCTGTAACCGTATGTTCTTGTGCATGGGTGTGAATTCGAGTTTGGCATCTGCTTGGACTCCGTACTGATCGAGGGTAAGACGTGGCTTCTTTAACCACATGTTCTTTTCTGGCCACCAGAGGGCGTGGTCTGACCAGTCCATGGCGATATCTGCAAGATACAAAATGAAATTGACATGAGAAATGGTGACTTGGTTCAGAATCCCATCGATGATTGAACTGGAAGAACAGATCTAAAGGAAACTCGAAAGGAATAAATGATTTTTACTAAGCAAGCATTTACACTCCAACAGCCAGTATTCAAAACATTTTTTTGGCTGGAACTTTTCCAGTATTTTTCTACAATATGCTTGTTTGATATCTGCAAGATACAAAATGATATTGACATGAGAAATGGTGACTTAGTTCATAATCCCATGATGATTTGAACTAGTAGAACAGATCTGAAGGAAAGGAATAATTATTTTGACTTTAAGCAAGAAATAACACTGACACCCTGTATATACTAAACAAATTTATCGCTTGTGCTTTCAAGTATTTTTTTGCACGATATCATTGTACAAAGAGCATCTTGTATGAAGATTGGAAGAGTGTCAATTCTCACATAAAACCAGCGCAGCGCACAAGTTTGTTTCGATTCTTTTTGCCAAGTGGCTGCAGATGTTGTTTCATGAAGTGTCAAAAGAAACACTTGAGTGAAAAACTGGCACCAAACACGTTTTTGATTACAAAATCAATATTTTCATCAAACACATGAAAGCTTAGTACACAATGTTTTGTTACTAAAAGTGAGGCTTCGCTCTTTTCATTAAATTTCGCGATAAGTTTCTCACTGTATTTCCTGTCTGAACCTATTTTTAGTTCAGGTCCAGCAGAAGTATTCAGTTTCACCGCAGTTGCTTTTTTTACAAAAACACCACACTGACTTGCCACAATTTAAATCCAATATTATCCTATCTGTATGAAATTTTTACAAAGCTTCAAACAAATGTATTCTTTAATTTCAAAGAGTCATCCATTCCTGATGCCCACAATTATAATTCAATAAAATTGTACGTTTCCAAGATTAAATCAAGTTCATTTCTCATTGCCCCTTGGCTCCTGTTACTAAATGAGCGCAAGTCTCTCTTGAGTCGTTCACTCGTTTTCATCCATCATCTGATAGATTTCGTCTCTATTCCGAGTATAAGATACGTCACCAGGAAGCTCCAGAGGAAATAAATATGAAACATGAGAAATGTCTGTTTCTTTCAAAATCAGTTTATTCCTCACTGCCCCTTTACTCTTTATATCAACCCTTTGGAGCCCGAGTTTCCACAGAAATACCACCACATAAAGCCCGAGTTTTCAGAGCAAAGTGTTGTTTACATCACCTTTGACGCCAAAATACTCACAGAACTCAAATTTTCACCCTGGAAAGCCTAATGAAAATCATGCTCAGCTAACACAACACGCAACCAAAGTTCTCATTCGGAATAGCTCAGTCTCACAAAGCTGTAATAAGTGTTTTAAGTGAAGGCGTGCCGACTATAGTCGGTATCGGGCAAACAGAGAGGTTTTTCTTTGCCGAGTAAAATCGGATCGGGCTTCAAAGGGTGAAACGAGCTCTCTCAAGTCAACTGTTGTTCACATCCATTACTTCATGGATTCGATTGCATATGTGATCTCGATGCGACAATCAGTTACGGCTTCACCAAAGATCCAATGTCACACCAGAACACGATGTTACCGTCACGTAGGAACATGATGTTACATGACGCGACAGAACTCATAACCATTTGTAGCAATCACGATAATCCTGTTGATTTAGTTCTCTTCAGATGGCTGACTCACACGGGATCTCTCCCTGCAAATATTGACAACTTCAATTTGTCTTAATAAACCATCGGAATGTCGCGTCTGTCCAAGGAGGCGTCGTGATTGCGTCTCGATTAAAATGCGAAGAACAAAATCGCATTCATGTGGCTTTCAGTCATTTGGCAGTCAAGAAAAGAAATTAGTGGTTAAATCGAAATATGGGTTCGATTCCGCGAGCATGAAGCGCTCGCAAAGGAGCGCTTTGAATTGCTACAAGTGCTATCGGTTACCTAAAACACATGTGACCATTTTCGCTTGTTTGCTGCGGACATCACAGGTACCGAACTGCAACAAGAATCGCTGATTGCAGTGACCAACCCTAGCGACTGTCGGTTTTACACCCGTAGACTAGAGATCCTTTTGTCACACATAGCAGTGTCAGGTCGCACAGCGCTTTTGTCTAAAGTACAACTGAGAACAAGTGCCGCAGTGACCATGCTACTACTGTGAGCTTTTAACATATTAGTTAAGATTTTGACTTTGTGAAGAGTCTGGCATCCCCGCTGCCTGCCATAAGGCCATAAATCAATAACACATGCTGTAATCCCTGTCTCCAGTGGGTCCAATGACAAAAATTCATAAACTCAATGGCAGACAAGACAGATGAGTTTATGAATTCCCCCAAGGCCCAGACACATGGCGCTTTATCACAAATTACTATTAGTGGAGTTTGTTTGTGTAGCACTAACGTAGAGCCCAGGCAGTCCAATATCAAACTTAGAAACACGCCAGAAGGTTTGAAAGGACACTAAACGATAATCTGAACAATTTGATTTCAAAACAGTTTATCTCGCATGGTCACCTCAGACATGTTCGAACACGAAATGGCATTTTTTCCCAACTTTTTAAACAAATATACCGCCACGTTTTGACGGAAGTTTGGGATGAACTTTCATCCAGTTACATTAGAACACCTGACGGTTACATCTACTCTCGCGAATCTGTAAAAGCGTCAGAATGTTGATGTTGACCCCCAAGGCTATACCCTCGGTATGATCCTCTCGCTGTATAAGTATAAGTTGGTGCAAAACCCTGGGTTTTATGGGAGACGGGTTGCAGAATGGTTCAATCGAAACCAAATTTCTACTGTTCTCAATTTTTTTAGCTCAACAGTCCTCATAATCTGACAAGAGCTGGTACTGATATTGAATATCGCCATGTTTAGCCTCTTGAGAGGCTAGCCAGGATTAAACCTGGTCCTTTGAATGCGTAACAGACTTACAAAAGAGGAAAAACAAATCAATAACAGGAATCCGCTAAGTCCCAGCTAGTCCCCAAGGATTGTCCACACTGACCTCCTGTCACTCACAATATTGACATGAGGCTAACGCGATGTTATCACACAGAGAATTGACTGATGAAACGGAAGTGAAAACAAGATGTGTAGGAGTATATTTCATTCAGCTAGAATACGCTCACAACCCGAAGTCTGCTTCCACTACAGTGGGCAACTGTTGCAGTTTCCCGTGACCACAGAGGTTTTTGCATCTTATCATGGTAAAACCACCCCGCTACGTTCAAAGGAAGTATAAAAGCTTGAGGTTTAGGATGAGGCCTTGTGGTCCTGCAGTTACAATTGGGTAGCAGAGTTTTCATAAATCCCTGTAGATAGGGCAGCGAGATGTGAACCATTTCAAGACTTGCGTGAACTTCGCAACGGAAACGCCAACTGCTGATGATGTAGACGAGGTCACACAGCATAGAAGCGTATGAGTTACAGTCCATATCACAATTGACATCCTGTAAATCGCGTCACATTGACGCACTACTGAGCGTGTAGGCCGCACATAATATTTGTGAAACATTGAGATAAACGCGTCACTGGCGCCCAATTTGGCGCCTAACTGACGAGAAGCAGGACAGATGTAATTTGTGACTTGCAACACAGTCAGCAAGATATCATAAATGATGCATTGTATTGTCACAAACGATCAAGTTAACGCCAGCATCAGCGGCTAAACTTGTGAACGACCAGGCCCTGATTTATAGGCCACAAGTAGGAAACAAATAAGCCAATTTGCCACTTCTACCTTTTCTTCTGAATTTTGCATGGAAAACCAATACACTAACAGCAACACAACATGTCCTCGAGCTAGACACTTGACATCAATTATTCACTTGCATACATTTTATGCACGATGTTTTCAAACTGACCACAAATATTTTCTCACCGTCTTACGACCATAATGCCCTTTTGAACATTAGGACCTTAAATGTGATAATGAGTTAGTACTTGAAAAGGGAGGGGTCAATATTTTTGACAGGCAGGAAGGAAAATATTTCATTTTTTCGGAAGTTTACAACAACATATTCAAACATTTGCAATGAATTATATCACTGAAATAGTTCAATAGTTCAGCTCAGGTCACATTTACTTTTGCCTCACCAGCTGTCCCAAGTTAGACATGTTTTAAGACTTAGCGATGGTGGTGGCGAAGTAGGCAGGGATAAAATATGGATCCTTCATATGTCTGACCATCACTAAATGACAATCTGAGATGTCATCAAGACAAAATGTGACCCGTCATAGCAAAACCAGTCGAATGTCGCTCTGAGCCTGGCAGATTGACATGGACTGTTTGTTCATTTCTCTATAGTCTGCCTTTTGTGAAATATGAGCACATCAATTTCTTCCATCTCATTATGGTGTCATTTAGGCTCATCTTCTGTGCGACATGCGCCTGGTTTCGCTGTGACGGGTCACAAATATGCCAAGACCCATACCTTCATGCACATCAAATTGGATCAATCAGTATATCTACAAATTACAATGGCTGATGATCTAGAGACAAATAACACATTGCCAGGAGGCATCCTATATCAGTTATTAGAAGTCAACATTGATGATTTATGTTACTGTAGTACCAGCTGTGACCAGATTATCATACAATGTAGGCCAAGCTTCTGTGACCTCATGTTGAGTTGAAGAATGCATGGGATGCTACTCCAGAGCAACAGGTGGTGATATTCACGGTTTTTCACATATTACGATCAGATATGTTGACAACATTATCGATTGAAAACACTGGGTCATATTGGCATGCAGGCCTACTATCCACCTGTGCCAGCCAATATGAACATGACTGATATATCATCATATATGAATCCCAATGCGAATGAAATAGCTGTGTGACTTATCTGTTGATGACAGATTTCATCTAATCAAAATACTGCTGACAAATGTTAAATATTGAATGTCCTCCAAATCACTTTTGAGATGTGCCCTATTGGCGTTTGCACATCTCTTTGGGCCGCTGAGCGAAATCAACTGGACTGATTTCTTTTAGGAACCACGAGGATTTTTTTACATTTTAGTTTGTCTGACAATAGCAGAAAGATTATCTCCAATGCCTCCCCCAGCCTAATTCACAAACATTTCAGTGACACACAACAGGCGGTTCTGTCTAATAGCAAGTGCTCCCAAACCAACAGACCCACTGACTCTGTCCAAACTCCAGACAGCATACCAATCGATTCTGCCTTCATCGAAATGTTATCCATGCATGCAGATCCGCAGACCCAACTAATAACTTTTTAATCCAGCACACAGATCAATGGAACTGAGATCAAGACAGCCGCAATGAAATGTACAATGTTTCACTCATAAAAATTGTCTTGTTTTGTATCAGAATGTCACTCTCAATCACACAGTCCATATCACAAATGACATCCCGTAAATTGCGTCATTGACCCGCTACCAAGTGTGTAGGTCGCGCATAGGTCGCATGTAGGTCGCACATAGGTCGAGCGTAATATACGTGGAACATTGCGAGGCACGTCACTGACGCGAAGTAGGATGGATGTCAATTGTGATTTGGACTGTACGTCAGCTAACTTCACTGTCCAATGCAGAAATCCAATTAGGAAGAATGTCTTAATGATAAGGATATATTTCAGTTTTAATTTCGTCGTGGTGTATGAAACATTATTTCTTGGGCATTATATTGACTTGTCTGTCCGAGAAAAAATAAGCATGTACTCTCTCAGAAGTTGAAGTAGCAATAGCAACAACAGAGGAACACTGATACGCGCAAACTATCCGAAGATGATGTGGACTTGAAGTGTATCGCACCACTTGATCCCGATGAAACGATTTCAAACATGACGCCACCAAAAAGGTTTTGTTGGTACAGTACATGAGAAATATCAAGAAGACTTGAAGTGAGAGCTCAACAACGACACCGAGAAAACATTATGTGATGACATGCAGGGCAGATGAGTTCGTTATTTGAGAAGCAGTTATTGTGATATGCTGCAGGAAGAGAATGACACAGTTAGTTTTAAAAGTTTGAGTTCAAGTCGGCAAGGCTAGTGCCCAAGCCGGGAATGGCTCATCTGGCCGGAGCTTATCCTGGTTACCATAGCATTAAGCGACTAGCATACTCCCCCTGGATAGGTTGCTAGTCTATCAGGCAAACCTGGCACCCATTTACTCCCTAGGTGGAGAAGAGCAAGTACGCCGTTTTAAAGAAAAAACTGAACATACCAGGAACATTTTAGTACCAGTGTCGGCTGTGGAGTCACTGACTGATTTCTAGAGGACAAATCACGTCTGCGTGAAGACAAGTTATTCGGCTAGACAAATGAGTTCCTCCTCCATCAGAGTGAGGCGGCAATAAAGCCGGCCAAAAACTTTGATTAGGAGTCGGGCAAAGACAGTAGGAGGGCTGGCCAACCCAGAATAGTTGTAGTCTGGCTGATATTGATTCATGACAAATGTTTTTTGTCTGGATTGGCCGACGATTTCAATCAGTGTTCGGCCAAAGTTGGAGTCACTTGAACATTTGTGTAGCGTGACTGCAGGGATATTTCCTTCAGAAGATGAAAAGGATAGGCTAATGATCAAGTGGTGTCCATCTCCCTTGCAAACTATTTCTACAATACTGGTACTCCGAAAAATTGGATTCCGATTCTGACAAAATGTTTAAATTCATCTGAAACTTCAAAGTGTACAGTATAACAGACGCATTCTCTGCCAGAATCAGACAATTAGACCAGGAACCAGCCGTTTGAATCAAATACTGACAATGTTCTCATCTTAGCCATTATAGGATCATTATAAGATTAGATTTTTTATGCCTGCAGTGTTACTTTTTTAGTGAAATGGAGTAGAGTAGAACCTCTCTATTAAGGACACCTTTGGGACTGACAAGTGCTCTCCTTAAAAGATAGGTGTCTTGATTAGAGAGATCAAATTAAGTAGAAACAACCACCTTGGGGCCAAAACTAGTGTCCTTGATAGAGAGGTGTCCACTAAGGGAGGTTCCTGCATAAACTTGTTTCACTTTGGCCTGTGAACCTGTGGACATGGTACATACAGCAGGAGAAACAGGCTGCTATATTCGTTGCCATCAATATCTTATGGTAGAGGATGCGATATCTTCCTATGAATATCTTGCAGGTATGTAGGAAACAGATTGCAGCTGATAGTGGTAAAGAAAGCAATGGCCATCCGCTTGTCGAACACAGAGCATCCACGGTTAGAATATAGGTACCTTGAGGAATTCCACTGCCCTGGTAGCGTTCCACCTTATTTCTTCATTCAGGAGATTGGTTAACAATGCTTAGGCCATCATGTAGTTGAATAACAAGCTTGTGGAGGAAGAAACATCGAAATGGTTCAGCATGCCCATGAGTATGCCTAGCTTCTTGGTTCCATACTACAGAGTTTTCTATCCGAATTGGTGGGGTCCACAAATGAAAATCTCAATCCTCATTCCTTTAACACTTTCTATCAAACTCTCAACACAGTTGTTGATCAAGCAACGATATCAGTAGGGCAAAAGTCCAAGTGGGAAATGATCAGGGAGGGGAACTGTTGTTTTGGACGTCGGATGGGCCAAAAGTTGGCAAGGTTCTTCGGAACAGAGACCAACATTTTTTTAAACGCAATTTGGGATTATTCAAAAGGGACAGAGGATTGCGTCTCGGGATTCTGCCAAGATTGCTTAACTGGGAATCGGGACAGGTACCTACTGCTCCCCCCTCCCCCCCCCCGACCACCAGGCGCAGTCAACCAAAATCTTTCGTTTTAGTCTCTTGGGAACTTAGAACATCAGATTCGTTTCTTTCTCCATTACGTTTTTCACCCCATTCGTCTTAAAATCATTTGATAACTGAACCCCTCAACTGTTCTCTTGCATTAAAGTTGTGGTTCATGCTCGAGTCATCAGGGCAAACAGATGATAATACCAAACCCCATGAAATCCTTTTCGCAGGGGTAGTTGGGTCTAAGCCAGAAAGGGCAAATAAATGTAATGACAGACTCTTCCAATCAATAGTGAGTGACCAAGCAACCTGTGAAAGCTCATTTGCGGTTACACCTAACACCAACAACATTACCGCCAGCAAATCAGTCAATTCAAATTTGCTCAGCTGATACTGTGTATAGACCTAGCGAGGAATTAGCCATGATCCAATCACGTTACCACGAAAATTCCCACAGTTTGCAACGAAATCAATAGAAAAGCAACTTGTCAGCTACAGAATAATCACGGAAATTGACTTAATTGCAAGGATTGAGTAAGTGTTATAATTGTTTATTTATGCTGTAGTCTTAAGAGACCTGGAACTAGCAGCATACTCGAAGCTGTTGGGATAACTTGCATTTTAAAGATTCTTCTGTTCTGGCAGGCGATATTTTAACACAAGTCATTTTGAATTTAGCATATGTTAAATTGTAGCCAAAAAGACTGTTGTAAAATATACACACCTTACTGGTGGCTAAAAATGCCATAGCCAGAGGTTTATGTATATAACTGATCCCCACATGCTGGGAAGTGGAAAGGATGGGCCAGTCTATCATTTTACTTTTATGTCAACATTATTGTTGTGGTTATGACTCAAAACAAGAGTGGGTCAAGTGGTCCAGGAAAACTAAACTGAAATCAGTGTCTTACAAAGAACATCGATTGTAGTGTTGATCCAGGAAGTTATGAAAAACACTGGGAACACCCTATGTCAAGTTGCTGCACCAGCGGGAGTCGAGAAGAACCAGAATACTAATTTTCTCAAGTTCATACCACAAGACTACTGCCCAAGACAAATGAAAACACACGTACCAGAAAAAGTTGAGGTTCTATTCTATAGATTGAGCGAAACTATGATGTAGCCATGTCTTATAGCGCCAAAAGAATTGACATCCACAGCAGACGCTTCAGCAGCCAAGATATCTTTTCAGACACTGATTGTTACGGAAGCAGGTAACCTCTCTTAGACTTCTATGAGGCAGTCATGTTACGGCATCAAATCTAGATGTATGTTGTGGCCAAAGAACCTATTTCTGGAAACACTGCCAACATGAAATTGGACGATTATGTCAACATTGGTAGTGGCTTTGCCTCGAGGTCACCAACATCCCTTGTTTATCCTTGTGTTTCTCCAACTGCGTCCTCAATAAAATTCCATCACTCTTTCCCCACTGACCCTGTGCACATGAAGGCAGTGGGCCAAATCAAAACAAGGCTAAGTCTTTGAAATTGTGATGACATTCTGGGGGCAGACGGAATATCTTATTGAGACCACTCACTACTGTAGCCACCTCAGCTACTTTCTGCCTCTCTGCTCAGTGCTAATCAAACATAACGACATGATTTTTACCTCCTCTCACCTCAAGCATCCTTCGCGTGTGGACACACTGTCATGGACTCTGGCAGGGACATGTTTGCCCTCATCAAGAAAGACGCCACAGATTCTGCAAGCGAGCTAACGATGCAGCGGCTGGTTAGACATTGCTATGTAGCGGTTACACTACGTACATGTACATTGTATACATGTATATCTCCATTAATATTTTCGATGGTATTTGATGTCAATTTGAAGAGTGACATATCTTTCTGACAATGGTGCACTTGCTCTGATATTGATTACTGGGCTAGTTCGGAGTAGAGGTAAGAGCATGATACGCTATTGAAGTTCTTTAAGTATGTTCAATCTGATAGGCGAGTGCAAGGCTACAGTTTGACTACAGTTTTGGCTTTGGCAGACTGTTGAAGGATGAAAATTAGCATTCGACTGACCATGATGGGTGGTTCTAAATCATTCAGTTTGATGAGACAGGCTCATCAGAGGCTCCTTTAGAATGCGGAGGGGGGAGGGGGCAGCGGCAAGGAAGCAGTGCCTTTGAGACTACGGCATTGAGAGAATCCACAGACTTTAGGTGCCTGGGTTGAATCCAAATTTCGTTTTCCTGGTACCATATCCAACTAGTGTCTTGAAAAAAAAAGAAGTTTTTCGCAAACATCTGCAGGGGGATAGACCTGATACAGATAATTTGTGCAATTCAGCATTTTTCCTGCCATGCTTACAGATGGCACCCAGTCAAAACACCTTAAAAAGGCTGCAAATTAGAATTTTGCTTTGAATTTGTATACAATATTTAACCCAATTACCAAACACCCACACTTCCAGGTAAGGTCATGAATTTCAAGCATGGGGGACCATCAGAACTCGAGAATAATTGATACCATTGTCAAACATTTTTCCTTGCGAACCTGCATCCGTCGGCAACCCAAGGTGACGCGTGACAAAAATTGGCCACCTCAGCAGGTCACGAGCAGACTAAAAACAGTCCACAGTTTTATGCGGTGAAATTTGTATTGAAAATTCATTATCAACACTATCAAAGTATCAAATAACTGAACTGCACTATCAATGAACTTGAGTCGTGAACAAACATACATGCTTAATCCACCACGATATATTCAGAGAAGTGATAATCTACACTGAAGCACACTCCGTACACAGCTCGAGGACCTGTACTCGATGATCACAGAAAAAGCTAATAGTTCATGAATGGATCGCAAGGGTAAACAACGTCTCCCACGGTGCATTAATGTTAAAACAATACCTTGAGGAGGGTAGATGGATTTCGTTCGTTGGATTGTTTTGTCACTTAACACAGCCTCGGGGAGATTGTGGCCTCCCCTGGTTTGAGCTCGGCGGCTTGATAGACTAACGGAACAAAATTTGCCATGTCAAATAATCTTTACCAACAAAATTGGTGAACAAAAGCATTCTCGTACTCAACATTTTAAGGCAGAACTTTTCAAAACTGTTGAGCAGTCATGACCCCTGAACCCGCGAGGATGATTTTATATCAATTTTTACAGATCCAATTCATCTTTTGCTTTTGTGCTTGCTCTTAGTAGTAATGCCTTTCACTGCAGTTCCTAGTACCCCATGTATACTGGTGGCCACGTCTTGAAAAATTCATCAAAAACATGTCAATTGCCATTGATGGAGGTGATACCAGCAATAGTATCCTTCAGCACTTCAGGCAGGTTTCTTTTAAAGCACTCGGTAAACTGTTTGCCGTAACATGGAAAGCTCATCTTCTGCGCAGAAGAAAAACTCTAGAATGTGCAGAGGTGATGCATTTCTAGTGTACCAACGGAAAGAAGAAATGTAGGCAGTTAGAATGTGTATTCACCATTCCTGAGCTGCGATGGAAAAACTCCTCTGGAACCGTTATTTCTCATCGTACGAGAAAGATCTAGTTCTAAGTGACTGAGTAAAAACTTGGATTGCAGGTACAACCTTGCTAAGGTACCACCTGATGAAATCATGAAAATACGAGAATATAAAGTACTTTTAAGAGTGCAAAACTGACTTTAAATTGCAAACTGCAAAATGGCACAACCAAAGAAATAGTGGAAACTGTGGAAAATGATCCAAATAAATGTTTAGAATGGGAAGGAAGTCACTGACACCAACCTGGAGTAGTGAATTTTAGGCATAACCAGTATCCTCTTGTCTTTGGGTCGCTTTCTGGGATAGAATACAATAGTAGGTTAGTATAAAGAAGAACCAATTGAGAAAGCTTCACAATGCTGGCTGCTTTCCTTGAGATGAGGGAGACGGACAGCACTGCATGCTCGGTTAGGGGAAGCATATACCAAGGGCGTCAAAACATTGCCTGAGGGTGCTTTAATATGCTTTGCTGGCACCATTGATGGGATGGAGAGGAAAAACTTCGGTCTGCCATTTTTGGCCTTTCAAATTAGATACAGGGATAGATAAAGATACATGCTGTTATTCTGCTGGAATGAAGTTCAAAACATAGCAATGAAATGGATGATATGATGAATTACCAAAGAAACCGTAAAGGCTGATGATGATGATGATGATGATGATGATGGTGATGATGTTGATAGTGACAGTGATGATGACGATGATGATGAAGATGATGACAATGATCACTGTAGTTATTGGGTTGCTATAAAAGTCTTCTGGAGCAACACTGATCAAGTTGCGGGATTTTTTTTTCTTTGGTCGGCATGCAACAAATGTGACAGCAATAGCATGCCATTCTCTCATAGTGAATTCAGGAACAAGTACAAAGGCTCTGTTACATCATGCCTCCTGCTGACCACAATATCAAATGGATGTACTTTTCCTTTAAGCAACACTCATTATTTCAATGATGATAGAATGAAGACAACTGTTGAGTAACTCAATGAGTCTTGCTTTGACAGGTTCATGAATACCGATGTCTTATAATAAAGGGTCCAATGTCGTAAGAAGACACGCAAGTCCGCATCTCAAAGGACGAAACGCATCAACTTGCAGAATCTGGAGAAACACTAATAGTGTTAGGGTGAATAATGACAGCGATTGATACCGAATTAGTTTCGATGACTGGAGTCCGTCGCAGCACTCAAGGTCGCTGACTTGAATCTGATACGCATGTTGTTAGGATGCTAACTCATCAAAGGAATGTGTATCATCCCTGAGGGAGGATCGGGATTATGAACCTCACACTATCGATGGGTTATGATAGCGTTTCTGGATGACAAGATGATGAACAGTGTCATTTAGACCCTGTTGAATCATACCGAGAGCGTGAACTTTTAACTGCTTCTATCACAAATCCCACTCCAGACGTCCATATTTTACACAATTTTGAGATGTACTCGGTGAACTCAGCAACCAGAGAAGGGTCAAGTGTATGATAACGTCCCTTGGGATGTGAGCAGGGCACGGGTGAAGACCTTTCTCTTAACCTTGGTCACGCACCATAGGTTTTAAAACCATCAGAAATGAAGGATTTGAGAGCAATTTTTTGGTGATTCCTTATCAAATTAACCAAAGCAAGTAATAACATCGGCCATCATCACTTCAGCCAAGAAACCGGGTATTTCAGTGTTTTAATGCATTTTGACTGAGAACTAGCATTTGCATTAGAGTGAATTCTTTGGCCACCTAACTCTCTACCGAATTCCATGAGGCTATCCCCCACATCTCGGAATTCTACATGTCATATTTCGTAAAGACTGCCCTTGAGCCTCAAGCTTATCCCCACAGGGCTGAGAGGAGGCAGAAGGCTGGTCTGAGAATTCGTCACAGAAACTCTCTTCGTCTTCTCCCGCCAGGCCTCCAAACTGTCACTGAGGACCCCAACCAAGACGTTCGAAAAGAATGGGGCACCCCAGAGCAAACCCCTGTGCATCTTTCCCTGCAGAAGTGCTGTGACTGGAAAGTTGCAAGGTCTTGAGGGTGATCAGTGTAATGACTGTATATGACAATGTATGACGTTCATGTACACATACATTTAACAACATAACTAACTCCGTCACAAATTTTCCAAACTAACTTGGTTAATAAGGATTTGTCCATTGATTTTCTTCTAAGGTTCTTGTCTACTTATTCAAATCTCTCATAAATTCAAATTCGTCGTCTGTCTACATTTTGAAGGTCAGAGGCTCTTGAGGAAGCCAAATCCGGCACGCATCTCCTACCCTCTTGAGACCGTGCATAGCAACCCTATTGACTCGTGGTCTAGGAGCTAAACCAATGAAATATCACTCTGTAAATATGAACTGATCTTATTTCATTACTCGACTAACGTGAGTAGCGGCACACAGATCATGTCAATGCATTCATGAATATGCAGGCAAATAGCCAGATGGATTTTCTTCAAATTCGAAAGAAATTCGGTTAAGAAGTCTGCATAAGATTGGAAGAAGATCAAATGCACAGAACTTAATCAGAAAGTAGATTGTTCAAGTATCCAGTTGAGACAATTAGTCTTGGAAAATGGATATGACTTGTGAGCTGCATAATTTCCCGCCTTGTGAAGAAAATTTTCTTCAGTGACAACATGATTAAAAGCCTGCTAAAAAGGTACTTCACCATGCTAATGCAGTAACCCTCTGATCATGAAATCCAGGATTTTTAAAAGGAGTGGCATCATTCCTTAGCTTTCCTCTATTATGACCAGCCGATCTTAGATGCAGCAAGGTGTGGTTATCTCTGAGGGTGAATCCCAAACACCTGGACATGAGAGATACAGGGATGCACTTGTATATTTCATTGATAACACAAACTCCCCTTAATCATAAAACCAACAACGTGGTACTAAACAAAATCAAAGCGAGAAGGGAGGATTGTTTAGGTATAGATTTTAGTTGGTGATCACTGCCATGCTAGCCACTCAAAAACCAAAACCTTGGTGCTAATGGTTAGCAAACTGTTGATGAAGGGCAAACAGTAAACGTGTTCCACATTTCCCGCAGATGTTTCTAGTTCAAAGGAACTGCTCACCTGCACATACACAAAAAATTTTCAGATGACAGATTTTTGCAACTGAAAAAGTCATGATACATCAGTATCATGACTTTTTCAGAGACAACATGATTAAAAGCCTGCTAAAAAGGTACTTCAACACTAGCAAACCATTGAACAGAAAACACTCATCTATTCTTGTGTAACAAGGGCTGCTAGCCCTCAACTCAAACATTTTTCAGATGACAGATTTTTACAACTGAAAAAGTTTTCATACTGATGCTAGCAAACCATTGAACAGAAAACACTCATCTCTTCTTGTGACATAATGGCTGCTTGCCCTCAACTCAAATAGTCACTAGCTCATTTGAAGAAGGGAGAGGAAGGCTGTTAGCAGTTGAAATTATGACCAATTTGTTCTGCTGTGCTGCTGTTAGTTCAATCTGCAATATTGATATCCTGACTTATCATAGACTTCAATGTTATGAGATCACAAGCTGCAAGACTTATAAAATTCTGAATACTTATTTAGGGCTGAGCGCCACTTGGGGCATTTGTGACCCATCACAGCAAAACCAGTCGCATGTCGCTCTGAGCTTGACAGATTGAGACAGACTTTTTAAAAATTTCTCTGTTGTCTGCCTTTTGTTAAATATAAGCACATCGATTTCTTCCATTATCTCCTGCTGTCATTTAGGCTCATCTTCTGTGCGACACGCATCTGGTTTTGCTGTGACGGGTAACATTTGGTCTGAATATGTTGGACAACACCGGAGACCCCTGAGGAAACATATATTTTGGAGAGAGTAGCCTACCCCATCACATGAAGATGTGCCCTACCTGGGACTGGGAGTTGAACCAACAACCCCCAGAAGTGAACAGTACTATTGATGATATTGACCACCGGTCCAACCAGTGCACCTCTCAAACAGCCAACAGTGGAACTTGCCAAAGCGAGATGGCAAAATAATCCAAGACAACATTGTCCACCAACAGTGGTGTAAAAATGTTTTGTTCTGAAAGACTCTGTACGCTGTCAAACGAAGAAAGTACAGCCACCACTTTTCCCCCAAACTCTCTCAATTCTCGCCGCCGTAAGAAATTGAAATTGAAAACCAATGCACTTAGTATTCATTTAGTTAACAGCAACTATTAAGGGAGTCTGTAATAACACAGAATTAGATGAGCAAGCCGAAGGAATGACTCACAAGCAGTCTATCTGGATCTTATCTCAACAACCTCTGTAAATGCAACAGTCATAAATGGCCCAGAGAGAAAATACAACCGATGATTGTTTCAACAGGAAAACGGCAATCATACCACGGTTTCTTTCATCAGCAATTTTTACAGAGGTGGCTCAGAGTATCAGACACAAAGAGGGAGGCCAAGAATTTTCAACCACTTTTCGAGTAACTTTATTCTCAGTGAGTTCTTATAAAAGTGCTTTTCACTGTATAATCTACTGTCTCAAAGCGCCATAACCAGCCTTGCCTTTCTGGAGAACCAAGGGCAGCCACAATAGCTCACACATTTCAGGCCAGTTAAGAGGGGAAACAGCCGGGTATACAACCCGGAACCTCCCCCATCACAAGGCCGACGCTTGACCGTTCCTCCCCGCATTATGTTACATTGTAGAATCGAAAGGCAGCTGATCCTAAGTGCCATGAGAAAATTCACACTGAATAATTCCAATGAGAAGCCAATCATTAATCTTTAGCGAACAGGAATGCCAGCCCAAATCACTTCTGACCTGCTCAGGTCATCGGAGATTGACTGAAACACTTTGGTGTAAAAAGGCATCAATGAGAATGGTGTCAGTAGGCTAGTACCGAAGTACTAATGAATCGCTGTCATCACCAGAATGTTGACTTTCAAGCAGCGATGAAAAAAAGGTGTCATGGCACAATAGGGGGTATTTGTAGTTTTTCTAAGCATGTGACCTCAGGAGATGTGGGTTGGTCAGGACATCTCCTTTTCTAAATTAGGACAAGGTTGACCGCAAGGCATGCGGAGAACAATACACACTGTGGATCACCATGAAAGACTACTCTAAGATCAGAACAGAACAACTCAAAAGTTCTGTAGATACTAAACGTCCCTTCAGGCTGAAAACATTTGGCACAAGGACATTTGGTGCATGTCCCTCGAGTTTGAACTTTTTGGACTTATTCGCCGCCTTAGGAAAGAAACTGGACAGGAACAGGCAAGCATCCAGACACTAGACGGGACGACGAGATGCCCAATTCAGAAAGTAATCCTCTCATCATACTTAATCAACCCTATTCATGCCTTGAGTGAGATTTGGTTGGTTAAACGGGAGAGTGCAAACTCTTTCTGCAGCTTGGAAACTTTTCTCCATCGCAAGTATTTTGGAGTGTGAGCACTTTCGAACTCTGCTTTCTCAGTGGAAAGGCCCTATATATAACAGCTAATTTACTTCATAGGGTAAGCTTCTTGCTGTTGCTGTGTGTCTCTTGTAAAACTGGACCATAAAACCCAAAAGAGAACATTTTCATACTTCTTATTAGATGGTAACGCATAATTTGAACCACTCCTTTGCCATAGTAACTAAATATTGAGACCAGGAAGTGGCCATAGAACTCTTCAAATGTCATCAGAAAGCAAAACCAGCAAATAAAACTTGAGTAACTGCTTGACCTTTGAAGAGGAATTTGGAGTACGGGATACTGATTTTGTGAAGGCACATGGACTTTGCAGATCACTCAAACAAGCTGGCAGACATAGGGCCTACTGTAGGCTTATTCTTGACAATATGTAGGCTGCCTTCATGGCTTTTACATGTTGATACCAATTTGTGAATGGCAGCACTAACTAAGGGAATGGTTTAATCAAAGGGATTGGCTAATACATGTATATGTAGTTCCCTTTTTAGGTCCACAACCCGACATGGCTTTCCTTTCTTCAATGTTAGCAAACGTTTGTAGCACTTAGCGGCAAACTGCCAAACAACATGGGTTGGTGTAATTTGGGAGTTGTCAACAGTTGTACGCATTCTCTAGCATATTCCGGGGCTAGCTCATTATCTCCCCGCTTTCAAAAAAGTGGGGAGATATCATATCCCGGTTCTCCGTCAGTCCGCTCGAAAGTGATATCTCCTTCTAGACATACTATAAACTCGAAAGTTTGGCATACATCAGGTACTCTTCCACTGATGTGCACAACACCCTTAGAATATCAATCGAACTCCATCTCTTGCCACCAAAGTGTGATATCTTGCTTATAAGTGATAAAAGTTTTATGGTATTTTAGTCTTTATCACAAACAAAGACTGGTCTTTAATAATTCTTGTCTTGACAAATCATAGGTTGTAGATGCTCATTACCAATGGAGCTAATTGGGTGAAGAGAGGTGCCAGATGTACTGTATAAACCACAGTTATAGGGCACAGCCCGCCAGCCAAAGAGGAATTCCTTTATGGTTGATGCGTTGTCCCCAGAACAACACTGGGCGCCGGTCATCCATTGGATGGGTGACCAGGGTATATGATACATCTTTCATCATACAAATGAAAACATTCTCCCTTAGAAATTGAAACAAGGGATTCCCTGTGATAGCATGGTTAGAAGCTAGTGTGTTCAGTGCTGTTTCTTTTGATATTGCATCAAATGATAGACTAAACTTGCAGGTAGATGCTCCAGTAATCACCAAGGAATGTTAGGTGTGGGAAGCAGTTGGGCAACACAAGATTCCTTGGGGAAGTTGTGCAGGCTACACCATGGGTGGACGATGAGTAATCTTCATGGTCGAGAACTTGCATTGTCCCTCTCTATGCTTGTGTGGACATGCGGTATGGATGTCACTGATACAATGAGAGTGATGCTCCACAATGCCATTAGATGACATCTAGTCCTTTTTGCTTGAGTGGCCCATTAGTTCAGCCTGGCAGGCCATCTGGTCTCCCATGGTCATTCTCAGGCCCATAAAATGCAACAGGCCATAGTGTTTAAAGAGATCCAGTCGTGGCACAATTTTTTTATTTACAGGGTGGCCCAGAATTATTTTCCCTATGTCACATGATTTGGAAACAGAGTATTGTACATTTTACAAGTAAGCTGTACAATAACCTGTTTCAAAATCATGGGACACTGAGAAAATAATTCTGGGTCACCCTGTAGACTAGCTGAACATCGTAAAATAACCAAATTGGCGATTACATGTACATGTACCTCTTATGCAGTTCATTGACTGCCCAGCTCACATAATCAACTACCTGAGGGAACTCAAAACTGCTAAGATTAATCAATGGAAGCTTATCCCCGCCTGAAGTTTTAACCGGGCTGTTCAAGCATTTGGTGATAGGTTTCCTTTAACTGTGAATGCTTTGAAAATCACTCAGCTTGTGAATTCATGCCCATTCATTATCCTGGAATCTTTCCAAGCATGCAGAGACCAGAGAATTTGACATTTTGACCTGGAGTGATATGCTGAGAACAAGCTGTGTCTCCTTTATCATACTTTGGTTGCTGTCATGCTCAGAGATAATGTTGTCAGTGACTGATGCTGACATGACTGAACATTCCAAATATCGAAATGCGTCGTCATTTTGTAGCGCAACATAATCCAAACAGGCCTTTTCATCGGTTGTCATCCGCTATTGAAGATTGCCATTAGGCCTATTACCAATCATGCTTCACTAGCTGCAAGTTTGATAAGTTTGAACACTGTCTCAGCTGATTGGTCAATGTCGAGACATCCTTGTTTCTGCTGCAGTTGGAAGAAGAATTCAAGCAGTTTGTGTAACAGCGTTAAATAGAATATCGAACCAAAGCGATAGGAAGTCAGACTTTATTGATTTTTATTTTCTCAGGGTTTTCTGGTGAGGAAGGAGTGGAAAAAACCCCTGAATCTCAGGATAAACGATGGATCCAAGGCACTGATGAGAGGCATGTACGTACATCCCACATCTGCTTGCCTTGCCTTCTGACTAAGGCTTGCTGATCTTCCTGATTTATCAGTCTTGTTGTAATCAAACTACAAGTTAATTAAGATGGCCATCACTTCTCTCATGTGGCATCAATTTGTCAGGTTTTTGCAAAGTTTACCGCAGTCTGCAGGCCGGGAAATCACTTTGAATGTTTAAAGAAAATGTTTTTAAAAGTTGGGTCCAAGCATCTTGCAATGACTAATAATAATATTATCGTCTCAGAAACAAGCAAGGTTTGTTCATCAACATCATCATAAAGAGAGTCATATTTGTTAAAAAAATCTATTACCACATTTCGCCACATGAAGTTCAGACAAACACAGTAATATGAAGTCATGAATTTGCGTCAAAACTACCAGAATGTTTCCAAATCTCTTGATTTTTGTCACACAATGAAATCAAGACTTTGAAAGTGATGAACAAACATTTGCCTTCAAAGTGTTTGCCACAGAACGCACAAGTTCAGATTTTAATCCGAGAGCGAAAAACGCCAACAAGGTGATTTTTACTCTCTTTAGATGACGTCATTTAGTCAAGTTTGTTGTTTCTCTTCATTCACTGTTTCATTGCATTTCTGATAACATGCAAGGCAATATCCATTGTAAAAATTCCACCTCGTTCTCGATCAAAATACCTCCAAATTATCTTTATCATGTGTTGATTAGTACAGGCCTACGCAGAAAAGCAAGTTTTATTGCTAAGTTTGATAGATGGATGCAGCTGGTTTATGTCAGCATAATCAGCTGTCCCAGTTCCCCATAATTGGTCATTGATCCGCCTCAGATCACCTTTCAGGATTTATATCGATCATCCACCTTGCCTTCCAAAGTGACGGACATGCACCAGTTGCTGGCTACGGGATGCTCAATCATGGGCTTCCCACACGGAAGATGTGGGAAGGAGATGTACCAGAGGAAGGGATCAGACACATGGTACATCTTCCACAAGGAGATGTACCAGAGGAAGGGATCAGACACAGGGTACACCTTCCACAAGGAGATGTACAAGAGAAAGGGATCAGACACATGGTACATCTTCCACAAGGACGTACCAGAGAAAGGGATCAGACTTTCTCCTACTGCATGTTTTGCTTTGGCGCATTGGTGTGTATCTTTGCAGTTCTCCACCTGGCAACAATAACAGCCTACTCAATAGAGTCTCGAGTCATGCTGAAGTTTTTTTAATGTCTACAACACACACCACTTCTTGTCTGATTCTACTTCATCAAGTTTTTAAGTTAAGCATGTTTTCGCTTCACACTGGCCATTCCTCAATTCTTCTTCTTCTGCGTAAAAGCAGCCTAAACTATAACTTCAGTTCTGTGCTGGAGACCTGTTGACGAGCCAGAGGTTTGACGCCATAACGAAATAAAGTGGTCTGTATAGGCATTAATGGCCGCTGAACTACGTCTTCTATCAGGTTTATTTTTTGAGTTTCTGTCTCCTAGTCTGGTTGCCACTTTTGGCCGTGGGCCCAGACTGCCCTGTTTGGTTTCTCAGTTTTCTCTCCTAGACAGGTTGCGTACACCATGGCTAAGGAGGTCAGTCTCCCCAGATTCATCAATTCATTGAAATGTAAACTGATGAAATTGTTTGGTCAGTCAAACATCTCGAAGACTTGGTACAGACAAACCATTTCATCCATGGCATAAATAGACCACTGTATTGATCTCAGATCTGACAGGATCAAACTGATATTTGTATATTGCCTGGTATTGACTGGTTTGGATAAGTATCAATGCCTGGCATCAGCAACAGTCTGTCACATCCCTGGAAGCTTTTTATGATGCATCTGACACACAAGAACAAGAGAACACCAAAAGTCTGTGTGTGTGGGGGAGGGGTCCTCAGAGTGGGAGGGCTTCCAGCAGAACACCTTTACAACCCTGGTTTGGTGTGCTTTTAAAACGGCAGAGAGTTCCGAGATGGGCCCGTTTCCAGTGTTCTTGCTTCCCTTTCCTAAAATTCTCTGGACCCAGCATTTCCACAACTTGAACCCAAAGGCTTTATGCCCCCTTAAAAAGAATTGCATAGCTGAACTGATGAGATGTAAAAATCTTGATGGTCAAAGACGGTTGTTCCATGAATCCTCTGGCAGAAACCAAGGAGAAACGTGTTCCAGATTTCTGGTAACCTTCGTTGGCAGAAACCCAATATTGCAATTTCTGGTCTCTGATTTCTGGTTGCAATTTCTCCTCTCACAAAAACATGAATCGTCCATCAAGTTGGAATGTGGTGTTCATTAGAGCGTGTTGGATGATAGAGACTGCCCTTCTACAAGTTCTCTGACTAGCTGAGGAGGAGGAGGAAGGATACGATCGGTAATCATCATCAGATCTATGATTCAGAGACGGAGAACATGTTGATTATTACCAGTCTCTGGTGATCATTCACGCAAAGCTGCAGACATCATTTGATGCTGCGTGTCAGGTTGGTACCCACGTTTTGCAATATGACTGTTCTAAAGCCTGCTGACTTATCAGCGGAGAGAACTCATCGGAAAGAACTCATCGAATGACGTCCTGACTAGGCCTTGCCAGCCTCGCTTTCATAATCAGGTTAGCCTTCTCCTATAGGCCTACAACGTTGTACAGTGCCTTTGTCAATGTGTCAGGTCAGCATACCTGGAATCACCCAAGAAGGAGGGGATACCAACTCCCAATTCTGATAGATCAGCATGGTTAAAAGGTGGGGATTGAAATTATAGGGGTAAAATGATCAATCAGGCGTCATGCCTCATACAAAATAAGAATATGAAGAATGAAAGATGAGTGATGTTTTGAAGATCGGCAACTTGACTGGGATTCATAACCACCATAAGTTCAAAAAGTCAATATTGCACGCTTTGAAAAAAGCTTTTGACAACTTCCTTGCCGTGAACATATTTTCGTTCCTCCCCAGCCTGGCCACATCTGATGCCAACTGAAGTCGATGGAATAATTATAGGACAGAAGCAACGATAAAGGATCAGCACTTGAACAGGTTTTTAGATATTCATAGTAGTTTTTGGATCAATGCCCAGCTTAAATGTAAGAAGATTCTTGAGGACTTTCTGCTCAACATTCATCTATTTTGTCAGGCCAGACATGTATGATGAGGAAGACTGCACTACATGAGCAAATACGACATTTCCAATATACTGGTTGCAAATTTTTATAGATCACATATGAATGATAAAGAGCCGTTATGCTAGCAAATATATTTTGCCAATACACAACATAATTGCAGCTTGGAGCCACATATAAGACATGATGTACATGTGGGCTAATGTACATTACATGCATTCCCTATGTATAACGCTGTTCTGGACTTCTGCCAGTTGATAGCTAGTTATACCCAGTTGATAGTTAGTTATATCAGACTGTAGAAGTCTAGAATGGCCTTTTGCCATACGCGCCGGAAGTTTCAACTTGAAAGCAATCACGAAAAATTACAACTACAACATAAGTTCACTTTCATTTAGGTGGCCATGACTCCATGTGTTGGTGGTGACTTTACCACGGTCAACGTTTAAATCAGCTGAGGGCTGTCAGTCCGCAACCTTTACAACTGAGTCCACTTTTGAGGGCAATATCATGCCTAAAAAGCTCTCTAGAATAACCTTCATCTTCTGCCAACATTACGTAATGAAGACATATAACTGTTTTTCTGGCTAATTGTTTGTACTTTGGGAAGGTTCCAAGCTACATTTTGCAGCAATACCCCAAGGACAGAATCAGGAATCTTCTAGTCTAAAGGGACAGGTTAGCGATCAATGAGTTTCTGAACCTATGGATCAATGGATCACGCACATCTGTTAGCAGCATGTAGCCAACTGGATATCAATAAAAAAAAGGCTAGAAGAACATCTTTTCTGGCAAGGACCAGAGATGAAATAGTTCAACATAATATAAGAGGCCGGCACAAAAGTTCTAAATTTGTGAAATGAGCTGCACGATGAGAATTGTTTGTGGCTCTTTATTTCTAAAGGCAACAACTACTTGTGCCATAATAAAGTAACTTTTTTTCAAGGTTAGTACAGTGGAACCTCCTTTAGCGCACACCTCTCTATTAAGGACACTAGTTTTGGTCCCAAATTGGATGTTTCCATTCAGTTTGACCATACCTCTCTATTAAGTACAGCACTTGTCGGTGCAGAGGGTGTCCTCAATAGAGAGGTTCTACAGTACATGCTCATCATAACAGTGACACACTCGCATATGATACAATGTCACCTATATTGGTATTACGCAATACCCCCAATACAATGGGCGGCTGATGGTGAGATAATACACCCCCACTCTCAACTGATGCATCGGCTGAATACTCATCCACACATGACAACAATGCACAGGCTTGATCAAGAGCAAACTACAGTGGAACCTCCATTAGCGGATACCTCTCTATTAAGGACACCCTCTCTATTAAGGACACTAGTTTTGGTCCTAAATTGGGTGTTTCCATTCAATTTGACCTCTCTAATCAGGACACCTCTATATTAAGGACAGCATTTGTGAGTCCCAAGGGTGTCCCTAATAGAGAGGTTCTACCGTACATGTATGATCTGATTACACATTGACGAAGCTTTTCTGAACGGACATGTCAAAACACTGAGCCATGCAGTCCGAAATAAACAGTCATAAGTTATCAGATAAGAGGTCTGATTGTACAATGTGGGTCAAGTATTATCAGTGGCCGCAATTATTTACAGTCCTGATACTATTTACAGTCCTGATCGAAAGTAATTTTCCCATTCTATATTGTAGACATGATACATGAACATGATTAATTGTTGCAAATGGTTCCCCTAGTAGTAGGCTCTACTTGTAGGGGAACTGGCTAGCTGGGCTGCTCCATAGCAGCTCAACAACAAAATGTATATGCACCACATCAGCCAACATCAACTCTGTGCATACAATGTAGGCCTACATTTCACTGAATGAAGGTAAACCCAAGGTAGGCCTAGTCAGAGTATGTGAGTAGGCTTACATTTTGTACAGAGCCGAGCCCTGAGCTATTACCTATGCACTGGAAGTGGAACCAATCAACCAATCTGGAAGAATGTTTTCTAAACCTTTGAGAGTACACACCTGTGTGCACATGTGTCAGGGAACTAATAATAAGCCTCCACAAAAATAAACAAGACACCCACTAACAGATCAAACTAAAGTATATACATGAGGACCGAAGACCCATAACCCATAAGGTCTAGTTCATAGATTGTATACACATTAATTGTACATCTTACTTCTAATCAAGGACAGCCTCTCTATTATGGACACTTCTTTTGGTCACAAATTGGTTGTTTCCATTCAATATGACCTCTCAAATCAGGACACCTCTCTACAAAGGACAGCACGAATGTCAGTCCCGGGGTGGCCTCAATAGAGAGCTTCTACTGTATGTTGTACACCTACACAGTAAAAAGCACAGAAATATGCTCGAAGGTAGAAACACACACACTTGAAGGACTTTTAACCAACCTCCCCCACCCCCATAGGTGAAACTGAAAGGTTATCTATAGGACCATGAATCAGATTGGCATAGGCAAGCAATCACAACAACAAATTGATATCTGAACTTTTTAGACCCAGTGGGTTACAAGAATTACAATAATATTCTTACAAACTAAAGTCTCTTCCCCTTTCATGCGACAACCGTTTACAACCTAATTGGCCACCCGAGACAGATTATCCTCCAATCAGGTCCGACATGTTGCATTCTCGAAAGATGACACATCGGTATCAAATTGATACTTTGGTGCATCCCAAGGAATCTTGACATTGAATGAGGATTATCTGTGCAGCTACTGAAGGACTAACTGTTGAGTCAGAGGGCACCATGCTCTCCCAGGGATATCGGAATGATTGTGTTACACAATCTCCCTCCATCAGTCAGCAGACTTTACCTCACACAATCACGCACACACCAATTCTAACATTTTTGCGTGGTTCTCAAATTCACGTTAAACAAGAAACGTGATTCTTCTTCACTTGTCCTGATCACCACTCGTAAGAAGTTGACTCAAGGAATTGTGCACATTGTACTACTTAGCACAACCTGAGATTTGGTGTATTTTTGGCCACTGAGGTACAATGGGGACAAAGAATTCAATCTCTGGGGACAGCTTAGGGATAAAGCGATTAGGTTTTACACAAGAGACAGGTTGACACAGTGCCTTACATGCTGGGAGCTCTGGGTATCATGGCGAATGCAGCATGTCAGCAACTAAGCGCATGTAGCCTGGCACTTTGGAGACATGCTTGTCAGAATGCACTGTAATGCCGAACTTGTGTCATAATTTTATTCAGGGAGACAAAAAATTTCGTACATGCTGGATAGTTTCATTCTGACATGTCTGACCTAATCTTAATAAGACCTGGAGGAGACACGGCTGTAGTAGTCTAGACAAAGGAAAAGGGATTCGGATAACCCTCAGCTAGTCAATTTCATTATGCAGTGTCCATTGGTGAAAATTTCAGCTTGACGCACCTTTGCAATAAGCACAGACTTAAAAACCTTTCGCAAACACTAAAAATGTACCTGAGCAAACTCTCAGGATCAGATAGTGCAAGAAAAAAGAGTTTAGAGGATGAAACATAAACACAGTCAAACTTATTACTGTCATACTATTGTGTATGATGAGGACAATACCCTGGCTCTGATTATCCAATTGTCTGATGTTCAATGAAATACGAGATGGATGATTTCCAACCAATTTGTCTGATGGGTGGTAATCTGATCAGACATGAAATTGAACGAGACAGTGGCTTAGTGGGGGTTGTGAATTTCAGACTCTATTGTTACTTTTTTACAATGGGAAGAGTTTTAGAGACTGGTAGCCTCCCATTTACCAACCAATGTCTGCATGTTATTCAGCAACTGTCTGACAATCTCTGGGCATCCAACTCAAGGAAAAATGTTGGTTAGGCCGAGACAATGACTCATGTGAACATAGCCTTACAGTTTATGGAAAGTACATTTATAGGGCCTCAATGTACATTGAAGTGTACATGTACTACATGTACCAGCTCTTTTCAAACCTGTTAGAGCTATTATTGAGCTGTTAGAGCTATTATTGAGCTATTATTAACTGTACCACATTACCTTACAAAACAATATACATCATGTACATGTTCATGTACATGTACATGTACAGTATCTAGAACCTAGACATTAAGGACACCTTCGGGACTGAGTGCAAGTGATAGCCTTAATAGGGAGGTGTCCTGATCAGAGATGTCAAATTGAATGGAAACAACCAATTTGGGACCAAACGTATAGTAGTGTCCTTAATAGAGAGGTGTCCGCTAAAAGAGGTTCCACTGTATTAGGAAAGGAGTCCTCAGTACACATGTAATGTAGGTATCTTGTACATGATGTATACTGATAAAAAAGGTTGTTTAGCCAGCTGTCAGTGTCACCAGAAACTCACGGGAGAATTTCAAGCAGTGCTGTCATATGAGGTTCTTCAACTTCAATGGTATCACAAGGGGACAACTTGGCAGGAATGGAATGTCATTGTTGTCATGGTTCAGCCAATCCCACGGACCCCTACAGTGACAGACAATCACACATGAAAGATGTCATAGATGTATGTTTTACATGATGTGGGCCAACATTTTATGTAGAGCAATGACAAATGGAAAGTCTGAATACAAGAGATCACTCAGATCAGCAGTTGAATTACACTGCAAAAGCTTTGCTACAAATACAACTGCTCAATTGTAACAGTGAAGAGATGATATCATAGGGAATGTTGTAATTTCCTACTGAAGAATTGACCTGGAAACTTCGATGACACATATCAAAATATACACTTCGAACTCCGTTAACTGTCCAAAACCATGTGGAAAACAATGTGTAAATTTCATGTAGGCTATATGTTCATTGTCCATCCTGAACCCTACTCCCTTTTAAAAATTTGATAAGATGCAAAAACCTTGTATGTCAAGATGTATGTTATCTTACTGATACTCTCAACAATACGAGAAAAACTTATCGCTTTCGTTCTGATCAGCATCATGGTAAATACACATCCCAGCTGCCGATCGTGACATAATGAATGCTTTAGATTGTATGGCAATTATGACATAATAATTCTCTGGTGGTTCAATTACTGCTACACTGTGAGGAATTGCCTCCAGCTACACAACAATGTAAGATAAGGATGGGACAACAAGGACATGTCAACTGCGCCAGCAACCAGATGTCCATCTGGGATGGACAGGGCTACAGGTAAACTGACTTTGCTTTCATTGAGGCCACCTATTTTAGCCAAGAGTGCAGAAAGCTGAAATAATAAAGATCATTGAAAGGCAAGTTAAAGAGGAATCGAAACGATTTTGACCAATTCATTCTGCCATCTGAGCAACCTTGTCACAATTATCAAGTAGTGGTGAAGCGAACCGATTTTTCAATAATATGGCGACAACGAGAAGGACAACGTTAGACTGGCGGCGTAAATAGTCGGAGTGAAAGAAATGTCGCAACCTTGGTTAATGATTAAAACTGAAGAACAAAATAATAAAGGCAAAAAAGATTAAGACCCTTGATGCACGGTAGATAGAAGTCACAGGTAACACAACTACATCACATGCAGTGTACGTACATCAAACATAGCATCGTCCCATTGCCTTGGCCTGAATCTACGTTGTCGAAAAGAGTGAGGAAACTTACCCAAACTCTCCACAAGTTTGAACATACATCCTCCAATGTGAAGGTCTCCTTTGACCCGAAGGGTCTTCTCAACTTGTAGGTCCGTGACAAGGATGCTCAACTCCCAGGATCCGTCCACGATATCTCCTTGATAATACATCGCAAAAAGTTTTCAGTGAAACGTCAATCTGTACACCAACGATATACACTGTATACGCATACGCGTGTGTATGTGTATGTGTTTATCCGTAGTATTTGGTGATGTGTCCCAACTTCAGCCGCTGTTCACGGAGTAAATAAGAACTGATATACTCAATGAAAAGCGCCAGACTGAGTATGAATGTGTAAACAAATCATAAAGAGCAACGTTTATGACTGGTATCCTTCCAAAAACACTTTTAAAAGGCTTTGACTTTGATCCATAACCGCCCGACAAGCTCAAACTTCCGTCCTCAGAACCGGATTTTTCACCTAACCTTTCCTCTGCCAATGAAATAACAGATCACCTAGAAACTATTCCATGTAGTAGGCCAACTTTGTGACCGAAATCCTTCAGCGGTGAGTCTGGATAAAGGTATCTGCGACAAATCCCTAAACACGGCTAGAATCCCCGAGTACAACGACACAGTACCGACCACCAACTGATAACTAATGGATCGATATGTCCTGATTCGGCAAGTGCAACGACGACAACATGGGCAGGCAATGTAACCAGCCATCTGATTGGTCAAACGGCTGAGGGGGTCGTCTCAGTATTCGATGATTATTCTGTGGTATTTTTTTACATTAATTACTGTTTATTCGAAATATTTTAGGAATGGCAGGTCATACTTCTTAAGGGAAATGAGGCAATTTAGGGACATTGTCTAGTTTACCATTCTCAGGCCCACCAGGGCAGGATGTTTTGTTTGACGCAAAATTTAGAAAATGTCAGATAGGCCCTAAATAGAGGTAATTATAAAAATTTTCGAACAAAATAAATGTGGAAAGAGGAAAACTGAATTCCCTTCAGCAAAACTCAATCATGCAGATGCTCAGCCTCTTTCCTGGGTTTGATGAGAATATGCACCACTTATGTGGAGATACAAAGGTTTGGTGTTTGAGTGTGAGACGCAGCACTTATGTGGAGATAGGCCTTTATACAAAGATTTGGTGTTTGAGTGTGAGATGCAGCACTTATGTGGAGATAGGCCTTTATACAAAGATTTGGTGTTTGAGTGTGAGACGCAGCACTTATGTGGAGACAGGCCTTTATATAAAGGTTTGGTGTTTTAGCATATTTAATATTTCATAAATATTAGGTAATATATCATTCCCATCGTCATTTTTTGTGAGAATATGATGGTCAAGTTGAACAAATTTTGTTTGAACACATCAAATTCAACATCAATGTAAAAATAAAACCAGCAGCTATCCTAGTAACATCTTAAGAGTGTTAAAAACAATCTCAAATTATCAATGTTTCAGTATGGCATCCCCCTTTAATCGCCATTAAATGTTTTTACCATTATGGGAATAAAACCACACTCAACACAAATTGAATCAACCAGAAGAATTGATTCAAATAAGTAGGAATTCTCAAGTTAAGAGTAAATTCAGTCAAGTAGAGATTTAAAGACCCACAATCTTGCTTCAATGCACTTAATCTCGATTACGGGATTTTGATACAGTGGAGAGTTTTGCCTTGGCCAATTACTGTGAAGCTCTTTATTTCCACAGCTCTAAATGTTTGCAAAAACATCCTTTTTAGATTTTGCTTCCATTTATTTCCGTGGATGGGTGCATTTTCCAATGAATGGACCATAAGGTTTAGAAATATCGTCATTACTTAATCCAGAGTCAGGAAATTAGAAATGCATTTATACAATGCGGCCGCAGTGCAGTTATGATGCATGCAAATTTGCTGAAACTTGGTACATATAGTATTTGTATATATGTATGCACTGCGGCAATGTTGAAATTTATATTCAGTAGGATTTACGCAATTGGAACTTTTCAAATTCAATTAAAAATTTTCAATTTTTAGCAAACATCTTAGACCTTTAATGGAACAATTGGAGCAAATAGTTTGTGAGATGCATCGCTTTGAAGTGAAACATGATAATCCCATAATGATACCTTATAAGCTAGGATATATCATGGGAGTGGTAACAATAAATTGTCATTAGGCCACTCTGATCTGCAGTACAATTGAATGGAAAAATTGTGAAAAGGCGATAGGGATTGAGATTTTAGCCTGAAATCCCTTCCTTCAAATTCTCATCACAAAAAGATTTAGCCCTTTTCAGATCAAATCAATATGAGATGACCCCTTTACCTAATCGGATCTCTCATACAAGTCAGCATTTTTAAAGGGGTACACCGCTCGATAAAATTTTTGAATTTGTAATTGAATTGAAAAAAATCAAATTGTGTCAATGCGTACTGAATATAAGTTACAACAATGGCAATGTGTAGACATATATACATATACTATAAATACCAAGTTTCAGCAAATTTGCATGCATGATAACCACACTACGGCATTGTGTATAACTGCATTTCTATTTTCCTGCACCACCAGCAATTACGAACTGGGTACTCCTTTAAATAAGTCTGCCAGAGAGATATTTCAATGCCCTTTGAATTTAAGGTTGAGAAAAATTAGGCTGAACAAATTTACGCCTCAATTTTGTAATTAATAGTAATTAATGTAATTGTATTCAAGTGAACTTTTCGAGGACATTGCTAACCAGACATGTAACCTCCATGTTCATCTATTAGATGTGTGCCTACCATAGTGACATTCTGGGATGCCCCCCCCCAAAAAAAAATTCATGTAGATTTGGGACTGAAAACGGCAAATGGTAGTGTTCCAACCCTCCCCAAATGCTACATATGGCCTCGAGTTCGAGCTCACATTATCAAAGTATTCTCGTGACCTTGGCCATAAAATCCTAACCTAAAGCGAGGCAACAAAACATAGAGGTTTTCCATTTGAGCTAATGAACATTCATGACCAATTAAGGCAGTCAGTCAAATTGAGACAAACTCTTAGGGCAAAACTTGGTTAGTTAAATTAATCTACTTTTCAACTTATTTATAGGTTGATTGGTTGTGAGGCTGGGTGGTAATGAAAACAAGGAATTGTTATTAGCTTTATAAAACTACACTAAACGTATTCTATGCTGGTGGTTTAGGCACAGACCTCATCCTCCAAACTCCGTCCTCTGTGGTAGTTGCAACTAGGAGTTACTTGGTTGCCGATGTGATAGTCTTCGTTTTGCTCTAACTATGTGCGAGTGGCATTGATTTGGTCTTCCTGGTCAAGAAATTTTACTGGCTCTGCATCTTTCATGGTTGGTTGTGACAATCGTCCTATATCTTTCATTTTTGATTGAGACAATTGTCCTACATCTTTCATAGTTGGTTGAGACAAATTGTCTACCATCTCATGGTTGCCTGAGACAATTGTCCTAAATATTTCATGGCTGGTTGTGACACTGTCCTACATCTTTCATAACTGCATCTTTCATGGTTGGTTGTGACAATCGTCCTATATCTTTCATTTTTGATTGAGACAATTGTCCTACATCTTTCATAGTTGGTTGAGACAAATTGTCTACCATCTCATGGTTGCCTGAGACAATTGTCCTAAATATTTCATGGCTGGTTGTGACACTGTCCTACATCTTTCATAACTGGTTGTGACAATTGTCCAACATCTTTCATGGTTGGTTGAGACAACTGTACTACGTCTTTAATAGTTGGCTTAGACAACTGTGCGACTCCTTCCATGGTTGGTTGCGACAATTGTCTTTGATCTTTCATGGCTGGTTGAAACAATTGTCCTACATTTTCTATGGTTAGTTGAGACAATTGTTCTATTTCTTCAATGGTTGGCTGCGACAATTGCGCTACATCTTTCATGGCTGGTTGTGACAATTGTCCTGCATCTTTCATGGTTGGTTGAGGCAACTGTCCTACATCTTCCATGGCTGGTTGTGACGATTGTCCCACATCTTTCATGGTTGGTTGAGGCAACTGTCCTACATCTTCCATGGCTGGTTGTGACGATTGTCCTACATCCTTCATGGCTGGTTGAGGCAACTGTCCCACATCTTTCATGGCTGGTTGTGACACTGTCCTACATCTTTCATGACTGGTTGTGACAATTGTCCCACGTCTTTCATGGTTGGTTGAGGCAACTGTCCCATATCTTTCATGGCTGGTTGTGACACTGTCCTACATCTTTCATGACTGGTTGTGACGATTGTCCCACATCTTTCATAGTTGGTTGAGGAAAGTGTCCCACATCTTCCATGGTTGGTTGTGACAATTGTCCTACATCTTTCATGGCTGGTTGAGGCAACTGTCCCACATCTTTCATGGCTGGTTGTCCCACGTCTTTCATGGTTAGTTGAGGCAACTGTCCTACATCTTCCATGGTTGGTTGTGACAATTGTCCTTCATCTTTCACGGCTGGTTGTGACACTGTCCTACATTTTTCATGACTGGTTGGGACAATTGCCCACATCTTTCATGGTTGGTTGAGACTCTGTCCTACATCTGGTTGTGACAATTGTCCTACATCTTTCATGGCTGGTTGTGACAATTGTCCTACATCTTTCATGGCTGGTTGTGACACTGTCCTACATCTTTCATCACTGGTTGTGACAATTATCCCACATCTTTCATGGGTCCTACATCGTTCATTGTTGGTTGTGACACTGTCCTACATCATTCATGACTGGTTGCGATGATTGTCCCACATCTTTCATGGTTTATTGAGACACTGTCCTACATCTTGTTGTGACAATTGTCCTACCTATTTCATGATTGGTTGTGACAATTGTCAAACATATATCATGGTTGGTTGAGGCAACTGTCCTACATCTTCCATGGTTGGTTGAGACACTGTCCTACATCTTCAATGGTTGGTTGAGACACTGTCCTACATCCTCAATGGCTGGTTGTGACAATTGTCCCACATCTTTCATGGCTGGCTGTGACAATTGTCCTACATCATTCATGGTTGGTTGAGCCAGTTGTCCTATTGACCTATACATCTTTCAGAGTTGGTTGCGACAATTGTCCTGCATCTTCATTGTTGGTTGTGACAATTGTCCTGCATCTTTCATTGTTGGTTGTGACAATTGTCCTGTACCTGCAACAAGGTTTGGGTTCTATGCTTGATCCAATTCGAAAGTGAAACGAAGCGTCTGCACAGTCTGGCACAGCGCATACAATGATTTTTGATAAATTGGTTCTCCATTTCCAGATTGATTAATAACTCTCATGTTCCTGTATCAATTTACAGTGTTACTTTTTGCCCAGACACACTTGTGTTACAATATGTAATTGACTATTAAAAAAAACTCTGAATGGAATAAAATTAGGTCACGAAGATCGTGAGAAGGAGGTCCAACGTTAATGATATTAGTACTGGCATAGTACAAACTGTTACAAACTGTCATTAACCCAATGAAAGTTTAATCAAGTCCGATTTGGAACTGCATGGCAATTTTACAGGAGGGGTATATACTCTAGATTCACCGATCTAAGATTTGTTGAAAGAAGGGCCAAGCCAGAAGATAACATCGGACAACTTGGTGTCACCAATCAATTTTCTACCCAAACAGAACATGTTGTAAATCATCGAACGACCATGTGTGTAATATCTAGTGTCAGTTTTAATCAAATATTCAGAACCGGTCTCGAATCAGTGTAACTACAGTATATGAATCGACTATTTTTGAAGATTGACACTATTCGTGGTAGAGTTCCATACAATCATATCCAAATGAGGTAGCAAGAATGGATGGTTTTAAATGTATTACAACACAATTACCATCAAGATACCATTTAGAGTGATTGCTGTCAGCTGAGTCCCAAAGGCAACGCTACTTAACTAATTTAATTTCTTGCTGCACAGATCTTCAGGGAATGGGATGAAGTTATCATTAACTAAGATAGATACAGAGGAATATGAGTTTATGACTCATAATTTCATACAATATTCTGATTTATAACACTATCAATGGCATTTTCATACCATGGTGAATTCAAGTGTTGCATAATAGCTGCAAGCAAAAGCAGCTTTTAATTTGGTGTAGGCAATTGAAAGCCAATTAACCCAACCTTAAAGTTGCCGCAGTGCATCAATGGGTCCATCCACCAATACCTGGAGGTTAGTTGGGCTGATATATACGCCTAACCCTGATACAGGGCTCTGGCACAAGATGAAGAATAACTGACGATCCTTGGTTATCTCATAATTCTCCTGCCATCAGTTGCTCCTTGATACATGTACAGTGGAACCTCCCTTAGCGGACACCTGGGTCTTTCCATTCAATTAGACCTCTCTAATCAGGACACCTCTCTATTGAGGACAGCACTTGTCAGTCCCAAGGATGTGCTTAATAGAGAGGTTCAACTGTATGTGATGATAAGTGATTGTTTTGGCAATTACTAAAGTGTTTTTTGCCAACACACTAATGTGACACAAGACGCTATGTTTCGCTTCCCAACATCAGCTGACACTAGTCTGTGAACACCCAATGAGCTATCTTGACCACCTTAGGTTTTTATATTACACATTTAAAGGGATAATATAGGCAGCAGCTAGGCAGGCAAGATAAAGTAACACAAAGTCGCCAATAGGGGTCGCTCACATCTCACAGTATGTCGAAATGATTCATGCTTGTACGAGCTGGAATCTATCTAGTGCTGAATCTGACATGACCCAGGGCCCTTACTGTGTGTATCAGTCACCTGAAGATGGCCAAATTAGCTCCGGCCTATAGTCCCCCTTAAAAGGGAGTATATAATAACCATGAGAGTCAGGATGCCAATGAGCAAAGGTCACAAAACATGTCAACCAGAAACAAGGCGTCTGTCAATTAACCATATCACGAAGTTTCCTGATGTCTATCAATGGGTCAATCCGTCTGGTCAAACGTCCAGCCCCGGGCATCTCATCTTGACTACGGGAGGCTAATGGCGATGACATAACACGTGCCATCATCTTTCATTTGATTCAAATGACGCCTAGAAGTCAGTTTGAAATGCATCCTGCTAAGAGTGAAAACTGACACCAACAGAATTTAATCCTTTACTTCTTGCTTTTGTAGTGAGAATCGTTTTGGCTGATGCTGTAGCATTTCTGAAAATAACCCTATGTTGCTCTTGGTGCTGTCGTCAGGTAAGGGGAATTGTCCACAACATCAATGTGTTTCACAGTCATAACAATGTTAGGAAGGGAGGGGGAGGGGTAAAGGGTTATAAGGATTGTCTTTTCAGGTAGATCACTGAGTTCCTGTATACTAGGCGATTGTCAACGTTTTACGAGGTGGGGGTCATGGCAAAACTCAATCGTAACAATGAAACACAATGATGTTTATGGTTGATGAGCCAAAGCGCAGCATATCCAAACTCGGTTTGCTACACACATGAGCAAAAGTCACAAACCAAGTCAACCAGAAACAAGGCGTCCGTCAATTAACCAAATCACAAAGTTTCCCGATGTCTATCAATGGGTCCATCCATCTGGTCAATCTTCCAACCCTGGGTGCCTCATCTTGACAACGGGAGGCTGATCGCGATGACATAACACGTGCAGGCATCTCTCATTTGATTCAAATGACACATCACTTAATACAAGTGGTCAAAAGGGCTAAATATACATCGTTATTGTCCCGGAGGTGGTCCATTTGCTCGTTTGGTCATTCCAAATCGCTAAGTTCATTACGCTCTGGTTCCTCCGCTCTCTGACCGACGATATAGCGTTTGTGATAAGTGATTATATTTGGTCAATTGGAGGGAAGAGATAATAGTGAGATAATTAGAATGAGGAGAGGTGACGGGAAGCGGCCATGATGTCAATACGATCTATTGGTAATGTTAAGGGTTGACCATAGGCACCAATATTTTGGCTAGAGCTTGAAATCCTAGAGCAATTAGCTCATTCCAAGGGCTGGAGTCTGTTCTTTGTTTTTCAGAGAACAGCCTCCAGGGTTTTAAATGAACATTCAATTCATTTGGAAAGAGTTTTAGTAGCTTTAGGATTTTGAGGTCTAGCCAAAATGGCAGTACCTATGGTCAACCCTTAAACATTTTACTATCTGAAGCAATGATGGTATACTGCAATGCTTGGCACACTGCATAAGGGTACATTTGCTTGGAATTATGAATAGATTCTTCTATCTTTAATTTTACATAGCATGACGTAATTTTTGCCAAAGTTGTGTCATCTTTTTTGGTGCCAAGATGTTTAACCCGCGAACAGCTGATTCAAACCTCGTTGCAATACTTCGGTACAGAAATTTGGCCACCTGTGGTTTATCTTGATGGTGCCTCACAAGACAAACTGAATTGCAAACGATATAAAACTTACTGACTCTTTAAAGTTTTCACAGAACTGAATCAAGTTTTCTTTTTTGTCCGATTCACAATTTCGCTGCCACATGTTACAAGCAAGAGCCACCATTTTTAGTAACCCCACCACACCTCAGTACATTTACAGCATTTCCTGAATCATTGATGGAAATTATGACATCACACGTCATCAGGAAACATAAATTCCACTTAATGTCTCACATTGGTATTTCAATATTGCTTTTTTTCAATAATTTCCGACCTTGAAATGAATGAATCATCCAACTCCATCAAGTGCAGCTACATGTAATAGCGACTGTTATTTCAGAATTTGCTAAAATGCACTGACATGACATGAGCTTCAAGTATTGACCTTTACCACCTCGAGCTGCACGCGGGTCATGTCATTTCCGAGTGGTGTACTCCCCTGTTGGGAGCCTCCAGATGGAAGACAAAACATCCGTCAATACATACAGATGTTCAAGGAGAGCAATTGTTTCCCATGAAAATCAATATAGGCCGCCATAGCAATTGTCAATAATAACTTCCAATTAAAATTCCATTTTGTTCAATTTATTCATAAACATTTGTGATGAATTTGTGGTAATTGTGATGGAAGTGTGATAAATCTGGTACAATTGGGCCTGTTCCGACAATAAATCTGCAATCAATCAGACAGTTTTCATAGCTATATTTGGTATTTGGACAGTGAAATTGACAAGGTTAGAGGATGTTTCAGTCCATTGTTTCAGTCAATTTCATGCTCACTCTTTGTGGAATTTATTCCTCGGATGCCAGTTCCCAGTTCCCAGTGACATGAACAGTCAAGTCACTTTTAGGATTTCTCCCTTCAAACTGAGTAATACAGGTACTGGCTGAAAGCTGGAAAACACCCCCCTCAGAGCATGTCGACTTATAATAGTAAGTTCCTCATTGATAGCTTCATTGTTGTAATCTATCAAGAACGATAAAACGTCCTTCCCATCCAAGTGGCTTCAGAAGAATATCCAATTTCCTCTTTGTGGCAGTCTTGATTGAAGCTTAAGTGTCCCATTGATGCGCTCACATTCGATGCTGATAGCTGATGCTGGAGCCACTACTGTACAATGCTAACAAGATGTGAGATTCTCATTTCACTTGGTAGATAAACTGAGTCAGGAGTCACGTTGCAATTACGCGATTAAGATTATTGACGATATCTTTGGTTTGTGAGGGGCCATTAAATTAAAACATGCTTTTGTGACAGGTCTTGATTTGATAGTAGAAAGTAGCAATGATAGCTAGAAGTAGCAACAAGCTGCTTTTTAGATCCTTGCTTGACTGATACTGGTTCTCCAAGAGTTAGAATCACCTTCCTTCTAACCTGCATACAATATGATCATATCCAAACGCACCAAAGGCATCTCTCTCTCCCAATCCTATTTACACTGTAGAACATATAGAAACTAATAACCGACGAATGCTAATTGCATATATAAATGAGTCTATATTTATATATCGTTACATATATTTACATATAACATGAACTAACAGAATCACTTTCCTGTGCATAATGACAGTTAGACACTGTGGTGGAGAGCAGTAATGCATTTCAAAAAGTGTACATGAACTTTAAGTACAATGTTGTAGAAATGTTTTAGCAGTACAGGAACATCAGATGGGCGGACGGTATAAGATAACATTTCTGGTGGTATTTGTACGTCCGCATCTGGTGTAAGAGGACGGATGAAGTTGTAAATGATACTTAACAAAATGTCTATCAAGAGGTAACACGTGAAGAGTTTCATCCTGAAACGCGATATATCCATTTACTGATCTCGATGGCCTAGCGGTTAAGGCGTGCACCTCGTGAATGGAAGGTTCAAGGCCCGCTGTAACCTCTTTCTGATGCGGCCGGATGGTTAGCCGCCAGCTAGTTACATAAAGGGTACAAACTGCCTTCTCACCAGGCGCCTGGCATTAGAGATAGGAGCTTGGAAGTATAAGTGTCTCATAAGCCAAAAGCTGGCTGGCCCTTTCATTAGGGGTGACACTTTGATAAACAAACTTTACCTATCCATTTTTGCTATGTTGAGAAAGTTTGGAATAAACTGAAAATGCATTGATAAATATTTGAATTTTCTGATCATAAAAGTTTTACTGTTGGCCTGAACGGTGTGAAATTAGGAGGACAGATCAGTCATCAGGCAATGCTGTGGTATATTTAACGGCAAAATTTTGGATATGGCACACATCGTGTTTTGCAATGAAAGACTCTTCATATCTAGATAATTTCTGTGTCGCTCATTAGAGTGAATGAATGTTAATCTCTTAAAAGACCAATTTAGGATGAATGGCAATTCTTCATGTGCATGAACGGCAATGTTTAGCAAGGGCATATCAAAAGATCGGTATCTACACCAATCAAGTATGAGATGTTACGTCTACTTTCTTAACAATCAGACAAATGGGGAGCAAACTGATTTTGCTAAAAAATCAGAGTCCAGATCTATTTCTTTTACAATGAATAACCACAAATTAAGCAAAGTAACGCAAATATTTCTTGAAGATGCCTCCATTTGATCACAAGGTTATCTGTATTGCTCATGTTTTTCTTCAAGAAGTGTTTCAAGGACGGAGTGTTGTTGACCTGCAAAGATAGAAGGGCAGAAAGTAAGCAAGAGTTACCTCAAATATTTGGAGAAAAGATAAACAAGGTCCATAATTACAGCGTTGTTGACCTGCAAAGATATAAAAAGGCAACCAGAGTTGTACCATCAATAATATTTAGAAAAGATACCACGAAAAACTAGTCCATTATCTCAACAACATCAAAGAGGAGAAGATGTTCTCCAGTGTGAAATTACATTCAGCCATGGAGCTGATATTAAAACTATCTAAGCAGACACCTTTTCTACTGAGGACACTGATTTTGGTCCCCAGGTTGATCATCTTCATTCATTTTGACCTCAGCAATGAGGACACCACTCTTTACAAGACACCAATTCTCTGTCCCAATGATGTTCTTAATAGAGAGGTTATATTGTAGTATGAATATTGAGGACACTGATTTTGGTCCCAAATTGATCATCTTCACTTAATTTGACATCAGTAACCCCTCTCTCTGGGACACCTCTCTTTACAAAACACTTATTCTAATGGTGTCCTTGATAGAGAGGTTCTACCGTAGAATGAAATTGACAACAAAGTCTTCATCTGCAATATGAAAGAAGTTAGTTTTACGGACAAAGAAAGGTAAAAGGGGAGGGCCAAGGTGGAGTTCCAAAACAAGGAAAACCAAAAATGAGATTTCAGAAGTCCGAACACGTTTTCTGCAAAAATAATAGGAAAAAAACACACCAGTAACATATTTTTTCAGTGACAAAGAATCCATTTGTGAGGCTTGGGGATTGATGATGGCGATAACAACTCCATACAAGGTGAATAATTACGATAATAACAGCAGATAGTTGCAATTAAGTGTCATATGACATCAAGGCTGTGCCCTAGATCAAATTGATGATAAGAGCACATAGAATGCGTTTATAGTCAACCTTTCATATTTTTTTGCTGCCGAACTTCCAAGTGATCAAGTGACAATTACTTCTAAAATTCAAACAAGATAGAATCATAATATGAAAGTCTTCTAACCTGCAGTCTTCCTAAATCATTTTTAGAACAAATATTTTGATTAAGAGTATTTCCCAGCATGTTTCAAGGTCAAATTCCTTGCCTTCAGAAGTTGAGAGACTGTAGTGACCTTGGCAAGAGAGGAGATAACCTCAACCTAGAGCCATGGCAATGGGCTGTGAAACATCAGGTTCACCCAAGCCAAGCTCCAGTTATCATGAGCACCACGGGGAAAGAGACAATGAGATCAGATATCATTGAACCTGACGTGTTATCGAAGAGTATCGGAGCTTTCTTGAGAGTGAACGTAGTTAAAGGGGTTTTTGCAGATCCAGTGATTTAGCAGACTTTTTACATTTTCTTGGATGGTGAAAATGTACCTTATCATTTCCTGTTTAAAGTCAAACGCAGAACAGTTTGCTAGATAAGGCCTGATGAACATGTGGACACTAGGGCCTACAATAGGGTTCCATCCAGCAACTTGCATATGACTTGATGATGCATCAATTGCCTTGAAACAGACTTAGGTGTGGGAAGGACATTGTCTTGTTGTGCGAAATTTGCTTTAAGACCGAGAATCCGACCTGGCGCCTTCCTTTGTCAATCAAATGCACCAGTCACAGTATTATCATGGGTGTTGCCTGGCTCTCTATTCCAATGTCGGCATAAACCTTAACATGTCATAATGTCAGAGCTTTGTTTCGTCAAATTAGCCAACTTAACGGTATTAGAAGCACAGTCAGTGGGGGCAGAATCAACAAACTTGCAGAGATGTAGGTCGAAATAATGGGCCGTGAAGTCTAAAAAATATTCCCTGGCTCCATCATGATCACATGATATACTCACATAGGCTTTAATACTAAAGTCATATTCATACAGCTTTGGGTTACCAAGTACTTTAGCAAAGTACAATATTCAAACCATCAAGTCATACAGTGGAACCTCCCTTAGCGGACACCTCTTAATTAAGGACAACCTCTCTATTAAGGACACTAGTTTTGGTCCCAAAGTGGTTGCTTCCATTCAATTTGACCTATCTAATCAGGATACCTCTCTATTAAGGACAGCATTTGTCTGTTCCAAATGCATAGACGAGTGATTGTTGTAATCACATATTTCGCCCAACCTCAACATTTTAGCACAGAAATAGACAGCTACAAAGTCAAGGGCCAAGTGCCAAGCAAACAAGTGATTTTTGTTACTGTGGCCTACAGTTATAATTGCTGCGATAGGCAACAAAAATATTGTTTGTCTGCGGGTAAACCAGCTAATGCTGGGTTTGATAATGATTGCAGGTTGCTGTGATAATCAATTCTTGTCGCAGGCACCTCCAATACCCACTACGCATATATTCCAAACAAGCAATTTTTGTTGCATGCAATCATGATTGCAGGTCACAGCAATCTAAATTGCCTGTCTGTCGGGCACTTTGTGACGGCATATGACAACAAATGGGCCAGCTTCGCTATCTTAGAGGACCGAAGCAAACAGAGAAAGCACTTGTTAAAGCAAAACTCGGCATTCGCTCATGGCACTTTTAGATCTCTTCAGAGTCAGACGTGGGCAATGTTTCCAACAAGTGTTTTTAAAAGTATTGCTTTCTCAAGTGGTAACTATCAGGCTGAGGAATCTGTCTGGTTTTATTGCACTGCAGTCTAATTGGGATTTTAACTTCAGGAGCACTGCACAAGAAGCTGTTAAAGCATTTTTGCTCTTGTAACCTTTATTGGAAATACTCTAGTTTCACTGATATAAGATTGATTGATTATTTACTGAGACCAAGCCAGAACATCACGTGATGACTCTTGTCACATTGTCTAACTACACTAACATGTTAAATGGCCTCAAAGAACCATTCAGCCCGAACTGAATTATCAGAACTTGTCTTAGATCGGGGAAATTAGAGTATCAAAAGTACTGGTAAGTATTTCTAAATCAGGACACTTAGTACTTTAAGCAACAAAGATAGGAGCGAGAAAGGATATTTCAGAATTCACTCAAGCTGGCCTGCCTGATCTTTACCATGTTTACAATTTTCACTTTACATGTAGGGCGATTTCATACAAACATTTTCCCTCTACAAACTCAAAACAATGGGATATTCTACAGTAAACGAATACTAGCACCAACCAGTGCGATATATTTGCCTAGCAAAATAATGTACATCCGATCTAATCGCAACAAGTTTCTTAATCAGGAAACTCTGGCCTAAAGAAATTTATATCTGAACGTGCCTGCTATATACTTTCGTAAACAAAAATCTAAAACTAATTTTATTGGCCTGTTTCTTGATAGGGATGGAGCCACATTACCTTCAGGTAGAACATGTATATACCCTTCAAAAGAGCAACACAATCACGATATAGTAAACATCCACAATTGCTCTTTGATGAGAACAGCTTGCATTAGAAATGGAAGCTTTTTCCAGAATCCAGCAGGTAGTGAGTGCTTCGTCTTGAGATCCTCATCTGAATCCAGAAAGTTGGTGCCATTCACCGAAAAACTACCGTAAACAGAGACACATTTGCAGCTATTTGTATTTTTGTTTGCATCTTTGTAAGATTGCAAATTTGGTGTAGCTCAACTTAGGCATTTTAACACTGCAACAGTAACTTCAACAGAATTTCTTTTGACACTGCAACAGTAACTTCAACAGATTTTTTTTGACACTGCAAGAGTAACTTAAACAGAATTGTTTTGGCACTGCAACAGTAACTTAAACAGAATTGTTCTGACAGTGCAACAGTAACTTAAACAGAATTGTTCTGACAGTGCAACAGTAACTTAAACAGAATTGTTCTGACAGTGCAACAGTAACTTAAACAGAATTGTTCTGACACTGCAACAGTAACTTCAACAGAATTTCTTTTGACACTGCAACAGTAACTTCAACAGATTTTTTTGACACTGCAACAGTAACTTAAACAGAATTGTTTTGGCACTGCAACAGTAACTTAAACAGAATTGTTGCAACAGTAACTTAAACAGAATTGTTCTGACAGTGCAACAGTAACTTAAACAGAATTGTTTTGGCACTGCAACAGTAACTTAAACAGAATTGTTGCAACAGTAACTTAAACAGAATTGTTCTGACAGTGCAACAGTAACTTAAACAGAATTGCTTTTTCGCCACATCTTATTTTTACTGGTTGCAAAAAATGCAAAAGTTGAACCCACACAAAAATAATGTGGGTTACCATTGGTGTTACTCTAGTCATTTTCCTTCTGTCATCTGATGATAAAAGTAACCATATGATGGCATTGTGAGGAAGTAATGCCCAAGAGTATAGTTTTTTAAAGTTATCCTTGTTTCAAATCATGCGACATCTCAACCAATTCTGAGATCATCATTGGGAAATGATCCTAACATCGGAGAAGCTGTTGCATGCACTGAAGTACTGACCAATGGCTTATGCTAGGATTCATTGGTAAATGCTAAAAATGTTGAGAAAAAAATGCCCATCTTCTCAATATGTAACTATCACACTTATCATCCATTCACTTCGAGCACTACAATCAGCAACAACATTCCACAAAGCAACACTTGCCATACAACTTGGCTTAAACAGTCTGAAATAAACATGAAGAAAAAATGACTTCCAAGCATTCTGGACTAACGAGAAAACATACACCACAAGTTATTGCATTACAAAACAATTAGTGTTCTAGAGTAGGCATTACCTGGGCAGATTCCTGCATGCCCACAGGAAAGCAAAGTGTGTAGGGTGTGATGTGAGGTAAGAACAGAACAAATCACATTATAAGTTTTTTTCTTTTATAATGTTTAAAGGGAAGTATGACATCTTGAGTTGCTAAGTAAATAAAGTTAGGAGTCTGTTTATGAACTGTTGATGTAGAAAGGAAGTAATCCAAGCAAGCATTTAGAAAAAATGTTTCCAACGATTTCTTTCCGCAAAATGTTTTGGATTGTGGGCTTGGATCAAGACTGTGGTATTTTGATAGTCGCTGCATGGAAGGCAAGAAAGAATGAACCCTGAAATATGTATGTGGATGGAAATTCTAAAACACATTGGTTACAATGGTTCATTTTTGTAGTGGATTATCAAGTAGCCTCATTCTGACCATAGAGGTTTTGGTGAGACAACCATAACCTCTTGGGTTGGTAATACTTGGTTGTGTCAAAAGCTAATTCTCAGGGACTAGGCCTAAAATATCAAGTTCATATGTTTTAGAACAGAAACTGATACTTCAGTCAAGAATTGGTTGTTTAACCAGACGCCACTCAGATGGACCTATCAGTTTGCCCAAAGCCTGGCTGTTGCTGCAGCTTTGTTGGCCTACATTTTAGTCCAACTCTCAAATACAGATACAATTTTATTGATCCTTTAACCTTGCAGTTGCAACTCACAGGTGAGCACTAAAGCCTGCCTCTTGGCTCAGAGGTGACCAGCATCTTGGCAAAGAACAGGGAAGAAGATACTTAGCTAAATAATTGTTGTAACTTTGCCAGTGGTACTAAATTGAGATTTCAGTTATCCACCTCCCACAAACTACTGAAATATTGTTTTGTACCAATGTGTTTATCAGTAAGTTTTGCCAGAATAACAATCGGAAACACATGAACTGCTTCTTAATCAGACTTTTTTTATAACTACAAAAGCAAATGGAGTCAAACACAAGAAGTTTTGTTTTTCTTGCTCACAAACCCAACTCTATTGAAGTTTTTGCCTCTTATCTCTCCAGTAGAGACAAGAGTCATAAGATAAACAAGCTGTACCCACAAGACACTGTAACATCCACTTTTGATAGTTACCGCCATTATGACATCAGTATTTTTTAAGCTTGTCTTCAAAATGTTTCTGTCTACTTTTTTTCTGACTGATGGTAATCAATGTACAGATGAACTTTTTTTTCTTAAATGTCACCAGCAAGGTGTACACAAGAATGTTATCAATTAAAGGGAAAGTTGGTTCAAGGGTGGAAAAAAGTATACTTGTTCTTGAGAGGAAATGACACCTGCCACACTGGAGATATGATTGGAAATTTATTGCCATACATATATATCTGAATGATGTGGGAGTTTAGCCAGCAAGTGAAAAGAACGCGGAGAGCTTCATAGCCTAGTGGTTAACACTGCTGGCTACCACGCGAAAGGGCCCGGGTTTCGATCCCAGGGAGAACCCAGGATTGTATTTCTGGATGAACCGGCGTGGCTTTCAAGGAACTAAAATTCCTGGCACTTCACATCCTTCAAATGAGACTTAAAACCGAGGTCCCTTGTATCTGGTGTCTATGCCAGGGCAGGTTAAAGACCCCACCAAGTGAGAAACATGAGTAGCTTGTGTGGACTCAACCTCTCGGCGAAGCTGGATTCACTAGGCCAATAAACCCAATAACCGTAGTGTCACACATAAACGTTCATCCTGCCTTGGAGGAGGAATATACTCCCTGGAGAAAATCACCTCCAAGTGCAGAGCAAACGCTGAGAAGAAGAAAAAGAACGCTATTTGCAAGGTTGGTAGCAGCATATGCTCAAAGTGACTGTGGACGTGGAAATCGCTCTTGGAAAGAACAGCTCACCACTTGTTGCTTGAAATAGTGTTTGCCTTGTTCTTGTGGGAAGGGATAGTGGTAACACCTTGCTGCTTTGTGGAATCTGAGAAGCAAAACCTGTAATGCAATCTGCTTGAGACGGGAAAAGATAGCTTGCTACCTGTTTCAGGTCTTGGGCCTGTTCACCTCAGAGATAAGGTCAGTGAGGTGAGTGGGTTGGAAGTAGATGCATAAAAAGATATTTGAAATACCACAAAACTGAATCATGTTCCTGTACGCAAATGCACAGAAATTAGAACACTTTCATTATCATCACAAAGGGATGCATAATATGGGAAAGCTCTCAGGAATGGTATGGTTTTAACCTTCATTGAGAGGAGTTGGTTAATTTGACACCACAATATAGATAATGGAGATATATAGAGATAATGCCTAGCGACCTGCATATAAAAACAACAAACACATAAAAATTAGGCATCAGAGTACCTTACTGGTTTACACCAAAAAACTGACCAGAATCAATGAACGTTTTTAGAAAAATCTGACTAGATTGACCCAAAGGTTTTACAACTGCAACCTTCGAAGACTACAAACCGACCTTGGCATAATGCAGGAACTAAATCATTCAGTCATGGACTAATTCTACTCACAGAAAAAGTTGAAACCCAAGAACCTTTGAAGTAAAACACCTGGTCAGCTAAAACGTTTCCCATGCTGAAGGAAGGGTGTTAGAAATGCCTCGAGGAGGAATGTTTTGTATTCTGGAGTTAACCAATAACATTTGAGCAACCTTGACACTTCGATGATGTTTAGAGGTTAACCAGGAAAACAAATGGATGTGTCAGTGGAATGTTAGCTAGATTCTGAGCAATTCTCTAACAATGAGGAAATAAACATGCCTAGGTAAGGCAGGTCAGTTCTCAGGTAAGGCAGGTCAGTTCTCAGGGAAGCCAGTTCAAACGATTAAACCGCAGCAAAGATCTGGTGGAAGCTGGGCAGAAAAAAGGGATGAGAAGGAAAGAGAGCAGCCAGCAGGTTCCTGGTATACTCCTTTGAGGACTTTGAATCAGCACTAAGATTGGCAGAAGTTTAAAAGAAATCTACAGATTCTGCATCTAGTTACGCATGTCACATGCGTAACTAGATGGAAACAAGTTCCGCCAAAGAGTCTTGCTTGCGCTTGCGTACCCTTGTACAAAAATCTGGACAATTTGTTCCACTTTTTTCTGACCGACGCATTCATTCAACATCCTCAAAGTATTTTAAGGTTCTCTAAACTTTCATTTCCTGCATCAAAAGTGAAGTAGAAGGGAGAGGAGGATGGAGTCTTCTCAGTGACTGGTGAGGTTGTCTTTAAACCTCTCACCTCTCGATCAACACCAGTGAAAGGAAGTTATAAACTATTGAATGGTTCTTCGATATGTCCTTCCATCATTCCGGAACAAGGTTGGAATGGTGCCTCACCATCAGACACTGTCAGTGTGGTTCTGTGAGCTGTGAATCAGTACGATGTCACAAAAGGCAAGAGTCTGGAACTTTGGAATTTTGCTGATGTTCTTGATCCTCTCGTTTTTCAAACACTCCTTAGGAAGAGTGGGAGTGGAGTATCGTTTCAGTTTGATGAGGTTCCCTCTCGAAGTTAGGACATTCATCTTCATCTTCAGCAATGAAAAGTAGAGGTAAGGTTCTCCATCCAGCCTCTGACTCCTACAACTCCAAGCCATCGCTTGATATTGCTACCAAGTTGGCACGCTAAGATCAACACCAGGAACAAACAGGCCAAGGTTTACAAATAACCATCAGAGATAGTAAGCATTGGTTGCTATTTCTAGGGAAGGATATGTTATGATTCATTTCCTACTTTCTCAGAGAGCGGAAGGAAGTAAGACACAAAATCACAACAATAATGTAGCTGCCACTTTTGAAATATCCTGCTTTCCCAGAGAGAGAGGAGAAGGAAGTAAAACACAAAATCACAACAACTCTGGTGATTTCCTACTTTCCCAGAGAGAAGGAGAGGAAGTAGGACACAGAATCACAACAATAATGTAGCTCCCACTCTGGTGATTTCCTACTTTCCCAGAGAGAGGGGAAGGAAGTAGGACACAGAATCACAACAATAATGTAGCTGCCACTCTGGTGATTTTCTACTTTCCCAGAGAGAAGGGAAGGAAGTAAGACACAGCATCACAACAATAATGTAGCTGCCACTCTGGTGATTACTTTCCCAGAGAGAAGGGTAGGAAGTAAGTAAGACACATCATCACAACAATAATGTAGCTGCCACTCTGGTGATTTCCTACTTTCTCAGAGAGAAGGGTAGGAAGTAAGTAAGACACATCATCACAACAATAATGTAGCTGCCACTCTGGTGATTTCCTACTTTCTCAGAGAGTAGGGAAGGAAGTAAGACACAGCATCACAACAATAATGTAGCTGTCACTCTGGTGATTTCCTACTTTCCCAGAGAGTAGGGAAGGAAGTAAGACACAAAATCACAACAATAATGTAGCTGTCACTCTGGTGATTTCATACTTTCCCAGAGAGTATGGAAGGAAGTAAGACACAGCATCACAACAATAATGTAGCTGTCACTCTGGTGATTTCCTACTTTCCCAGAGAGTAGGGAAGGAAGTAAGACACAGCATCACAACAATAATGTAGCTACCACTCTGGTAATTTCCTACTTTCCCAGAGAGAGGAGAAGGAAGTAAGACACAGCATCACAACAATAATGTAGCTACCACTCTGGTGATTTCCTACTTTCCCAGAGAGAAGAGACACAAAATCACAACAATAATGAAGCTGTCACTCTGGTGATTTCCTACTTTCCCAGAGAGAGGGGAAGGAAGTAAGACACAAAATCACAACAATAATGTAGCTGCCACTCTGGTGATTTCATACTTTCCCAGAGAGAAGGGAAGGAAGTAAAACACAAAATCACAACAATAATGTAGCTCCCACTCTGGTGATTTCCTACTTTCCCAGAGAGAAGGGAAGAAGGTAAGACACAAAATCACAACAATAATGTAGCTCCCACTCTGGTGATTTCCTACTTTCCCAGAGAGAGGGGAAGGAAGTAGGACACAGAATCACAACAATAATGTAGCTGCCACTCTGGTAAATTCCTACTTTCCCAGAGAGAAGGGAAGGAAGTAAGACACAAAATCACAACAATAATGTAGCTGCCACTCTAGTGATTTCCTACTTTCCCAGAGAGAAGGGAAGGAAGTAAAACACAAAATCACAACAATAATGTAGCTCCCACTCTGGTGATTTCCTACTTTCCCAGAGAGAAGGGAAGGAAGTAAAACACAAAATCACAACAATAATGTAGCTCCCACTCTGGTGATTTCCTACTTTCCCAGAGAGAGGGGAAGGAAGTAAGACACAGCATCACAACAATAATGTAGCTGCCACTCTGGTCATTTCCTACTTTCCCAGAGAGAAGGGAAGGAAGTAAAACACAAAATCACAACAATAATGTAGCTCCCACTCTGGTGATTTCCTACTTTCCCAGAGAGAAGGGAAGGAAGTAAGACACAAAATCACAACAATATAGCTGCCACTCTGGAAATGCAATGTTGAGAACCAACCTAGCGGTTCCCCAGATAACGCATTTCTATGTTGATATTGTAAACATTGGTGATTGTTTTCTGACACCAATCCTATGCTAATGTATTTCAATAATCTGGCATGGTCGTTTAGCAAATCCTTAGGTCATCAAAATCACCAGTCGAACAAAGAATCGTTGGTATTCCTACAATGATCTTCATCACTAAAGACAAGAAATGATGCAGAAAACTTGCCCAATGAGGTCACTTGATATTCAAGTTTTTCCTCTCAAGAACATGAATTATGCAGGGGAGCAAGTGAGTGGTTCATCTCTGATTCACAGACCAGTAAAAAGTGAGATTTATTCTTACTTAAGTACCACAGACTCCCTGATTTCAATAACCAGAAACCAGAAACATCAACCCGACAACAGCAATGTTTGGCCATCACATTTAGAGCATTTTATTCTTCAAACAGCTTGCCTACAGTAGGACCACTCAGGAAACAGACTAAAAGGCGGAACATTAGCAGACAGAGTGGTAATGCACAATGCAACTATTCCACTCAGATTCTTTTCTCTGGCAGTTTAGTCAATGGACGGAAATCTGTCATTACCAACATTTTTTTTGTTTCATCATGTAAAAATGGATCAGCCTGACGCTGAAGTGGAATGGTCCTCTTCCACTATGCTTGTTAATTAACCAGACTGATGGACGCACCATGACATGTCCTTTTTTGTTCAGACTCGCAATTATTTTCTATAGCGACTGATTGAGTATGGCAGCAAAGAGAAGCAACAACCAGCAAATGGGTTCACTATCCATTTGGTATCAGCAGCAATAGTACTGAGAACATTCATGGGTAGTTCTAAAGCAACTTCTCACAACCTTTTTCAAATAATCATATTGGCCCAGTGGAAACTATTGAAGATGTTGACAGATGAACATGTACATTACAGTGGCTGGCCAAATTTTCACATGACTGAATTAATTTTGTTTTAGAACGAGAAACTGCTAAACTTTTGCCGGCGTTTAATTTTTGCAGATTTCATGCATAACCAAGATTTGCGAAAATAAAACTACTGAAAATGATGGGAGGTTTTTACGGAAGAATAGAAGAGAAATTTCATAATGAGCACCAAAAAACTTGTGAAAATTCTTTTTTTTAAAAGATTTTTTGTCGCAACATTAAAGAGGCATGAAATTTTAGCGATTGACACTAATTTTCTGTCATGCAACTAATGGGGTAATGGGGTAACAAGTACCGATGGGGTAATGGGCTAACAAGTACCGATACTTGTATTCTGCACACAGAGAAGAAGAGCAATGACCAGTAAATGTTTTTTGCAAGTAGCAACAGTAAAGAGATTATTCATGTGGCATTATTGAAGCATCTTCAACACTAAGTCCATTACTTAGTATTCCATCTTGATGGAGACAAGAGCAAACATGGCCAACACGAGAGAAAGGCAGCCATTTACACTAATCGTAGAGAAGGTTGTCATTAATCTTGGTCAGGAATCAAGGCCGAGAGAAGACCAAATGGATTGGCTAAATGATGCCCATTGGAAGATAGGGATCAGGTCTGCAAAAGCTGTTGGTCACTGTACACAACTCAGTGAATCAGATGGAATACATGCACTTGTAGGCAAGCTGTAGATAACCATAATCAGGGAAAATTTCAGAAGAGATGCACTTCCTCCATCTAAAATTGTTCTTAAACCACAGACGGTAGTCCCCAGTATGTAAAGATGAGCAAGTGCGAACATGAAATCTAAGTTTAGCAATTAAAAAGTTAAAATCAAGGAACAGGTGCTTTGATTCACTCCTTTTAAAAAAGAACTGAATGGAGGTAGTAACATATTGAAGAACAGGTCTGTAAATGAAATGGCCAGGGGCCATTGTGCTCACCGTATACATCTTTTAGTAGCCAGGATCTTGCTTAATTTAGAGGTGAATATGGTGAACACAATCAGGCATGAAGACTTTTTTAGATGTGTATTGATGTCAAGTAATAAGACAGGGCAGTATATATAAGTTATGATCCAACCAATAATTGTCTATGACATCAACAAGATCAATATCGTGTGATTGCTAAGAGTCCCTGCAATAAAAAAATCATCGAAAAAAAGTCATTAATAAGCGAGATATTGCACGTCCTACTTTTTCAGTTTTGACCCCCTGGTGGCCAAATCAAGAATCAGATCAGGCCAAAATTCGGTGTCAGAGATTATCTGATGTAGGGGGTTACATGTACCAACTTTCAAGTTCATAGCTTCAGCAGTTAAGAAATGTGCCATAGTTACACTCTAATGGCCAATTTACGCCATTTGACCTCTGTGACCTAGAAAAGGAGGTCAAATTCAAAAATCGGAGGACATGTGGTGTATCCTTGCTAGAAGTCCCTGCCATAAAAAAATTATCGAAAACAATTCACTCAAATGAGCAAGATATTGCACTTCTTCCTTTTTCCATTATGGCCCCCTGGTGGCCGAATAAAGAATCAGATCAGGCCAAAATTCGGCATCAAAGGTTATCTGATGTAGGGGGTTATAGGCACCAAGTTTCAAGTTCATAGCTTTACTGGTTAAGAAACGTGCCATAGTTTACACTCTAATGGCCAATTTACGCCATCTGACCTCTGTGACCTTGAAAAGTAGGTCAAATTGAAAACTCGTAAGACATGTGATGTATTCTTCCTAAGAGTACCTACCATAAAAATTTTATCGAAAACAAGTCACTTATAAGCGAGATATCACACTTTTTAGATATCCACTTTTGGCCCCCTGGTGGCAAAGTTGAGAATCAGATCAAACTGAAATTCAGCACCAGAGGCTATGTGATATAGGGGGTTATATGTACTAAGTTTCAAGTTCATAGCTTTAGTGGTTAAGAAACGTGCCATAGTTACACTGAAACAGCCAATTTACGCCATTTGACCTCTGTGACCTTGAAAAGTAGGTCAAATTAAAAACCCGTATAATATATGATGTATCCTTGCTATGAGTACCTACCACAAAAATTTCATTCCAAACAAGTCATTAATAAGCGAGATATCACACTTTTTAGATATCTACATTCGGCCCCCTGGTGGCCAAATTAAGAATCAGATCGGACCGAAATTTAGTGTCACAGGTCATCTGACCAAGGGAGTCCTGTGTACAAAGTTACAAGTTCATAGGCTTAGCGGTTAAGAAACGTGCCACTGTTTCTGAAACAGGATACGACGACGACGACGGACGACGGACACTGCGGTATTGTATAGACTCCCCTACGGTGAGCCAATCAAACAGAAGAATCTAAGCAATGAGGTTTACAACTTGTTCAAGCTAAAACAACTAGATTCTGTGAGTGTGTTTGAGAGGAAAACATCTTCAATCTCATTCTTGATGTTCGAGAGGGAAGATCTCATGACTTGGAAGGTGAAAGAAGCGTTCCCACAAAACCATGAATCAAGCCAATTAAACAAACGTAAGAAACAGCTGGATATTGCATTATCTCATAAACATGATAAAACTGTTGTGTCTTCGAAAAAATGGAACCACTGCTTTTTCACACAACTCTTCTACAATTTGATTCCTCCACAATCAAGCTCCCTTAAACAATCTTACCAGATCAAGAAAAAACTTTTTAAATTTTACACCATGGAATTTTGACACTCATGTCCCTCTCAGAGGACCAAGAGTCTTAGAAGGAATGGGTTCACCATCTTGCAGAGATATCAAGGGGAGTTCAAATGTCATTGTGTTTAGACTACTTCCTTCAGCATCTCTAATTTAGAATTCAAGGATCATACATGAAGCGACAGGCTAATGCAAGAAGTCGTTCTGAATTCCTCCCAATCGAACCTCCCAATTCCCATATGTTGCACCCATCTCAAAGGTTAATAGCATCTTCACTATTCAGTTGAAATTGGAGGCAGACATAACTGTATACTTCCGCCTATCTGACTTCAATTGGGACATTACAAAGCACGAGCTGGGACACTGTATATCTCCATGATTGCATACAGCCTCATCTCATACATAATCATAGCTTTATACTAATGGTTGAACTTGATCCTGTACAGCTAAGCTAAGAAGCTCAATGATCATGATACATAACCATCACAGACAATATGGCAGCATCAACTGGTAACAAGAATTATTCCAACCCAAAAAGAATAACTTAAAGACTGCCTTGTGCTGTGGACGAATTATATGTCTTTATTATACACAAGCAAAAGACCTCACCAGTTGATAAACATGAGTAGCTTACTTGGACTCAAAAGGGAAATACCAATGAGGAACACATTTCAAGCCAAACATCCTCTATCGCATTCACCTACTGTTAGCCGCTACAAGTAGGTAAATTAACACCAGTTTCAATTAGCGCTAGACTAATTGAAAATTTAAATGTTTGCAGCCAAAATTTAATGGTTTATATGTTAGAGTTTAAATCTTCATGCTGTTTTTACCTTAGACGCCACATGTGAGAAAATTGAAGAAGAAAAAAATTAATCACGATACAATACAATACAATAAAAAAACTTGTAAGGCGCTCAAATCCAGCAATTAAACTGTTCGAGTGCGCCCCCTAGCGAGCAAAGTACTTCTGAAATAGGACCGAGTGTTCCTGAAAGCAAGGAGTGACTGAGTGTCCCGTAGATTACAGCTTAGAGAGTTCCACAGTTGGGGAGCCAGAAAACTGAAGGCACGCCCACCAAATGATGTAGTCTTTGAAAGCGGCACAGATAGGAGGTTCTTGTCAGATGATCGGAGTGACCTCGATGGGGTGTATAACTGCAAAAGATCCTGCAGGTAATCAGGGGCAATACCATTTACCGCCTTGTAGACTAGAGTTAGAATCACGATTTTTAATTTTTTTTAGTATCACCTTAGCTGCTCATAAGAGCAACACACATTCATCAACATAAATGCCTTAAGTGTGTAATAACACAGTATGATCTTCTTCTGTCTGCTATCTGAACTTTGTTTTCAACTTTGATTAAACAATTTGAACATGCAACCCCCGGTAATCCAAGCCACACAAACTACCTAAAACCACTTGTTGCAACACTCCAGATAGATTTGACTTGTTGTTAAACTTTTTTTTTTGCACCAGCCCACATTACGAATTACATAAAACAGACTATAAAGTTATATCAACTTTTCTTTACTAGTACTGGTTCACCTTGCTGACTATGCAATTAAGAAATAATTTATTACTGATATTTGCCTCTGATATGTTTCGAGTTTCTCACAGTTTTATGACGAACAAATCTATGTGTTGCAACGAATTCAGAATTATATTGCCTATGTCTCTCATTATTCTTATAGAGGTGTATTAACAGATCGAACTGGTCCGAGTTGTTCAAAATTTTTTCCATTAGACGTATTTTGGAATTTTACAAGACAGTCCACTTTGAAAATCCTACCTACGATGGTCACAGTTCCCCACCAGCAATTTCCGTCATCAAGACCCTGGATGAGTCAACAAGTCCATGTCTAATGGAACATGGCTTATCAGCAATATCTAAACATACTTGCTCAGAACACCATATTAGTATTACCATCGCATCGATTCCTTATACCAGCGAGATAATTGCCTCGTTGATCCCGACCGGACAGTGCCTTACATGGCTCTGCCCAATCAGCCATGCTCGGAACATGGTTGATACCTTGTGATGATTTCATAATCCCGTCACACTTTATTCAGTCATTTCTCTATGTTTGTATTAGCGGTGATCTCATGGGCATTGCGATGGCGGAGACCAGATTTCTTTTTATGACAGACTTGGGAATAATTATAGAAAGCCTATACTTAATGCTGATGGTCACTTTATATTCTAACAAATCTTGATCGACCAGTGTCAAACACTTTATATTTTATAAGTCTCGATTTACCTTTGGTAAATTGAAGGATTTTGTTGGCCAAGACATGACTTATTCTAAATGACTGACAACCGCATATTTCTTTCTTGACTTACTTGGCAATGATCATACTAATGTTTATATTCCCACAGATATCTGGACCCAACTGTGTCACTTGGCGATCATGGAGGATTTTTTCTCTGAGACTTGATTAATGATTGACAAAATCAGAATTCTGTCAGGATTGACCTAGTGACGACTATACTTGCTCAAGGTTGTGTTATATTCTGAGAGATGTCTAGAACCAACTGCATCACTTGGCCATGGATTGAGGACTTCCTTTGCTGAGACTTGATTTTTCTGGTATCAACATCGCAATACTATCACGATTGACTTGGCAGTAACTCTACATCTTGATGGTATTTTATATTCATACGGTGCCTAAAACTGACTGCTTCACTTCCCCATCAATGACAGATTTCCACGGCTGAGACATGACTTATTTGGTATGATTGACTTTGAATGAGACTGAGAGATCTGTTGGGAGAATGATGATCCATTCAGCATCGATCCAATCTCATGTCTGTCACTTGTCTGATCTTCGTATTATCAGCATCACTGCAAAGAACTGCAGACAGGATTGACACTTGGTTGGCGAAAAGATTGACACAGGAGAGATAAAGAAGCTCCTTCAATTGATTTATTATCTTGTCTATTTCGTCAGTTTCTGAACAACTGATCACTATCAACAAAACAGCAGAGAATATCTGCAACTCTTTTAACCCTGTATCATCCACTAGAATCTGAGGCAAAGAATTCATCATTAACACAGCAGAGCATATCTGCAACTTCAGCTACTGAAAATTTAGACAAAGAACCAGTACTACGAAGCCACTGTTTATTTTAGAATTTGTCCACCAATTATTACTTCACTATGAAAGATTTTAACCAGTCCAGCCTGCAACCAACACATGTAATGGATCACAAAGCCTAAAATCTATAAACCCAATTGTAAGCCATCTATTATTTTCCCTTTCTAACCAAGGAAAGGCTTTCTACAAAATCTTGGACAAATATTAGCTTGCAATATTGCTATCCTCTGGCCACGCTAATCTCCCCATTAGTATTAAAGAGAGGACACATTAGGAAATAGAATCCATTCATTAACCGGTCATGAATCTTGGAGCGTTTTTCTCGCCAGGATATGGTCATATTTCAGGTTTTTCCCGGAGGCAAAGAAGAATCAACCAGATACGAATAATCTTTTTATCCTCGGGCTCTGTTTTGATAGTCAATGTCACAGTAAATTAACACTGTCACTTGCTTCTTAACTTAATCACATTTTTTTGATAAACTGTTCAGGTACTTGTGCTGGCATTTCTGCTGCCTCAGCATAAACGGTAAACAGTAAACATGTCTCTTGTGGTATTTCTGACAAAGTAAAGCGCCATGCAAACAAGCAATTTAAATCGCTCCTTAGTGCGACATGCAGTCCTAATCACAATTGACCTCCATCCTGCTTCGCGTCATTGACACACAAAGTACACGCGAGTTACGTGCCAATGACACACCAGTGACGCACTTATCTCTTTATTTTTGGCGTAAATTCCACGTGATCTACGCTTGACTTACGCACGACCTATGTGCTAGATAGCGCGTCAATGACGTGCCAAAGATGTGCCAGTAATGTGCCAATGACACGAATTTAGGGAAGACGATTGTGATTTAGCCTGTAAAGGTGATGCATGTAGTTTTTACACACTCTTATCAATTACATTCTTGTACATCAACCACTGTTAACTTTGCAAAAGAGCTCGTACAACTCAAACTACCAAGTGGTACCGGTAATGAATCAACAGAATAAGTATTAGCGGTTTGCTAAAAAACCTATCAGGTACGAAGAATGCAGACGGAAGTCATCAAACTCTTCTCCTCGATGTTAGACAACATCCACCTGTTGCTTGATTAGACATTATTTTGTAATACCGGGAATTAATTCATTCTTAGTAATACTGATATCACTTGATGCTTATTTGGAATGAAAACGAGCTGACACAGTTGTCAGACACATCCGGAGGGTAAGGTGTATCAACTATTGCACGTGTTCATAACCAAGATTACGAATCAATACACAGTTACAAGAATACAGTCCAAATCACAATTGACAGCCCGTATATCCATCATTGGTGCGTCATCCAGCGCGTAGGTCGCACCTAAGTCGCGTGTAGGTCGCACCTAAGTCACGCGTAATTTACACAAAACATAGAGACATAAGCGCGTCACTGGTGCGTCACTGATGCGCAACTCGGCACGCAACCCGCACGTATGTTGAGCGTCACTGACGCGAAACTGGACGGATGTCATTTTGACTTGGAATGCACATGAAGACTACGAGTTTTGAAATTTGGAAAGGCAAAAAAGCACTACCAATGTAAGCACTAAGCACTACCATGTTAGTTACACTATGGCAACGCAGCAATTGAAAAGGAGCCCCCTAGTGTCAGAATTTGGTACCTAGGACCACATTCTTAGTCTTTATCAATTCTTGATAGTTATAGATATAAACAATCATGATCTCAAACGTAACTATGGGTCCAAATCTATTTCTAAAATTTGCTACATAGCTGTTTTTACCACATGAATTGTAACTGTATGAAATGAGGAATAAACTCAAGTGACCCCTTCAAATGCTAAAAACAGGACACCACCCATCCACCAAGCCAAGCTGGGCTCATTTAGAAACAAGCTAGAAACAGGTAGCTATACTATTAACGTTTCGGGATGCAAACATCGTTTTAGACAAAATTCCATGAAATCTATTGAGTATATCTGCTACCTCTAACATTTGGCAACGCTCGATGATTTCTTACACCTACGCTGACTGCAGGGTGCCAACTTCCTACCATACCACTGCATTCCCAAGAGGCAGCGCTAGCCTGGAGGTCGAAACAGGCTTCTTGGCCAGCGCTACTCGTGGAGAACGGTAGGATACATGCAGGAGATTCACAATAGACAATGGGCAATATGAATAAAGACTAGCGAATGCTTTTACTTCAATTGTGTACAGAAAGGCCTGGTGTAAATGTACAAGGAGTTTTAGATAAAAGCATTTGCTAGTCTTTATTCATCACCCATTGAGAATAACTCCCTCATCATGAAGTTCAAAATTCCCTGCCTTGCTGTACAGATGATGTCGCAACTCTCAGCCTTGTGTGTCAAGGATGAGAGCTGCTCTCTCTCTATACATTAGTTCAGGAGTGCTTTGGATAAGACTGTCTTTATCAGTAGAGGTCATGAAGTCATTATCTAATTATATGTATGAAATGTACCAACTTCTCGTTTGGTTAACAAATTCTTTGCCTTTTTTACCTAACAACTTTCTTTCATCCTCCTAACTAACCCAAACAGAAATGATGATAACATACTGACTGCACAAGACAGTCTAAATAGTACTACATAATGATCTGTTAATATCCTAAATGATTCGGAATTGACAAGAAATTGGAACTATATGCTGATGGAAGCTGAAGAGACTGATACTGATGTTGTGGGTGGACAGGAGGAAGTGAACCATCTCTGTTACTCAAGACGATAAGGGGAAATCCATCAAGCTTGAAACAGGAAGGCACCTGTTGATCTGCAAGGCTTGACCTGATACACGAGTTGAGTGATAATTCTTTATATACCAGGTTGTTGTCAGAGGTACATAGGCCTACACTTAAACGTTTTAACAAGTCAAGTAACTTGAATGCACTTTGCCAACATTTTGTCATATGCCGCAAGTTGTCATTGCAGTTTTAAATGTATAACTGATTTGTGAAACTCCAAATCGATGCAACTGTCCAAATCACAATTGACATCCTTTCTACTTTTTGTGGAAGTTACGCACAACTGATGCGTCACCTGTGCGCTGCATAAAGGCACAGATATGGACCCAAGTCCTTGATTTACCGTCATGAATGACAAACAACTCCGCTCTGAAAGCAATTATTACAATAGTATGTGATTTATCAGATCAATTACATTATCTATGCATGTAATTTGGGATGAAGGAAGATATAAATCATGTTTTTAATTATCATTACACATTTTGGGGTTCGTAGGGAGATTGAAATCAGGTCATAATGAATACATCACGGTGGTTCTTTTTTTACCCTACCGGGAACCACAGGTTGCATCTGACAGAAGGGATAAGAATAAACTCAGGCCAAGGGGCCAAATAACGCACTGGAAGTTGTCTTCAACAAAGAGTCACAAATTGTCATAAACATTACGCCAGTCACCACAAACCATTCAAAATGTATTACTAATGTCCATGATGCTCTCTCTTTTCACAAATTAATATTTTTCTAAATTGGTGCGTCTTGTGATGTCAAAGGCTACCAGACAAAAAATGACAGGAATCAAAATTGTGACTGATGATATTTGCCAGGAGCCATATTTGAACATTTGGTGCTTGTGTTCTTGTATCAATGTTATACTACTGTAATATATAGCTCTGTATAGATATCCTTGGCAACAGCCAAAAGGAACATCCTGTGCCATCCAGGCCAGGCTCTGTTACGTAACTAGCCAAGAGATACCACGGGATAGATTTGTAGTTCAAGGGAATAGCCTTGGCTCTCATCGAGGGGAGACGTAATAAATAATATAAGGAGATATCAGTGTTGTCGAGATTGTCTTGGGAGCAGGAACCTGGAGGGCACCAACCCATACATTACACTACAGTAGAACCTCTCTATTAAGGACAACATCGGGAATGCCAAATGCTGTCCTTAATAGAGAGGTGTCCTGATTAGAGAGGTCAAATTGAATGGAAAGTACCAATTTGGGACCAAAACTAGTGTCCTTAATAGAGAGGTTGTCCTTATAGAGAGGTGTCAGCTAAGGGAGGTTCCACTGTACTTCAAAGGTAAATGTCTTTCTGAAAGTGCTATGGTACAAGCAATGGAACAACAGGCACTCATAGAAAGTAGTTGTTGGACAAACCAGGAAACATCAACTGATACAGTTTATCACAATTTAATAAAGATAAAATCAAATCATGCTATTAGAAGCCCAATTATCCTCAACTCATTTTTATAAACGTTCCCTATCGGAATGTCTGCAACATGACTAACCCTATTTAGTCATTGTCACCCATTACAGCCAGTGAAATGGTTATTACAACATGGTGTAGGACACTTACCATAAATCTCCAAAGGTCAAAAGCATAATTTTATCTGTGGATGCGCTTAAACTGATGCAATTTTACAGGAATGACAATTGAATTGTAACAAGGTCATAATGAGGGCAGGCAGTAACCAATGCTTAAAGGCCCACACAATTTGTTAAAAATTTGAAATTTGTTATTGAATTTGAAAAATAACCAATTGTGTAAATACGGACTAAATATAAATGTCAGCAATTTGGTTGACAGAAATACTAAGTTTCAGCAAGTTTGTAACTGTACAACAGCACTGTGCATAACTGTATTTTCTTCGACCACCAGAAATTTCAAATAGCGTACCACTTACTATCACTTTCTTATGGCTCTATTTATGTTGCAAAAGGTGTCATTTTAGAATTTTAAACTCCACCAATGGATGCCTTTTCCAACATAATGTATACCTTAACCCCCCTCATTTCTATCTCCTCTGGCAGAATTCTTGAGTAGGCTCACTCAAAAGGGGGGGGGGGGTATAATAGCATATTGTGTCAATGCCAACTTAGAGTATCTCCATTTTTCCAACGATGGTTTGAGGTGATAATGGTTTCTTTAGTCTCTGGAGGCCTCTCGAGCTATGTCTAGTTTTACACACTGCTCAGAGCGACAAACCAAATGCTGCTCTGTATTCCAATAGGAACTTTGGCGGTGTAGAACATTCAGATTGGAAGTGCGGGCCCAGTTTCCATGGTATGAGCTCATTCAGATGTAGTGCTTTTATACAAGTCAGCAGAGAACTGCGCAATCAATCTTGTTCGTCAACCAATCAGAATGTTGTGTACATCTCTCGTGTGGTACAAAATGGCAGCCAATGGGAAAGAAACTATTTTGACATGATGGATCAAGCCAAGTCTCCCTTCACCACCAGGCAAACAAATTTTTTTCCTTGCGGCACAGGAAACTGGCATATATAAGAGCTACCACCAAGGATGTTGCCCAAGCCCCATTACCTAGGTTTACCAAATGCTTGCATATCTTGGCACGCTCTCACTCTCCGAATTTTTTTCTTGGCAAATTTACCAGATACCTTCGACAGCTAATGATAGAAGCAACTAGAATTCTGTGATTACTTTGGCTTTTTTCTCCAAATGATAAACATATGCTATGTAGCACTGGTTATCGCCCAACTTAAGACTATCCACTTGCAACCAAGGATTTGAGTAGACTAAAGTATGCATACATCGAACGAGCACGCTCGCTAAAATTTAATCAGAATCTTCTGGCACTTCACACTGCAGATTTATAACTTGTGCATGTGGCTTAACTTAATCTGACCTACTACCTGGCTCCTGCCTTTAGTCTCCCTTTAAAGGACATCGAAATGGGCAAAGGATTTTTAGCCAAGCCTGGTAAGTGAGACACAGCTAGTGATGATAGTACAACAGTGGTACAAAATATTGTCCCTAAAGATGTTGATGATCACTAGATGAAGAGAAAATCCATCAGAAACAGGCCTAGGCTATGAGCCAAATAAGCTTAGCTATGATACTTTGGGATTACTTGTATGTATCGAGGTATTTCGGTTAGATCCAATGACATAAGCAATCAATATATCTCCTTGCAACTTTGGCAAATCCTAAAATAGTTTACACAAAAATATCCAACATGTCTAATGACTTTATAGTAAACCGAATTTATGCAATGTATACTTTTAGGTCAAATATTGAGACCTTGAACAAATTTAGAAAGATAAACAGCTTTTTTACATGAAAGCTAAACAGTTTACATGTAGATAAGCGGCCAATCCATCCGAGTGAAAAAGTCAGTCAGCGACCAGAGGCATCTGGTGGAATATTAGTTGAACTATCATACCTACTGACACATTGAGTGTTCAGTCATTCTTTTTTTGTCAGGATTCAGAGGCCTTGCTAACATCTCTCAATCATGTCCATGGCCAAATACTGTGAACTGTTTGCCAAGCAACAGCTTGGCTCCCCCTACTGGTCGAGTTCAGCTGAGCACCTTCTGGCTGGTCCTAGAAAGCCCCGATTGATTTCTGTGGAGACCGGGATAATATGCTTTTCATTTCAGCGTAATGACTCACTTAACAATTTGTGGCGAATAATTTGGAGATGATCCCTAAGAATTCAATGTTCAATGTTATAATCATAAATTAATTTAAAAAATCAAAACTTTTTCTTACCATTTTTCGGGATCACAGCAGAGAGAAGTGTTTTTCCAATTGTTGCAGCAGCTCTTTCGAATCAGCATGGTCACTGAATGAGTCCAGCGATCTTTGGATGGCATTGTAACTGCTTTGGAAATCACCAAGCTGAAACGACATAACATTATATCATTAATATCAGCTGAAATATCTGACCCATTGGGATCAGCATGGTCCTGTCCAGCAACCTCTGGGTGTTTTCATAACTACTTGGAAATCAACAAACTGAAAGAAAGAGATATGATTTTAACATCATGAGCTAATTAAAAGCCTGTAGATCTGACCCCTAACCATTTTGGTAACTATAAGGAGATTAAGGCAACTTCAGTCACATGGATGCATTGGAAATAGTCGAAGTTCAGAACAAAAACATGTAAATTACACAACAAATGTCAAAGGTCCCAGGACATTTTTCTTTCAAAAGTTATTCACTTTTTTCACAGCCGAGAATACTCGGTTTGTGAACCGAGTATACACGGATTGCGAACCGAGTATACTCGGTTTGAAGCATGAACAAGTTTTAAAGCTGGGTTTACGTAAGATTCACATAGTCAGCTGTCATATTTCACACGCCTCATGCCGTACTTTAAAGAAATGCAGTATGCAGCCAAATGAGCGGAAAATCTCAAATTCAGTGCAAATTTTGTACAAAGGAAGCTGGTCTTTTTAAGCACCAGATTCCAAAAACATAGATTGACCAAACATTTCTTTCAGGGAGAAAAACCTCCCAGTAAACTCCAAAGTGGAGTAAGCCAATGTTTCCAATCCATTCCAGTAAAAACCAAAAGCCATGTATCCGGTATCTAAATCAACAGCTTCTGTTGTGAGCTAGCAACAAATAACAACCAAAATCCTACTTCCTGGCCAGCATCAGAAAAAGTGTTCCACCCCAGACTGATTACAATGAAATAAACAACTTCAAATATCGGCACCAGACTACTTGAGACAGTGAACATGGCAATCGGTAAGATTTTTTTGTTTTTTTCCAAACTTTTTGATGATGTGGTAACCACCGTACAAACATGCACTTAATATTAGTTCAAGCGACAGAGGATTTGTGTCAACCACGTCAACTGTGTTGAGAGTCGATGCCTACACTGTCTGCCAGAGATGAGGGAGCATCTCAACAATAGTCGACCTACAGATTGGTAGATTGTTCTGGATTAAGTATCCAGCTCTGAAATTCTAATTTATTTGTCAAAACCGGGAAATTGACCCCCTCAGAAAATTTGTAGTTAACAATACATATTACAAATTTTCAATGAATTCTTAAAGGCATTCGCTGTTTGTAAAAAAATTGTAATTTGAAAATGTCCACTTGGGTAAATCTGTACTGAATATAAATTTCAACACTGCCGTTGTGTAGACAGATATACAAACACTGCCATTGTGTAGACAGATATACAAACACTGCCGTTGTGTAGACAGATATACAAACACTGCCGTTGTGTAGACAGATATACAAACACTGCCGTTGGGTAGACAGATATACAAACACTGCCATTGTGTAGACAGATATACAAACACTACCGTTGAGTAGACAGATATACAAACACTGCCATTGTGTAGACAGATATACAAACACAACCGTTGAGTAGACAGATATACAAACACTGCCATTGTGTAGACAGATATACAAACACTACCGTGGTGTAGACAGATATACAATCACTGCCGTTGTGTAGACAGATATACAAACACTGCCATTGTGTAGACAGATATACAATCACTGCTGTTGTGTAGACAGATATACAAACACTACCGTTGAGTAGACAGATATACAAACACTGCCATTGTGTAGACAGATATACAAACACTACCGTTGAGTAGACAGATATACAAACACTGCCATTGTGTAGACAGATATACAAACACTACCATTGAGTAGACAGATATACAAACACTGCCGTTGTGTAGACAGATATACAAACACTGCCGTTGTGTAGACAGATATACAAATACTACCGTTGTGTAGACAGATGTACAAATACTATCGAACACCAGGTTTCAGCAAAGTTGTATGCATGATAACTGTTCTACTTCATTGTGTATTACCACATTTAGATTTCCGAGACCAACGATTTAAAACAAACCATGTACCCCTTCGAGATCTATCAAAGTACAGTGGAACCTCCCTTAGCTGACACCTCTCTATTAAGGACAACCTCTCTATTAAAGACACTAGTTTTGGACCCAAATTGGTAGTTTCTATTCAATTTGACCTCTCTAATCAGGACACCTCTCTATTAAGGACAGCACTTGCCAGTCCCGAAGGTGTCCTTAATAGAGAGGTTCTACTGTACTGGTATTTGTGAAGTTTGAAAAGAAAGTCAGACTAAGACCAGTAAATAGCACCATGACATACCAATCTCCGAGATTGCATGGCTCTCTCTTTATTCTCTCATAAAGGAGTACGAAAACAAAAATAACGAACTGTTACTTTGAGAACTTTGGCCTCAACAAGGCACAGGTTGAGCAAAGAGACATAGTGCAAGCCATGAACCTTGCCATCACGGAACTCGACAAACTTCCCGAAGCCAATATCGGTGTGTCAGATATATTCTCAAAATGAACCTCGAGTGCGGAACATTTTCAAATCGATTCGTCACAAGAGCTACAAGAGGAAATTGCAACGAAATGGGAAGAGGTTTATTGACATTTAAAGATGTTTCGAGAAGGCCACAGGTCCTCCATGTTTAAACAAGACAAGAGTTGAAGGAGGCGTGTTGTTTTGACAGGGTAATGGAAGATGGGGGTCCTTTGTAGCAAGGCAAGCAACAGTTGGATATTGGGATGGTCTCTGTAATTGGCTATACTTTAACCCTTTCCAAACGTGGATCAAAGGGGGGGGGTGGTGCCACCAGTTGCACTCCCCGCTATTTCATGAATAATCTTTGAAATTTACCATAAAATTTTAGAACACCAGGAATTTCGATGAGAAATTCAGTGCACACCCCTCTTTTTCTGTCAGTGTCTCACTGGATCCGCCCCTGCTGTCAACGTATTTAACTTGCACAGCATATTTTTCGAACATGAATGATTTGTAAATCCACATTGTGAAATGAAAAGTAATATTGCTTCCCTCTCACACACCAGCAATAAATTTAGCCAAGTATTTCACTGTCAACAAAACAGCTGCAACTATAAACAAAGATTGACATCAACTATCTGAAACCAGAATTGGAACACAGGTTAATGATACAACTAACTTGAAAGGTATGAAAAGCAGCACCCCAACCAGTATTTAGGCTAGGCTGCTTGTGGCATCATGCTTTTGATATCATACTTTGCATCCAATGATAGACAAGATCAGCAGTCTGATTAACATCTGATGGCTTAGAATATCTGTTATCTGACCCCCTAAACACTACGAATCCCACATATTCCCAACCGAATTGATAGGACACAAAACAATTTCTATAATCACTACAGCAATCTATATGATCACAGATTAAGTATCCCTATCACCGGTAAAGTGTCCATTTATTACCCCCCTATTTCCCTTGACATTATTTGATTACTCCTGCTAGCGTGCCAAAGCATCTTATGACATCTCATCTCACCAAGGGGCTGTAAAATCTTCCGCGGCACTATTCGATGGTCTTCTCTCATCTGTCTTAATACAAAGGGAGGGTAATAAGAGTTTTGTAGGGATGTAGATTCCTGGTGAATGGTCAGGGTTTAATGGTGTGCTAACATGCCATCTTGCCACCGATGAGAAATGAGAAAATTTGCATTTTGGAAGCCTGAAACAGTGTCTTTTGATCCTCTCCTGAGAAGACAGTTGCAGATGCCGCCAAAATCACTTTGAGGGCTGCCGGAATGACCAATGAATGTGCCTGGATCCTGCCAGCGGTGTTCTGTCATTTTTCCTAGGTGCTGCCAAAAAAATGTTGGATGGCGCCAGTGGCTGTCTGCTGCCATTAGGCGTGCCTGTCAATATAGTCTCAAGCATCAATAACCTGAGAATGCACTGGGTGTTCGTGCTCAATATGTTAGGAGTTTATTTACCCAATCCAAGGCCGAGATTGGGTGAGTATTGAAATCAATACAACCATGGCATCTGATCCAGCTAATACTGCAACGTTTTATTACGGTTGTAAAACCATTTATATTGGCCAGCTTGACCACGATTTCTGCTAGAGGACTGCCTGCAGTTGTTTATTTGGGATGAAGAATGGTCTAAAGGAAATGAAGGAAACTTTCACAACAAACCAGCAACATATCACAAAACCAAGGTTTCTTTTACCTGGCATCTTTTCCAGGCCTATGGAGTCACAAGTTGCAGTAACCCAACTGGTCCTGAACTGCACTTGTACCAACAGGTGCTTAATCATGTTAATACTACATGTATGAGAAAATGTACAGAGAGGCTGTGAATGTAGAGAAGAAGACTTGATGTCGAAAGAAAATATAGCCCAACCTTCCAAGAGTCTTCAAATTGGACATGATAAAACATTCAATACTAGACTAGCTTTGATACTACCCACAAATTTTCAGACCAGGCATATTTCGGTCAACTGGGATACTTGTCCAATAGAAATTGGCATTTTGGTCCACAATGCAGGCGGACAGGAAAATGGATGCGAAGAACTGACACGCACATTATGAAAACCACATGGGATCAAATCTTTGATCAAATGACTACACAACCAACCTTATATCTGCGGATAAAACTATTTCCAGGATTATTAGATTATCCACGCATTTACAACATTACTACTGGGACCCACAGGAAGACATCAAGCAAATAGAAGTCAAATCTCTCTCTTTATCTATTATATTTACCTTTTATGTTTTTACAAGTTTTTCTACTGGCAATCATTCCTATTCGTCAGTGGGTTTACGAGTTGGATATCTCTGATATCAAGACATAGAAAATCCATTAGAGGACTGCAATGTATGATAATATTTTGCAGCCGGAACAGATTACATTGTGCACTCAGTCAAAGCCATCAACAAAAATATCTGACCGAGATATTTTTCACAATGTTAAAATTTGGCGAATGGAGTTGATATCGCATTTGTTGTCGAAATGAAATGGTTAATGCATTTTTTAGATTTTTAAGTTCGCATTTGATCATGCACTTGCGTAAACTGCGAAAATATGTCCAGGCCCAGGCCATCATCCCCTTAAGAATAATTCAAAATAGCAGGATCTGGTACAAAATACCAACAGATACCAAATACTTCAATGCAATATTCATATGAACGTCTGCTGGTGGAAAATGAATCCACAAGTGGTCCTCGAATCGTTCTTGGGAAAACACCTCAACAGTTGATGGATCATCAGAACTCAAACTATATGTCGAGTATTCTCGCAAATGAAAAGTGCAATAGCAATATGCGTAACAATTTATGATGAGAGTAAACATCGTGAAGAATTATCAAAAGGCAGCATCTTGAAAACAGCCTTGATAAAACATTATCAACAGTTGATGGGTCGTTCAAAGCCGAATTATTGGTCGAGTATTTCCACAAATGAAAAGTGCATGTAGCAATCAGCGCAACGTTAAATCAACATTTTATGATGAAAGCATACTGAAGAACTATCAAAAGGCAATTTCTTGATAACAACCTTGATAATACTTAAAGGGGAGTTTGGGCATGAAATTAGAAATGCTTTTATATGAGGCCGGGAATGGCCTTTTTCGGGGTACTGGGATTGGTCCTGCAATGACCACCTGTCTCGATATCGATAGATTTTTTTCTTCATTTTAGCAGGATTCTTGCCAAAATGGCTACTGGGAATCAGAATGTGGACCCTTCTATAATATGACAATTGGACTGATCATCCATCCCCTCTCCTGTCTCTATGCATTTAACTCTTGTATTGTACCAGAATGTACGAAAAGGCATTTTCACGCAGAAACCCAAAATATCTGAAGAAAACTTGCATCATACAGTGTACACCACAAAGTAAGTTGAAGTAGACTGTAAAGACGGCTTATGAGTTAATTCGAAATATCGTTGGGTGTGTCTCTGAATGATTGCAAAAACAACAACATGCATGAAATAATACTGCCTCTCGTCAAATGTCATTCCATATCCTAACTGGCAGGAAGATGTTGACAACTGTGAAGGTCATATGAGTCATATCACTACAAGCAGAAGTTTATTAACTGTGGCTACAAGTCTGCCTGCATCTGGTCAGTGTTGCCGGTCCAAATCATAACATTTTAGTTGAATCATATTATTTATCCTATTACAAATCAGTGTTGCAGAATTAGCTATTGAGTATGAGGCCATGTTGGAACAGGAATACCATACAATCAATTTTCAAGTTAAATTCATGAGGCTTTAAGGCCATAACTGGAAAGCTGAGATACTTTGCCGCTGATCATGCAGGTATGATGATCCATTGGGTTTGTTTTCTTCATTGTTATTAGCATGGGCTTAAGGCAAACAATATTAAGCCAGGATATCGGTGAAACCCATCACTATCCATAGGGAGAATGCAAAAATAGCTGTAGTGTGACACTGGTGTTTTCTGTAACACTGGTGTTTTCTGTAACACTGGTGTTTTCTGTAAAACATCCTTTAGATATACGACTTACCAGGTTTTTAGATATATCACTCACCAGGGATCTCCACCAGCTTAGAAAGGGTTAATGGATTAAACTGATCCAATAGTGCCACTGTCTCAAACCTCGATATCTCATCTACCCCCTGTAACCAATACAATGGCAACCAACTGGCATCCAATTATCTTAAGATGGTCAATCTCCTTTATGGACCAATATCATGAATTCTAATTAAAATGTCCATCGGTAATCGTACATAAATCATAGGGGTTGCTTACATGGAAATGGGGGAGGGTGATTGTAAGTTGGGATCGAGATCCTCTCATCAATAGATGTGGCGTCCCATGTGGTGACATATTGGTAGAGGTGCGCAACTCATGATCTAAGTTTGAGGGTTCCGACTATGGCCTTTTTGCTACTTAGTCCTGATCAGTTAGCTCTAGTTTCAGCGTGATGAGACGATATATATGGCTTATAATAGGGTTTCATTCAGAAACTAGCATATGTGATCCGTTCCAGCAAAACCAGTCGCATGTCGCTCTGAGCTTTGCAGGTTGAGATGGACTGTTTGTTCATTTCACTATTGTCTGCCTTTTGTGAAATCTGACGACATCAATTTCTTCTATTATCTCCTGGTGTCATCTAGGCTCATCTTATGTACGACATGCGACTGGTTTTGCTAGGACGGGCCACATATGACCTAGCTGTCCCAAAGGCACTGTGTTGAACGTTGATATCTATCAGCTTCTTAAAGTACCTTTGATTTTGATTAATATAAATGCTTTATACAACAATTTGTCACCCCACAGTTTTGCCAACTTCTCTGAAGTGGTCATCGACATAAAAACTACACAGTTCTGAAAGCATCAAGAACCTTTATCATGAAATAAGTGTTCCATGAATAATGTATTTTTACATTCAGATTTTTATTTAGCATTCTGAAAGTGACAAGTCCCAGTGCAAGGTTAAAATCCCAAATTCGCCATAATTTTATACTTTGTACTAAATGCCAGCATCAGGTATCATCAGCGCATTGAAATACAACACTCCATTGTGCTAAAGTCTTTGAATAAATGGATTTGAACAAGGGCAAAGCTTCATTGAACATGTTGAAGAAAACTCAAGGGTTACATTAATGGATCAGAGATGAATATTTCATATCACTCATATCAATAAGCTAACCATGCTTTGAATGGAAACCATGACCTTGAGTGGAGAGGCAACAAAATAAATCACTCAGCAAGTTGAAGGATATATTCTCACGAGATTTTCACTAATTTGGTTGCATTTAATTTAACGATCATAAATCATAATAAAGATTACTCCAAGCCAGAGACAACCATCATCCAGCATGTCCAACGCACATGCAATCACTGTGGTTTTTTCTTCTGGTAAAACTCCTATATATAAGCCTAGATACTCCCAACTTGGCTCTATAAGCCCAGGTTGATAATATCGCCCAATACCACATTGATGATGTTTATTCATAAGGATATTCATCCAGGTTAGGGGTGGTAGGCCTATAAAAGTTCTTGTCAGACCTTATTGGTTGGCATCTTGATTTTGGGTAATCCTACATGTAGTTAAAGGGAACTGAAACCGCCAAGCCTGTTCGTATGACCTCGTTTTCATTTCCCGCGTATCGGGTGATCAGAACGAGGCATGAATGAAACATGGCGCCTAGCTGTCAATCATTGAGTGACGTCACTACTATGGAATTTACTACGAAAACTCATGAATGGAAGATCGCATGACTCACGTGATTCTCAAGTGATTCTCACGTGATTCTCACGTGATTCTCACATGATTCTCAATAATAACAAATTGAACTGCGAATGCTCGGGCACTGGGGGCGGAGCTACAAATCTGAACTCGAATAGGAAGTTGGAAGTTTGACTTTCTCGGGCGGTGAAAGTCGAAAAGTTGAATAAATTGCTCGGCGGTTCCAGTTCCCTTTAATGGGTGGGCAAGAAATATATGATCTGGTCTTATACAGATGAGCTGAGAGTATTTTGCAAACATTTTTTATAGTAAACTGTGCAATCTTAGATAAAACCATATAAAACACTGAAAATAGAAAAAAATGCGAAAATCTTCAAGATAATTTCCCCTTTACAACATTTGCTCTTACATGTACATTCGATGATAACATTTATCAAGAAATAAGTCAGCCGCATATATTTGTTGTTACATGTACATGATGTAGGGAAATATTCGAATAAAGCTGCAAACAACAGATAAACAAAACAACAAAGCATTTTAAAACCAAATAATTTGCGCACTTAAAAAGATGTTATCCATCACTTAAAGCAACACAATCAAATATCACTTCAAATTCATTGACCAATGATTTCAAACAATGCATCCAATCATGGGTAATGCATTGCATCAAAAATCTATCAAGTGACAGAATTTTGATTGCGCTCGTATTCTGACAATGAAACATGACTAAAAGCCTTCAACGATCGATAAGTACAACTAACCTTGCCTTCCCAATCTCATCTTTCCCAGTATTGGGGAATGAAGAGGCGACTTTGCATTCATTGTCGGGATTACCTTCGAACGAAACAAAAGATGACCTCGAATCCACCTGCAGAGCCGTAAGCCTGATTGTCGATGCTTTTACGGCGTTTATTCACGCTGATCAAACTGCGGTGAGTAATCAGCCCATTCACAAATCCACCCTTCGACCGTTCCTCATCTTTCACCCATGGTGAGAGCGTGATAAATATTGCTATTTTCCAACAGATTTGTCGATTTTAGTGTTTTGACTGAGAAATTATGCAGGCTAATGTTTGACCACATGTTATTTTAGATAATTGATCGACCAAGTATGATATTGGCTGGCTGGGAGGGAACTTCTGGCTGATTGTTGTCTCTTGGAGGGTGGCTGTGGTGTAGCGATGGTGGTCTAAAGCTGAGCGCACACGGGCAACAAAATGACAGCGAAACTGAAAACATTTGTTTTCAGTTGTTTTCGAAATGTTTTGCGTCTTTGTCGTGTTTGTTTCAATCACCCGCACACGGGAGACAAAATGACACGGTCACGTCACAGGTCACGTCAAAAACAAGGGGTAACCATGGTTGCGCCATACGTCACACCCCCGGTCACACCCACGTATTCCAAGATGGCCGCCGCCATGCATAACAACCGCCTCACAATTTTAGCATTTCTGATCGTTCTTCGTAACCGCCGTCGCCGACGGAAAAATAGAACGATGTGGGCGAGGTCATGGATCCAGAGGCGAATTGAACAGGGATCCTACGCCAATCTGGTCCAGGAACTGAGGACTGAATATCCCAAGATGTACAAGTGATACTTCAGACTAGATGAAGAAGGATTTGATATCCTTCTGCAAAGGGTTGAAGGGATCATAACTAAAACAGACACAAATATGCGAAGGTCAATTACTGCTGGGGAGAGGTTAGCCATAACCCTCAGATATCTTGCGACAGGTGCGTCCCATCATTGAGGTACAGGGGTGGATCCAGCTTTTTGAAATGGGGGGGGCTGGCGGGCCCGGCCGCGGAATTCTTTTTCCCAAACGACATATCCATTGATTTTCCTTCATAGTTCTATACTGTTGCTGTAGAGGGCAGCGCATACGCGTATATACTAGTATAATCTTTTCGTATAATCGACAAAACTCGCGCGCGGTGGGTAGGCCCTCTGCTTATTATCCTCCACCCCCACTAGGGTTTTTGCTATTTCAGCAATTGCGGCATACCGCCTGTTTTTATCGCTGTAGAGCGGCGAGGTCACCTCGAACAGGGCAGGCCATTCCTGCCACAGCTCGACCAACCTGCCCTCGAGCTCAGTCGTCCATATTATTTCATGCAATTCTTCATCCACAATCAACTCCATTTCGTTTAAAATTGGCGCTGCCATTTTGACCTGGCTTGGTTGGTATCACATGACGCTGAACGTCATCGTGATTGGCTAATGACGATGATGACGCAAAAATGTTTTACGTTTCGTTGCAGTCACCCGCAAACGGGCGACGTTTTGACGAAAAACATTTTGACTAGGTCAAAAATATATTGCATGTTTAATATTCGAAAACTGTTTCAAAAACAAATGTTTTCGAAAAACATTTGTTTTTGTCCCCCGCAGACGGGCAACAAATTGTGAAGAAATATTTGAAAACAAATGTTTTCAGGTTTTTTTGTCATTTTGTTGCCCGTGTGCGCTCAGCTTAAGTCATCACGGCTGTGTGAAGAGTTTCATGCCAAAAGGATAGAAATTCATTTTTGCATTTTTGAGAAAAATGGAATTTAACTGAAAATGCATTGGTATATTTTGGACATTTTTTATCATCAACTGTTGGTCCAAATGCTATGAAATTTGTAGGAAACAGATCAGTCAACATATATGGGCAAATGTCATGGTATGGTTAACTCTAAAACGTTTAACGCATATCAAATTTTGTATTAAAACCCTTTTTGTATTATTACAGTAGAATTAGGACTTTAACAGCAATAATATCCAATTAACAACTCCTTCGCTTCACACACTGTCTTCAGAGACTGGACTCCAAGCCATGACCCTTTAAACGACCCATGCTTGCTTGAGATGGCCACAGATGTGAATCATTTCATATTCATACTAATCCAAGTGGGGAACAGTGGTCATCTGAAGTCATTTGCCATTCAATTGAATAATGGTGATTGAATTGTGGTCATTAGCCCCCCACACACTGACAGGTGATTCATCAATCAAATAGCCCCTCACAGGGTTCAAAATCAATACTATGATATCGCTATGAAGTTCAATCTGTCCACTGGATTCAAATTTACTGGAGATTGTCGACAGTTTCACCAATTGTCCATGATGGCTTCTTCAGGACAGATGTTGTTCTCATCCAATGTTTCTGCAGAAGTTAGCGCCATATCAATATCAATTTTGATGTGTGGGTAATATAGGCATCAATATGATAATAAGAACCCAATCGAAAAGTAGTTCACCACATCAAAATCCAAGATGGATGCCACTTTATGCATCGAAATCTTGTGAGTGCACTTTTGAACGCGATATCTGCAGATGTCAGGGATGTATCAAAGCCAACTTTGGTATGTGGGTACTTATAGGCATTGGTAAGAACCCTATCGGAAAGTAGGTCACCATATCAAAATCCAAGATGGCTGCCACCATATTAAAATCGCAAATTTCCGAAAACCCAACAGATACACACAACTACCTCATCTTTTTTTCAACTCCCCTCTACCAATGAGGAACCGGCGCGATTTATCCGCCACGTGGCGCTGCAATCGATCATACCAAAACTCTCCATTTCCAATGCATATCATGTTATTTCTGAGCTCAAAAACGATCGCTTATTTTCGACCGATTTCGGCGACGTTTGCATCTTCCTGTTTTAAATCTATTGAGCTATCAGTTTCTTAAGATTATTTTGCGGAAAATATGAGCGATGCCAGTTATTGGGCACGTTTTCTGTTGTTGAAATCCTGTGCAAAAATGTACGCAATGGTTTCCCGTGATTGACCTCATGCGACTTCAACAGACCAGAAAATGACGTCATGGCGTCAGAAGGTACGATCGATTGTGGCGCCGCCACTGGCATTTATCTTAACGCCGGTTCCTCATTGGAATACTTTCCCAACTTAAACACCCTTCAGCAACCCTGGCGTTACCTGGGCGTAACCCTTGTTCCAACTTAATACTTGAGATGTCTTCTCTCTGGGTTTTCATGAATTTGACCATGAAGCTTACCCAGAAGCTTATTGTCTTGGTAATTAGGTGATCGCCCATTCATCCTGGGTGATTATGGGACGATGAAAGTGGGGACCGAAATGTCAAAATTCAAGTATAGGTACCTCCTACTGAGAGTCAACTTGCCTCATTGATCCGATGCATCAGTTGAACTCAACTCAGTTGCTGACAATGGCAGCAATGTCATAATGAATCATTTATAAGACAAAGGTAAATAGTTCATCCACCTGGGCGTCCGCAGTCACCAGTTTCCCTGGGGGAGAATGGACCAACATCACGGAGAAGACTGGAGACAAGTCCCTGGACAGTCTGGCAACAGCACGGGAAGGGTACTCCCTGTGAAGTGAGTCAATTAGCGACACCACTGGTTGGCTAGACGTGACATTATTGGTTGGCTATAGCCATCACACTGCCAAGGGAGTGACATGAACTTTAAAGTGACTGAGTGTTCTACGCCATGTTGTAGATAAATATTCTATATAACACATTGGATGCAAATGAGCACAATTTATAGTGTATTTGGCACTGTGCCTCGTTTTGGCGGCAGCTGTTAGTGTAAGGTACCATGGACAGCTTGGATTGGTACAAAAAATAAAAATAATCAAAAAGCAGTCAATAGTACAATTCCATTTGAGTTGAGGTATTTTAGAATCAAAAACAGTTGAACCTCCCTTAGCGGACACCTCTCTATTATGGACAACCTCTCTTTTAAGGATGCTAGTTTTGGTCCCAAATTTGTTGTTGCCATTCAATTTGACCTCATTAACCAGGACACCTCTCTATTGAGGACAGCACTTGTCAGTCCCGCGGGTGTCCATATTAGAGAGGTTTTACTGTAGATACCTCAGTGTCGGTATCGATTGCCTCCTTAAACACTGCTCAGGAGGGGGTTGTCATTTTGCCCAAAACCTTGATGTGGCCTTCATTTCAGCTCCAACCTCGTGATGTTTGGGGAGACATCCAGTTCGGCATCAAATCCTTGAACCATATTTCAAGTACAACTGTAAAGCATTTTTCTATTCTCACCACGAACATTTTTGAGAAATCTTGCACAAACCTATTTTCTTCAACACCAGGAAACACACTGCTCTATTACCCAGTCAAACACAGGATTTTCGCCACATTTTATACAGTTTGAAATCTTTTATAACTGAAAGCCGTATTTCCTCTACGAAATAGTCGATTGATTTTTTAATGTAACAATGATTGAAGTAAATCATTTAAATTCACATCAAATTTTTCTTCTTCTTTCTTTTGTGACAAATGGGTTTCTCTGTCTGGCTCTGCTTCCTCATCCATTAAATAATTTGCAAATTACCTTAACAAATTTTTAAAAATGCTAATGGAACAAATCACATAAACGACTCCGAGAGAGGCAAAAACTGCAGTAAAAGTTATCATGATCATCAGGAGGACAAATGCTACAAATATGTTACAGATTTAGACCTCATCGTGTCATGAGAATTCATCATGCTGTGAACTTGTGGTTGTTTTAGAGTTGTGATTCAAATTTAATGTATCCAATCCTTTAAACACCCTGCAAACAAGTGATTTAAATCGCCGATACCTACAATTTAAATCGCATGTGACAATAATTGCTCGTTTGCGGTGTGCTCTATTCGGAACACCCTTGGGACTGATATTAAACTTTATAGATGACTCCTGCAGACATGTGATGAATATTGCCTGCCTCTGTGATAATACCATTGCTGTCAGAACGAAGTTCTTCTCCATGAGATGAGATGAGAGCGAGCACTCACAAAAACTCGACTGCAAAAATGTTAAAACATTTGATGGCATTTAAACTTGAAAGTTTCAGCTGATCTCTAAGAAATGTGCATCACCAATCTTAAACAGATTAATAATTAAGTTACATAAATAAAATGGATTAAAACCAACGTCACCACGATAAAGTTTCCCTTCATCTCCTTTCAAATCTTTAATCTTTCCACGCTATGTCTGTTTTATTAGTTCTTCCTCCAGTTACATGGTGTAGATTAGATTACATAGAGACTAAGGGCCATGTCCCAGGGTGCACCGTCTGATTTCCAATTCACTTTAATGAATTTGTAATCGCTCAAATCACATTTGGGGATTGAAATCGGGATCTGATTTGTTGTAGAGCGACAGCTGATGTTCTGATGCAGCATATTATTTAAAAGGCTGAGTGTCTCAAGATAATGCCGGCCGGCACCAATGTAGTTTATAGGGTCCCTGTGCAGAGGGTGTCCCAGCCGGACACAATGGATGGACCCCCAAAAGTGTTCACAAACAGTCTGTAGAATGTCTGCAGACATTTTTCAGTTCATTCAAGAATTAGCCCCCATACAAAACCATGTAAACTTCGTTAGTTCTTCTTCTTCTGCATTCAACTTGTCTAAAACTATAACTACAGTCCTGTGCGGAGATGAGGGGCTTTACGTTTCAAGGTCATGCTGTGTTCCCCACAGCTTTCCCTTAATATTTGGTGTCTGCGGGCCAGAATTTCTGTCGTAAATCCTGGTGCAACTAGGGGACAGTCTTGTAGGATGTGGTCTGGTCTGGTGTAACTTCATCAGTAGGATGTGGTCGGGTGTAACTGTATCAGTAGGATGTGGTCTGGTGCAACTGTATCAGTAGGATGTGGTCGGGTGTAACTGTATCAGTAGGATGTGGTCTGGTGTAACTGTATCAGTAGGATGTGGTCGGTGTAACTGTATCAGTAGGATGTGGTCGGGTGTAACTGTTTCAGTAGGATGTGGTCTGGTGTAACTGTATCAGTAGGATGTGGTCTGGTGTAACTGTATCAGTAGGATGTGGTCTGGTGTAACTGTATCAGTAGGATGTGGTCTGGTGTAACTTCATCAGTAGGATGTGGTCTGGTGTAACTTCATCAGTAGGATGTGGTCTGGTGTAACTGTATCAGTAGGATGTGGTCTGGTGTAACTGTATCAGTAGGATGTGGTCTGGTGTAACTGTATCAGTAGGATGTGGTCTGGTGTAACCGTATCAGTAGGATATGGTCTGGTGTAACCGTATCAGTAGGATGTGGTCTGGTGTAACCGTATCAGTAGGATGGATGTGGTCTGGTGTAAACTCTATCAGTAGGATGTGGTCTGGTGTAACTGTATCAGTAGGATGTGGTCTGGTGTAACTTCATCAGTAGGATGTGCTCTGGTGTAACTTCAACAGTAGGATGTGCTCTGGTGTAACTTCATCAGTAATATCCCTCAAGTGTGTTGCAGCAAGAGTAAATTCTGTGTCTGTTCTGTTACTCAACATTTTTCGTCCAGCACAGAGAAGAATATGAAGTTTCTGATCTTAACATGACTCTTAGAAGGAAGATGTCCATGTCTAGGGTTACCCGCCTTATCCATTCCTGGTCATGAGACTGTTCAAACGTAGCAGAAAACAGCCTCATTAGGCACAGCGTGATTCAGCCTGGAGTTTGAGTAATGTTGCCTTTTCGTGCCGCAATTGCTGCAGCCTTGATAAGGCAACAATACCCGATAATTGGCCGCATGCTATCAAACAGACTTATCCAATGACTACAACAGATGGATGATCAACGTTAATTATTCATTTAGACACGATAATGTCTTCCATTGTGCAATATCGACTTCAGTTGGTTTGTTTTTAAGGGGTACGCCGTTCGTAATTACTTGTGGTCCAGTCAAATAGAAATCCACTTATACAAAATGCCGTGGTACAGTTATTGTGAATGCAAATTTGTTTAAACTTGGTATTCATAGTATTTGTATATCAGTCTACACAATGGCAATGTTGAAATTTATATTTAGTATGTATTTTCGCAATTGAACATTTTTAAATTCAATTACAAATTAAAAACTTCTAAGAATGGCGTAGGCCTTTAATGAGACTTTTTGTGAGATAATAGAGGGAGCCTTGCCTATTGTAATGGTAATACACGATACGTCATCAATTTTTCATAGATATACAATCATTTGGGAACTGTAACTACAGTTATAATGTCATAAGGTGAAGCTAAGGTAGCCTGAAGTGCAATTTAGCAGACCTGTTCTGTTTTGTGGTTAAGGAGGCCCAGGGGCTTTAACATACAGTCCAAATCACAACTGACATCCCTGAATTGGCGCGCAACTTGGCGCGTAACTTGGCATGCAATGTGTGTGTAGGTTACGTGTAAGTTGTGCATTACTTACACGAAGCAGAAGGGATGTCAATTGAGATTTGAGGGATCAAATCTCAAATTTCACCTCAAATCTCACCTCAACTGAGGGATGTCAATTGAGATTTAGACTGTACATAAAGAGATTGGACACTGACGGAACCATGGTACCAACACACAAACATCACCACGACAGACCTTCTCTAGGCATTGTGTTCACCAGTTCCTGAAGTTCTAAAATGTTGCAAATCAGCGATTTAAATTGCTTTGACTTTCAATCTATCATCACAGCACCCGTTGAACACTGGCTTCAAAATCAAGCGATTTGAAACCGAGGGCCGTTTGTTTTTGGCAAAATACCAAAATTATTGCTGGTCGGTACAACCGCTGAGTTTTCTTCAAAAGCAAGCGACTGGACTCGCACCTGCGATTGATATCAAACCGGATTGATACTTCAAACCAGTATGATATTGACGCCAGCAACCTGCAATCACTGAAACTTTAGTTGCAGGCACCTGCGAAGTCAACCGCATATATGGGTAGTTTTTGTTGCCCAGGGCTATTACTTGCTCATTTGCAATGCCCTTAAGTGTGACAGTCATCTATCAAACGCGATGGAGGAATCCACTCTGACGTCCAAGGTTACAATTCCCCAGGGGCCACTTAGTACAAGTGTTAATGATGGCTACCTCACATTGACAAATCGGCCATAATCACCTGTTACAAGGTTATGACCAATGTCATCGGGACCAAGTTAATAGCAAATCAAGCAAGCTAATGGATGCATCGTCAAGGCAGAGAAGGGAGACAAATGCCACACCTCAAGTGTCCAGTCAGAAATATATCTTTGACTGAGTATGAAAACATGGCTGTAACTGATTCCAACACGTCCAATAGCGGATTTTTAAAACGAGGATGTCTGATATTGGAGGCCAGTCCTCATTCTATTTGATATGAATCTGACTTCTGTCCTTGGTTCCAACCACTGACACACTCACACCTTTTCTGAGACCTGAGAAAAAGAGATTGCCTCGGATGAATGAACAACCATGACCAACTCGGGAATCGATACCAATCCTCGACATTCATCAGTGACAATGCAAAAAGGCGATTGATTAAATCCAGGTTATTACTCCGTTGATGATAAAACAACTGACTTGCATCGCAGCAAACCTTGGGAATATCACGCAGCATATTGTTTGCTTGAATGAAGGCAAACCTTATTATTGGCAAGCGACTCGAAAAATTGCAAAAAAGGAATGCCCGACTGACTTACAAAGATTCAAAATGACGTGAATGTATAAATGCTCATTCCAGCCCTCAATACCTTGTCTTCAACCTTATTTGAACAAGCAGTGGTTCAAATATCAATTTCATCATTCTCCAAGCAGATTGAAGGGTATTCGCTCTGTTAACACAAATTTCTATTATACCATGTGGTCACTGATTGACTAGCAATATCAGCCCCATAAAACCAACAGAAATCACACATTTACCAAATTATCAGTGCTGCCACCTGTTGAGAGGAGTTTACACTAGCATCGCCAGCAGGCCATATGTGAACAACATGTATAAGAGAACTTGACCTTTAAGAAAGATCACAACCAAATGAGACTATTCCACACTACAGGAACGTACTACCAGAAGTAAGTTTTTTGCTTGAAAAACGATCTGAGGTTCAAAAATTGCCTCAATCTATACCCATATCAAATTCAAGCTAAATTATTTCTGGTCAAATGCTTCCTATATCAATTGCAAGAACTACTTTTTGATATGGATGCAAGCAGACCTGAACCACAAAACCAATCAGTCTGCAGCCGTTTTTTTCGATTTGCAATTTGGTCTATCTTAATGAGTTTGCTCGACAATTCTGTAAAGTACCTCGCAAGCCCAAGTTCAACAAAAAGAATGGAGCACTTCATACAAGGAGTGCAGTTTGCCTAAAGCACTGAACTTATACCTCTCATGCAATTAAAAACGTTTTTTGTAGACACCAGCAATGTTTTTTGTAGAAACCGGCTTCGTTTAATGGGTTTGATATCGAGTCGATGCCTTTTAATTAAATTGTTTCACACATCAATAGAGTGGTTGTAATTAGTCATGGGACATCATTGTTATAATGGAAAATAGCAGGATATTTAAGTCTTTCTTTTTATTATCTAATTTTGAAATGGCTTTTTGATGATGATGTACTTTGCCATAATATTTCATCCTGGGATATTCTGGCTAGATGTTAAAATACATTTCATTCACGTCACTGTAATCTGAACAAGAGCAACACAAAAACTGGCATACGTCACTGCCCACGAGTAGTCCGGGGGCATGATAAACGGCGTAGTTGTTTTGTCATGGTAATTTTCGTGAGATGCGCATATTTCCCATGCCTCAACCAGGCACTATCCAGGGCATGCTGCTCTGAAAGTTGGAATGCCTGCATTGAATACAGAAGATTAAGACAAGATTCTCCGTCAGCTGGGGGACCGATTCTCCAGGGAGATGTTGTGTGTTACCACGGTTGGGCACCTGTTTGGTTTATAGGCCTAGTGACGCCGTCTCGGCTTGAGAGGATGAGTTGATCACCAGCTACTGCACACTTGGATTGAGTATTTGCTGGCCACGTTACAGACCAGGTACAAATAATCTTGGTTTTATGTCTCATTCAACACTTTTCAAATGATGACACAATCGATGTAAAGTAATATGCCCAAGGACACAAGCAATGTATCTACTTCACACTGAAGACATTCACTCCTCAACTAATGGTAAGTGAGTCAGTTTCCAAAATAAACATTAAGCATAAGTCGGGATTAAATGCATCTATTGGCACAAAACAATAAACCCTGTTCATCATCTATTGAAAGTAGAGACAGAAGATTTCCCAATGCCTTGAGAAGAAACCTTGATTTGACTAAGAGTAAACATGGATTTTCCGTTTGGGAATATTCATTAGCAAATATCAACAATAGAACACTCTTCCCCTTGCCTTGAATAGAGAAGCTTCTTCGGTACATTATGGTTGATATTATACGGGACTTCCTCACATATAACATCATATTAAAGTTTTCAGGTCAATGAGGGTTAACTATGCAGATAATATTAACCTTTTTATAGGCTTTTTTCACTGGAAAATTGGCTCTTCTAATGAAAAAGCAATATAATTTATGTACACTTTACCCTACACAGCCGTAAAGACTTCAGCATGTAAAGAAGTATGTGAGGATAACCTGTACTTCTTCTGTTTTTTGTTCAATTTACGGTGGAACGGACCTACGATGGATGTTTGCTTGCATCACTTCCCTTGGTTCTATTGTCCATCTGGCGTTGTGACAACTCTATCCACACAGTGAGATGATTCATACGAATTATCATCAAGATTATTCCGAGATTAAACTAATTAAAGACGAGCGTGGATCCGGAACCTTCCGGCTACAACACGCAATTTCGCACAGACCAGGATCAAATGGTCAAATTTTCCACTCTACTTCCCAAGCTCTGCCCAGCACTCTCGGAAAATTCGACGCCGTGTTATTGTCAAAGTTGATAAGATTCTCGTGTCCACATCATGGTTTCAAGAGATAACCGCACGTCCGCGCATTTATAAGTCTTGCAACAATTCACATTGTGCAATGCGCGTAATTATCGAGAGCCAATTTATTACACCACGATTTCAAGGGCTTCTGCCCCATTGAAACCTTCTCCGATTCCCGCTATTCTTGACCTAAGTTATTGTTAATAATTAATGCTAATTGAAGTGACCATTGTTATGGTTGACCTTCACGTTATCATTCTTAATTATAAAGTCATTTATAGCAGTAAGTTCAATTATAAAGCAACACACCCTAAAGCATTATATGTGAGCCCTCAGCCTCCCTTATGTTTCATCCTCACCGAGCAATTTGTTTTCATCATTTAAATTGAAGAGATAAGTGGCCATTAATTTTGTCACCCCAGGTAACTCAAGCTGGGAAGTGTGATTCCCCTTGGCCATGTTTGGCTCAGGGCCCTGAAGGATAGGGACACAATGGAATTGTGCAAAAGACATAAAGCTGAGAACCCCCTTAATGGGCAGGACACCCTCTATCAGGGACAGCGATTTTGGCCCTAAAACGGTTGTCTCGGTACAACTTGACTCCTGTAATCATGACACCTCTCTATTAAGGACAGCATTTGTCAGTCCCAAGGGTGTCCTTGAGAGAGACCACTGTATTGCTTTTTCAAGTGCTGACTATAAGCCAGAGGAGTTTTTATCCGAGTCTAAGCATTAAAATTTAAAGCAAAGCACCACGAAGAAGCTTTCAATGTGCATCGTTGCTAGGATAACACCTTCAAATGCACTGTGAAATAATGAAACACGTGATGCACTATAAGAACTTCTACCTGCAGTGCTCAAGTAGTGAATGTCATGCTAACAATATACAGCTTGGTTTTGGAGAGGAAATGATGCAGATAGCAACTTGGTCTTCTAGACACAAGTCCCATCGGTGTTAAAACCACAAAGAAAAAAACAGGTTGATCTGAAAGATTTGACAGTATGACTAAGCGATCTCTTCTAAAGGCACGAACCTCATCTTTAAGCCAATATCATGTCTGACTTTTTCACTTGATCAAGTAACATGTCCAGTCATTAGACAAACATAATGCACCCAAACCGTAGGCTGGGCACATAATGGATTAGCGTTAGCGGAAGATCAAAGCTAATATCGGCATGCCTCAAGACAATACAGAGAAAGCCACGTCTTATTATTACAAGTGATGAAAGACTTGTAACAACGGATAGTAGGGACTCGGGAAAGATGAAAAGGAATTAGTCCAATTAAGTGGAAAATGGAGAGAATGGTATGACACTGTCAACATGGACAGATATGCAGGGCATCTCCAATGACTGTTTGATTACAGTTGGAATGGACACAGGTTGGCAGCTTTAGCCAACTCTGAACTTCCCTGACTCCAAATTGGGGAGCGCCGGTCCACAAGTCAATGTTGCTGCAACCTTCACTACTCGAGGGTTGCTGGCCAATGTTGGTCGAAACAAACCATCTGGTCAGAGGCACTCCACAATGCAGAGAAATGATCCTCATCCAATTCGTGCAAGTGATGAAAGACTTGTAACAACGAATGGTAGGGACTTGGGGACAGATGAAAAGGAATTAGTCCAATTAACTGGAATATGGAGAGAAAGGTATGGCACTGTCAACATGGACAGATGGGCATTACATCGATGCAGACTGTTTGACAGTTGGAATGGACAGAGGTTTAAGAGGCTTTGGCAAACTCTGAACTTCCCCAATTCCATGTTGAGGAGCACCAACCCACAATCTGAGGGTTCTTGGTCAAAATGTAGGTCAGAGGCACGCCATACAGAGAGATTCTTGCGTCATTGCTACAGGTGATGAAAGACTTGTAACAACGGATGGTAGGGACTTAGTACAGTTGAAAAGTAATTGATCAAATTAGCTGGAAATGGGAGAAAGGTATGACACTGATGTCAATGCGACAGATGGGTGGGGCATCTCCTCTTTTTAATTAGGGTCGGGATGGATACACTCAGGTAAGTGGCTGTAGCACGTACCTCTCTGACTCAAGATGAAAAAGAATCAGTCAAGTTTGAATTGGAAATAAGAGAAAGTCATGACACTGCCTGCACAGACAAATGGGATGGACCTATTCCTTAGAACCCCAGAATTCTCAGTGCAGACTCCTAATTGTTATTCAGCCCTCACCAGTCTCATCTGAAGATTGATGAATTAAAACTCCTTGTGCCTTGGTCGAGGTCAGGATATGAATTCAGCTTTTCATCTGAGAACACTTGAGGCATTTCTCTACATCGAAGTATCAATATCCATATGGAATTATCCACGATAACCGTCAACTACTGCAACTCCTTCATCTCTAATGGATTACTTGGAGATGGTTTAATAAGAGAGGAAATATTCGAGATGCTTTCATTATATTCGCACTGAGTTAACAGCACTTTCCAAGGCCGATGAAATGGAATAAGTAGTCATATGTGTTGTTTAAAGGGATGCGTCGTTCGTGTTCACTGTAGGGTAGGATGGGGTAATTGTAGCCCCGGTTTATTTGTAACCCCTGCATCGCACTAAGTAAACAGCACTTTCCAAGGCCGATGAAATTGAATAAGTAGTCATGTGTGTTGTTTAAAGGGATGCGTCGTTCGTGTTCACTGTAGGGTAGGATGGGGTAATTGTAGCCCCGGTTTATTTGTAGCCCCTGCATCGCACTAAGTAAACAGCACTGTCCAAGGCCGATGAAGTTGAATAAGTAGTCATGTGAGTTGTTAAAGGGGTGCGTCGTTCGTTTCACTGTAGGGTAGGATGGGGTAATTGTAGCCCCGGTTTATTTGTAGCCCCTGCATTGTTTGATACATGGGGATATCAATCAATATCAAAGGCAGGGGCTACATGTATATCTGTTCGTACACTTGGATTCATTGTTGAAATTTACATTCAGTGTGTAGTTTCAAATTTCTACCTCAATTTTCAAATTTTTTTGAACGAACTAATATGCCTTTAAATGTTCTTTGTGTTGATGCATAAAGTTATGGTTTGAAGTAACTGGTGTGCAGTGTATGGTGTGGGGTTCTTGATGGGAATGAGAATTAGGTGTGGTGTGGTTGGGGTGGAGTGGGGGATGCTTCATGTTCAAGTATGAACATGTGCTTGTATGTCCTGGCAGAGGTGGTCAGAAAGGCAATGAAAAAACATGTGATCATTTAAAGCGTATTTCCTACAACAAGTACAATATCCTTCGCTCGCCTCAGTAGATATCAAAACATCATCAAATCATACGTAATTTACAGAATGGAACCCTATTGTCCATATTTTCAACAGCCCTAATCTAACTAACCGATCTGCACCAGACTTATGAATAGGAAATGCGACGATTCATTTTCACCGCCCGAGAAAAGGCAAAAAATAGGCTGAAACGCCGTTGTGCGACATCCTAACTCCACCACAAAACCTAAATGTGTAGCAAATCAAATTACCCTTCCCCTATATAAATTTAGGCCAAGGCCAATTTTTCAGCAAATTCGATATCAGACAGGAACATCAATCTTACTCGCCATAATTCAATTAGCCAAAGTCATAATAGTGGACATCCCTGCACACTGCAACACACAGGTCATACAACGCTTCCCCCAAGAGGATCATATGCTTTTTCTGACCTGTCTACCATTTTAGTGACAATCAAATTTGTGGCCAGTTTATTTGTCTTACGTCTTAGATTCTCTGTATTACAACATTATAACAGATTCAGCTGTCAAAGGTTTTTTCCGCCATATATTTAGCGGGATCCTCCACTCAGCGTTTTATCCAGGGGCAGCATGCGGACAAATCCCTGGACCATCAGTCAGAACAGCTTCCGTGGCGTGTTGCCACTGAGTGTTGGCATCTCTCCCACTGGTCCAAGCCCCTATCTTGGCAATCTCTCAGTTTGACAGCCAGCAAGGTTCTCATCTCAGATTGATGGTTTCTCTTATTGCTACTGAAACTACAGACCCGGCTCAGTCAATCAAATACTCAAGTTATTGTCAAACATTTGACATGTTTTATATAATCAGTTCTGGTATTCCGGTTTGAGTGATTAATATCAACTTTCATTGCTAATAAAAGAAGTTAAAGGGGAGAAGCATTAGGTACTGTTGTCACTAATGTATCGTTGCAGAGTTCCTGAATAAATAGTTTGTGGTTGCATCAGAAAACGTACACAACATTCTACACCTCGACTAACAGTCATCCCTCATCGAGCTCGTGGTGCAGAAGCTTAATTATCTGTGTAGTGCTCATTCAAGCTGCTTGAAAGGGCTATCTCTGCCAGCTATGTACCCATTTCCGCATCCTGGGTGAACAGAAGTAAGTTGGATTAAGTGTCTTGCTCAAGGACACAAAGACAAAATAGCAGCGATCCTTTTAAAGAGTCGAACCCACAACCACCTGATTATGAGCCTAGACTAGGCTATGCCACCGATCTCCCTGGAAAAATCGGCCAGGGGATGTTCACAGCAACCAAGAAAAAAAGGTCAAATGGGAAGCCATCACTCATAAAAAGTTTAGAATATTCTGTGTGAGATGTAACACGGCCAATAAACAGAGGAGCTACAGCTCAAACATCTGATAATTGATAATAAACAATATCAAGTAAACAGCGTCAGTAAACATATTTTTCATCCTAATCTGATATCCTTGAGGGAGAAATCGAAAGCACCATCAGGGACTGAGTACTGGACATCACAGATGCTTTCTTTAAATACTTAATCCATCAAAACACTATACGGGACACTACTTTTTGGGATGGTTTAAAACTGAAGGGGAAAGAGAACGTCACCCAGGTTCAGAACTGCATAGGTTGAGGCAAGGTTTATGCTTATTTCCTTCTTTTTTTTCCCGTTACAAATGACAACAAAATTTGAGTTGCCTCACAGCCTAGAGTAGTGGTTAACACCCCTGGCTACCATGCAACAGGGCTGGAATTGATCCCGGGGAGAACCCAGGATTGTATTTCTGGATGAACCGGCGTGGCTTTCAAGTAACTAAAATTCCTGGCTCTTCACAACAAGTTTGAGGTGAAATATGAGATGAATTAATGAAGGTCTGTTGGATGAGACTAAAACCAAAGGTCCCTTGTATATGAGTGTCTATGCTAGGAACAGTGAAAGATCCCACAAAGGTGGACAGTAGCATATAGTGGCCACCATACCACCGACAAAAGTTCAATAGGGCCACGACGGTAGTCACACTGACACTGAAATTTATAGCAGCAGTTGCTGTTTCATGGAATTGGCAAAAGATATTTCTGGGTCAACAGTATTATCTCTAGTCAAAAAGACTTTTTGGTCAGTTGGCTGAAAAGAGTGGTTGTGGACTTCAAAGCAAAGAGTTTGGAGCAGAAAAATAAACGACATCTCCTCATGAGTAGGTCTCATAACAAGTTGTTTTCGTGCCGGCTTTCCCCTGCAGCGCTACAGTATTGATAATTGCCCCTCGGGACGTGGCTGACCTGATTAGGGCGGATCAGTTAGAACTAGATGAGTAAGTGACATGCAACAACCATCGCTTTGCACACATAATAACATGATTACAGTCGGCTCATGCAGCAAAATAACTCTTCATTGTGCCTGCGGCAACGATTACTGAGCAATTACAACCATTATCGGTTTTTATGCACACCAACAATACATAATTTTCCTTGCATTACTGGGACAGTTTTTTTGATAACCTGTTTACGAAACGTTCAAGCCACGATCGTCATCGATACATATTTATCAGGTTTTTCATTGCCCGTTTTAAAACTACAATGACGTCTTTGGTCGATTGCTGAACACCCCTATCATCAGGCCAGTGTTCTCCACAGCAAATTTCTTAAGGGTTGATCATAGGCACATCCATTTTGGCTAGAACTTTTAAATCCTAAAGCCATCAGAACTCATTCAAATAAAGTCTATATATATCTATCGGGTTTTTCATTGCCTGTTTTAAAACTACAATGACGTCTTTGGTTGATTGCTGAACACCCCTGTCATCAGGCCAATGTTCTCCACAGCAAATTTCTTAAGGGTTGATCATAGGCACATCCATTTTGGCTAGAACTTTTAAATCCTAAAACAATTAAAACTCCTTTGAAATAAAGTGAATCCACATCTAAAACCTGGGAGGCTGTTCTCTGGAAAATGAAGAACTGACTCCCACCCTTGAAATTGGCATTCACTGCATTTTGAAAGAGTTGTAATTGCTTTCGGACTTCAAGTTCCAGCCAAAATGGTGGTGTCAGCCGTCAACCCTTAGGCCGGTAGCGTGACCACATTTTGACACAGTTTAGACTTCATTTTAGTTCTGACACGGCACCAAAACCTGTCAGGACCAGTGTACGCCAACAGAAATAACACTACTAATTTCATGATGCTCCCTGGATGCTAACTATTTTACCACTTTGCCAGGGTGCTAAAATGGGGGAAAAGAAATTTGTCCAGGTGCTCAGCCAGGACAAAAAAAAGGTGAAAAATCTTGCAGCCTGAACAGTATTTACCTATTTCACTAACTTGCACAATTTGGCATCCCGCATGGTTTAAATAACAAGCTAGCTCTGACATTTGAAAAAACCCTATCACGTTATACAAGATCCAATTTCACTCAAAATTGGGCAAAAAATATCAAATGGTGAAGAGAGAACTTTCATAAGCAAATTATGTGTGAAAAACTCGGGCCTTACGGTGAAAATATTTTGGTCCACTAGATTTAGAAGGTGCTGACACCTAGTAATTCTAGTGCGAAGCTTTAATGTCACAGCATGAGAATGTCTCCAAATTTTTTCAACTGCCCTTTTCAAGCTGGTCCAACACTGCAATAACACTGTATGTAATTATTTTTTGCTGCAAATTCATGTATCGAGACAAATCTGCTGCTAAATATGAATTGAAACGAACTCAAAAAGACAATAATGTACACGACATTGAGATTCAAGAGATGTGACCCCATCATAGCCAAACCAGGCGCACGTCGCTCTGAGCTTGGCAGGTTGAGACGGGCTGGTTGTTCATTTTACTGTCGTCTGCCTTTGGTGAAATCAGAGTATATCAATTTCTTCCATTTATCTCCTGGTGTCATTTAAGCTCATCTTCATATGTGCGACATGCTGTGAAAGTCTGCTGTGACAGTCACATGTGTGCCTACTCTGTCAAAGTAGGTACTTGGCGTCAAAGACAGACATTGAGTTATAAGCATCGGCCGAATGCGCACAGAATGACATCAAAATGATGACACTTGTCAGTCGTTTGAGAATTGATTAAAATCCTTAAGTCCAAGCGAAATGGTGGTGGTAGGATGAAAAAATAAAAATTTGACACAAGAAGGTTTAAGAGAGCTATAGGCAGGAGCAGAAGGGCTAATTTGGCCATCTTCAAGTGACTAATATACACGTAAGGGCCCTTGGTCATGTCAGTCTCAGCACTAAATATGTTCCTCGTACAAACATGAATCATTTCGATGTACAGTGAGATGTGAGAGACCCCTATTGGCGACTTCGTGTAACTTTATCTTGCCTGCCTAGCTACTGCCTATATTGTCCCTTTAAAGAGGCCTACCTTGTCGCACATGGCTCCGAAGTTGTAATGAGGTTCGAACATCATGGAGGAGAGACTAGCAGACGCTTGGAAGAATGCACGAGCCTGAAAATGTAAACATTGGAGTTGGGATGGGGCAGAACGAAACTGGGATGGAGTAAAAAAAATAATTTAAAAAAAAAATACAATGTATTTAAAAATATTTCTTTTTGGAATTTCACTGACTGGATTTGACATTAGACATCGAACATAATTGTTCCTTATGATGATTGCACCTTTGAAATTTGCATACAAAATTTTCTAGTAATAGCCAGTAAGGTAATATGGTACAATTATTATGTGTGCATAAACGTGCACTGCCAGCTGTTTTCTACACTGTACGGGGCTATAACTGTTCCATGGTCATAACTGTACCACCTTACCTTACAGCTCAATGGGAATTAAAGTGAACTATTGTTGTATCGAACTTGATATAAATAGAAATCAAATCATCATTAAATGAAAACACTAGCAATTTTTCAAACAGCTGGCTACTAAAGTATGAGTTAGCCATGGGGCGCAAATTATTGTCACTTTAGTTATGCAATACTTCCAGTTGTAATGAGGTGATTATTGTCAGTGATTACGTGACAACTTACGAGTCCAGACATCACAACACATCAAAGTGAGTAAAAAACTAATTGCGGGGCAAATACATCTTGAGCTACCATCAACTGCAAAACAAACTGCAATAAAAACTCCATGAAGCTTACCATTTCCAACCTTCCTTTTTTCATCTCAAGGACGCCCAGATTGTTGTAGGCCTCTGCGTGATCATTGTTAGCAGACAGTGCCATCCTGAACGCTTGGTAGGCAAGATTCATGTCGCCCACACCCTGGAATATAGACAGGAAAAATCTCAATAAATTCTCCAGTAAAGCAGATTGGCAAATTTTGCACACATTTTATAGTGTTGTAAGCGATGTTGTAAGATATTTTAAAGACTGAGGCCATTCCAGCGCCGGCAAGCTCTGAGGTCGCATGTTTGATTACCGCTGCAGAAGCGTCAAGGTCCTAGGATAGAATGTCCATGGCACAATCTCCGAGGCAGTTTTTCAAAGGGGACATTTTCTACTTCTACACTGGTTCACTCGTGTGTTAGAAATGGTGACTCACTTTGACAGCGTGAGCAGAGACCTCGGCAACAATTCCATTACTTCACTTTAGACTTGGCCAGTGACTCAACTTACCAGAGCTACGTGTCCAATATTATACCAAACGTCTGCTGTCGTTTCATCTGTAGCCAAGGATAAAGCTCTCTCGAAGCACGTCAGGGTCATGTCGTATTGCTGGGCATAGAAACAACACAGGCCCAGGTTGTTGAAAAGTTGTGTGTTGTAGACACCCATTTGAAGCAGCCGCCTGAAGATGAAGACAAAATAAGGATTAGAGTGAGGCCACCAAGAGTGTCAAGGTCAAGGGTGTCAAGGTCAAGGCCAAGAGTGTCAAGGTCAAGGCCAAGAGTGTCAAGGTCAAGGCCAAGAGTGTCATGTGTTAAAGTCTTATCGTACTCCTCAGCTCAGAAACAACACAGGCCCAGGTTGTTGAAGAGTTGTGTGTTGTAGACACCCATTTGAAGCAGACGCCTGAAGATGAAGACAAAATAAGGATTTGAGTTTGAAGACTAAGGCAAAAACTCATTACTTCAAAGTACATGTAATGAGTTTTTGGTCAAGATTACATTGTACTGCTTGCCCTAGAAACAACAGAGACCTGGTGGCCCTCTCGTATGTGGTGCCAACATTTTATGTTAAGGGATTCCGTAACAGAGCAAAATTCCTCGGTACATTTTTTAAATACAGAATTTCTTTATCAATGGATTCGAACCCTTTCTTTGGAGACATATCTGTCCTGAATCCCAGGTTGAGAATTTCCACAATAAAGTCAGTCGTTCATTGTTATATGTGCTATCTAACCCACGAAAAAGAAATTTATATTGGCATGAAATTTTCACAGATGAATTAATGATACCTAAACTTTATAAATGCTGCTAAAAATTCCCTATGTCTACATCAATGATCAATGAGTGGTCTTGTAATATATTGGGTACCGGTACAATCAAGCATTGTGGTCCCATGGTAGCACATCTTGGGACGGAAGAAGAACCAAGGTCTGTGACGTAGCCCATAATCACATCCAGAACAGAGACCCAGATTGTGGAAAAGCAGGGTGTTGTTGACATGGATTTGAAGTAGATGTCAGAGATAAAGACAATGCTGGTAGTGGTATGCATGTATATGACTAGAACTTGACTCTTACCAATAGAACTTGAGAGCTATCTCTGGCTGGTCAGTATAAAAGTGATGTGTTCCTATACAGACAATAGCCTCCACGCTGTTACAGTGAAGGACACCTCTGTATAGAACTTGACTCTTACCTATAGAACTTGAGAGCTATCTCTGGCTGGTCAGTATAAAAGTGATTCGAGTTCCTATACAGGCTATAGCCTTCACACTGTTACAGTGAAGGACACTTCTGTATAGAACTTGACTCTTACCTATAGAACTTGAGAGCTATCTCTGGCTGGTCAGTATAAAAGTGATGTGTTCCTATACAGGCTATAGCCTCCACATGCATACTGTCATAGTGCAGTACATCCTTATAGAATTTGACAGCGTCCGTCATGTCATTCATACCCTAAAAAGAAATTTAAGACAAAAAAGATAAAAGACAAAAATATCAAGATTTATTTTAAAGACTGGTGATCAAGGGAAAGTCTTCTAGGATGTGTACTGGTATTTTATCAGAGAAACCACATTCGCAGATGGCAGAGTCACGCAGGAAAAGATGAACCTGCCTTATAACCATATAATACTGCAACATCAGTATAAATTTTCAGCAAGTACTTACCTCGTGTATTCTAGCAATGCCAGTCAGTAGGGCCGTCTCCCCAGGAAACTTCTCCAGCCCCTGAGTGTACACCTCAATAGCTGTCAGGGGCTGATCTAGGCGCACGTAAACTTTAGCCAGGTATAGGTACGTATCGACAATGTCCTGTTGTTTCAAACCTGATCTGAACTGCCGCTCTGCATCACGGTAGAGGCCAAGTCTGCAAGACAATATGTGCAACTTTAGATTTATTGTTTTTTTGGCGAAAAAAGACAAAGCTCTACGTTTTAAAACAACCCCCGAGTCGAAATTTTTCTTCGGGGGAGGGGGGGCAGCAGCATTTTAAAAAGCAACCCCTAAGTGGAAATCTTTCTACCTCGAGGAGGGGCTACGTCATGTCTATAAATCTAATATATAAACACAGTTCCTTCCTATACAATAGGAATCAATAAACCAATTGTGTAGGCCCGTCCCTCAAGCTTTAGTTCTGCATTTTCGACCTAATCGCAACCTTGATTTGACAACCAAGTAAGGTCAGTTCGGTATAAATTCCTTTAGTATGTGGCCTCATTGGTTTCCACAGAAAGGTTAGGATTAGGCTAGGGATAGGCAGATCGAAGTGACGCGCTGAGTGGAGCTGCTCCTTCCTCCTCTCTTTTTAAAATCCCACTTGCACGTTTTCTTTAGTAATGACTTTTATTCTATCATGTATTAATGTCTTATTGTTTTATTATAAATTGTAAAGCACTTAGAAGTTTTAACAACGTTAAGCGCTATAAAAATGTTTTTGATAATAATGATAATAGGCACAAACATGACAAAGCATTTTAAAACAGACACAAAAGTATAAAACCATATACAAGAATTTTTGATTTATTTGTTTACTATTAAAACGATGGACGAAGTATTTTGGATTTGAAGAATGGCATGATTTCCTACCTGTAGTAACATTTCCCCAGCTGTACTTTCCACCACCAGTCCTTGAACTGTGAGGCCTCGGTCGCCAAGGCGGCCAATTCCAGGGCCTGCAAGGAGGGAGACAAGACAAGTCAATATCATTTACTTGAAGATGTAAAATATATCAAAATATCCCGTGATGCTTAATGAAATACTTGTGATAGTTTCATGATGGCCATTGTTAAAGACTTTAAGGCCTACGCCGTTCACTAAAAATTTGAAATTTGTATAAATTGAATAGAAATTTTCAAATATCCTGAAAATGTACTAAATATAAATTTCAGCATGATCGTTCTGTAGAAAAATATCAAAATACTATGAATACCAAGTTTCAGAAAATTCATTTGCATAATATCTGCACAATATCGGCATTGTGTATAATTGCATTTCTATTTTCCTGGTCAACCATCAATTACGAACAGCGTTCTCCTTTAAAGCACAAAAATGGCACATGACACTGCACTGGTTGACAGCACCTGACAGGACAAGTGAGGACTCAATATAACTGCAATTTGAGGATTTGGCCAGTAAATGCCATAAACCTATCTCCTGGGAGTCAACAGCCCAGAAGCAGCAGACATCCCAAAAATGTGCTCAAACAAACAGCCCAGAAACAGCATATTCAAAAAGTGCTCAAACAAACAGCCCAGAAACAGCAGACATTCAAAAAAGTGCTCAAACAGCTCAGAAACAGCAGACATTTTAAAAAAGTGCTCAAACAAACAGCCCAGAAACAGCAGACATTCAAAAAAGTGCTCAAACAAACATCCCGGTTAACAGTACAGTGGCCTCTCCTGTATAGCCTCCTCTCTATTAAGGACACCCTCTCCATAAAGGACACCCACTCTATTAAGGACACTGCAGTTGAACAGAAAACTGGTCGTTTCCATTGCCTTTGACCTCTTTAATCAGGATAACTCTCAATTACGGACAGCATTTGTCAGTCCTAAGGGTGTCCTTAACAAAGAAGTTCCACAATATTGTTTGACTCACGTTCCTGACGTCATTTTCATGATGAAAGATGTACTCAAACAGAGCCTTGGCCAGGTTCTGGCGGGACGCGTACTTGGAGAAGTTCAGCCGAGACAGGTTGATGAAAGGTCCGTCTGGGTTAGACAACATGGATGCCTGCAAAAATTATACGAGTTTGAAATCAAATTGATCAGAAGTTTGAAGTCTGCAACAGAATTTTAACAATCTTGACCACCAACCTTGCATATACATGTAGGGCCCCTTCAACCTATTATCTGCTCCCAAATAATACACTTCCAATACACTATACTGATATGGTGATGATAGCCTTACATGCATCTCCTGCAGGACTGGTAAAACTGGTCCATAAACTGTAGAACACTTGACTTGTAGGCAAAACTTCTGGGACCTATAAGTTTTTATAAGGCCACATATTCGAGAGAAGATCATAACATGAAACTCTGTGAAATAATTTTTTGATTAAATGAATGATAAAGGAGATTTCACAGGTGACGCAGTTTCAGTCTAGCAGCAGACCGGCCAAAGTCTTCTGTGCATATCACTCTTCAAAAATCTGAATGTTATCTTCATTTGATTGGGTACTGTGCGCATGTTATTTAGGTTTGCCAGGCCATGAGTGCTACCTGTTTAAATAAGCTACCAAATCTAAGTACTTGGCAGTAAGCGAAAGCTGTCACTTTGTCAGAATCAACTTCAAGACAAATAATCAAATACAAAATCAGCTGCAAAGACATGTATAGGAATTCACTACTGGCTTCCTGAGCACAGTTAATATGCACCGCCACGCGAAGTCTAAGTTTGCTTGAAGTTGAACACGAGGGATGACGGAATGGTTATATACCCTACATTTAAAAGGAGTATAAGACCATGAGGTTCAGAGTGCATTTTAAGGGGTAACTCGTGTCAAATTTCACCACATAATGTTTTAGCTGTTTTTGACAAATGACTACCGGTACGTCACTTTCTCATAAATCGGGAAGGTTTTCGAATCGAAATGCACATTTTCTAGAAATTGATGGTTTAATCCCGCCCGGACGGCTCGCTTCGAGTTCGATGCCGTTGAAATTGCGCTACGCCGACGACGTTTTCGTTGATGACGTCACAACATGAACATTTTCGCGGTCGCGGTGGTTTACATTCAGCGATTTTATAATAAATCTAATCAAAAATGGAAAATTTGAGCTTTACATTTGTGATCAACAATTAAAAACGGACGTATTTCCGCAAAGTTGTAAATCACATCATAGTATCACTTTAACATAAAACGAGACAAATGATTGAGAGACTTACAGTTCCAAGTCTCACATGCCTCCCAGATGCACTGGTGACTGGTCTCGCTGTATGGGCAGTCCTTGGGGTCCGGATGGCCTGCTCCATGGTACCAGGTCTATTGGATTGTGTACCTGGCCGCACAAAGCCAGACAACGGACGTCCGGATTGAGATGTTGGTCTGCGGATAGAGAGAACAAAAACTAAACAAGGAGGGGGGAATGGGATAAAATGGTCATTCTCTCAGACAAATGTCATTATTTTTACTCTATTTTACATTATTTTTACTCTATTTTACCCTACTATAATCTGAATTTAGAAACCTGTAACTAGGCTAAGGATAATTAACAAAAAATATTAGATCCAACAATGCCATCTGAATATGCATGAGGTTTTAAACCACCTATTAATTAGGAGAAGCATCTTTGTAGAGCTGCATGTTTTTATTTGTGTGAAATCTCAGATGAGTGACATCAAGTGACAAGGTAATTAAGATCAGTAAACAATAAATATCTGATACAAGAGTAAGACTGGTTTTAAATATCATTTTCTCCTTAGAAAGATTTAGGCCTACCACACTTTCCGCAAAAGCTTTTCAAAGCCAACTCCTCAACAAACAATTCTCACCTGACCCCCTGACTTGGTCCACCTTGTCCAGTACCAGGTACCTTCAACGAGGTACCGGGCCGTGCCACCTGAGCTATTGAGTTGTCATCCATGGCCATCTCGGCTATACCCTCCTCATCCACATCGACCTCATCAACATAAACCTGTTCAGTCAGCGCCCGCGTTTTCAGGGCCCATGCAGCCTGGGAGAAAAGAACAAAAGAAATCACATATTTTCCAAGTCATGAAAACACTACCTCGAACTGGAGTGGTACATGTTGGCCTAAAATGTCAATTATGGTCTGTGCTGTCTGGTTCGATTCTGTCTATAGCTACGCCGATACCACCTAGGGTCGGGAAAACAAACTGGAGTATCTGGCAAAGGGTGTCTATTGGCATTGCATATGATTTTGACAGAGGACCATTACAATGTAGTTTTATTCAGTATGGTCGAAACTCGTATTCTTCACTTTAAAACTTTTTATCGTGGAAATGGCGACAGTACGATTGAGAAGTCTCACACATGACTCAGCAGAAGTAATCTATGCGCATACTTGCACACATCTACACAAGGCTGCTCTTCTTCGGCGAGTCCTGATAATTGTGATCACGAACCCAACCTATCTCAGTATCTGACCAAGACGACATCCAGTGTCACCATTGCATGGGCATGGGGGATCATGGGCAATGAATGGAATAGATATGATGAGCATATTCTAATATGAAAATGGACTACCAAAATCGTATAAAAAAGAATATTGAAGGAATTTGCACCATGGACAGTCACACTGATTGCATGTCTAATGAGGAGATAGAGTCAGAGTTGAGAGCCAGAGAGGGAGTCCGAAGATTTAAAAACTTTCACCTGGTCATAAGGGTTTTTTTCAAGCATTTGAGAACATAAATTGACACATTGTTCAACTTTGCGTCGTCTATAGAAGCTATATGCAAGAAATAACGGGTCCATATTGGGGACTTAACACGGATCTTCGAAAGAACTTCTTTGACAGAACTTTGTTGATTGTTTCCAGCTGAAAGTATTTTTGATGAGCCTCACTGCGCTTATTTCGAAATTTGTCTGCAAATTTTGAGAAGATCTGGGTGCGAGGTTTAAGTTATTACAATGCCCCTACGGGAAAATAAGGAACTAATTTTATCATACAGAGCTAGTATTATCAAAAAAAATTGGAAATGTTTATCGCCGTCGGTATAAATTCTATTTGTAACTCCAGATTCACCAATTGTTATGATAATTAAAGGCAACAAAGGAGTCTCATTAACATAGATGTGAATAATAATTGTCACAACATGACTGGATATATGAAATATAAATTTCTTTTTCGTGGGTTAGATGGCACATATAACAATGAACGACTGACTTTATTGTGGAAAGTCTCAACCTGGAATTCAGGACAGATCGGCAAATCTAAATGAATATAACATCGATTAAGTAGTTATTTAGGAAATAAAAGGTTTTGTGAGTCATGAGTATAATAAATTGACCATAGTTAACAATATTATACTAATTTACTTGGTTTAAATGAGTAGAAATGAAATAGAATTATAGTCTGTAGACTCGAATTTCAAGATGGCCGCGCCAAAATAAATTGCAAAAAATTGATGAGTTTTTGTGAAAGATTTCCGTGATTTCATCAGTGTTAGAAACTGTAACACCATTGTACATTTATCAAATTCAAGTAACCACTGTTACGAGTACGATATTTCTCGAATCGACCGGTGAATTGGTGAAATTGCTAAATCTTCTCATCCGACAATTGGTTTGTAGTAATGCTTCCGTAGTAATTGTCAATGGTGGGTGTCCGGGAATAGATTCCTTATGTCATCATCATCATCATCATCATCATCATCATCATCATCATCATCATCATCATCATTTCGCTTAGTAACCATGTCATGATTGTAGCGACTATTTGCGTGCGGGCGCCTTAACTTCGAACGAGACTTAGCAAGACCAAGGGAGACGTAGTGCCTTGATTGGTATCAGGCTGTTTCGCTGCATTGCCAGTTCGCTACCAGTCGTTTCGCTACATGTGGCGGTCGTTTCGTTACATGGTAGGTCGTTTCGCTACATGGGTGGAGTCGTTTCGCTACATGATGGGTACGGTCGTTTCGTTACATGGAGGACGTTTCGCTACATGGGTGGAGTCGTTTCGCGACATGGATGTAGGTCATTTCGCTACATCGTAGGTAGTTTCGCTACATGGGTGGAGTCATTATTTTTACTCTATTTTACCCTACTATAATTCCCGGTGGTGACTACAAATCTATTATAGCACAGTTTGCCGGTAAAAAAACTTATACGGTTTGATGGCGCGCAAGGGGTTCTTGTCGTCCTGGCCTGGGTTAGGCCACATAAAAAAAACGGCCAAGAACAATATGCTGACGACCTCTCGGCCTGGTCGGCACACCGATGTCAGCACGCTGCCCAAACGCTTATCCAAAAACAGAACGATGACATTGCTACATGGAGCGACAAGTGGCGAACAACATACAATGCCGACAAAACCCAGTTCGTCGCAATGTCGAAGAAAAAACTCTACTACCCCGCATTCATACATGTTAAGGGTCAACGAATTCACGCGTCATCATCCGCAAACAACCTTGGTGTCATCATTGACAATAAACTAACTATGTCCAAACATTTCAAAAAAGTTTTTGATCGCGTCAGCAAGCGTGTGTCGTTACTAAAAGCAGTCGCCGGTACTTTCGATCACCCCCGTGCTCCGCCTAGTGTCACCATTAGCATCTACAAAACAATGATTCGTCCAATCATGGAGTATGCTCCCTTGGCGCTGATGCTCCTAAACGATAAACAATTTGAGAAGTTGGACTCACTACGTACTCGCGCCTACAAGATTGCATACGGCATTCCAAAATCGATGAACGGTAATCATATAAAGGACTCCATGCAATGTGAATCACCAAAATCGCGCATAGAAACTCTAGCCAAAAAGTACATTGACAGCGATAAGCGCGCCCCGAGTACTAGAACTCTCATTGACTCAACGAAGAACAAAATGCCGCTCAGGATGTTACATCCTCTGTACTCCACCCCCATCGGTAGGACCTTACGTCTATGAACACTGAACTCTAAGCCAGGGCTACGACCCAGGCTCCCACTAGTAGACTTTGATATTTCGAGCATCGTACCGTCACAACCTCAGCACCGCCGAGTATCATGCAACTATTCATGATATTGTAACTGTCTGATTTGTACATTAGTGTATATAAGTTGATTACTCTCTTTTATGCTGTATTTAATGATATATTTGTGCTAATGATCAAGTATTCAAGGACAGTAGTCCTGTTAATCTGCCAACATAATCATGTACGCATATTGATCAAACACCTCGTGTAACAGTTGTATCGTGTCGACGCCTGAAGACAATGTAAATTGAAAAGGGTCTAGCAATAAATACTTTAACAACAACATCATTCCGCATATTGTCAGCATCATCGAATTGACATAGTCTGTAGTGGAGCCCAAGAGAAAGCATGCCGAAACGAAATTCCTATCCCTGTGGAGATTGCAAGCGACAATGCATCACGGACGTGATTTTTTGCGAGGGATGCTCGTTGTGGTTCCACGCTAAGTGCCAAGGGCTTCCGGGACCTATCTTCGAAGAGTTAGGTAAGTTGCCACTAGAGTACTGGTGTACGAGGTGCGTTACGTTGACCTCGGACCCAAACGCGTATAATTTCGGCGCATCTCTTCAGAGATTTTTTATTGGCATCACCCCTGACCTCCTGAGGGCAGCAGCAAGACGTGAGCAAATTCTCCTGCGCCGAAATGTCGGCCCGATTGCCGTACCGCCCCAAGGCTTTACTGCTATGTACCAAGAAAACGTACACGCTATCGACACAAACGCACAGCGTATCTTGGAGAAGAGTGGGGGAGTGCGAAACAGGCTACCTGTCAGCATTCCTGGGAGCTCCCCCGACCTAAAGGGGGGCTCACTAAGTCCTCGACTTTACATATTAATTAAAACCGCCAGTATTACTTTTGTAAATAAGTGTGGAGGACTTTGAATTGGTAGACATTTGTTACGTTTTTATTTCGTTACCCTATAACAAACTTTTTTTGGAACGAACAGAACATTTCCGAGTTTTTGTTTCAAACTTTTGTCATGCACCCGCACACTTAGCCCGTTCAAACTGCATGCGGCAAAAATCAAATTTGGTTACTACGCCGTGAATAATAATGATGATGATGATGATGATGATTACCCGAAGACGAATCTGTAATTGTAATATACTCGAGCATTTTTTCCCTAAATTCACAACAGATATTTAGCCCGGAGTTTAGCACAAACTTGAAAAAATTATGACTCCACCCATGTAGCGAAACTACCTACGATGTAGCGAAATGACCTACATCCATGTCGCGAAACGACTCCACCCATGAAGCGAAACGTCCTCCATGTAACGAAACGATCGTACCCATCATGTAGCGAAACGACTCCACCCATGTAGCGAAACGACCTACCATGTAACGAAACGACCGCCACATGTAGCGAAACGACTGGTAGCGAACTGGCAATGTAGCGAAACGACAGTAAACCCCTTGATTGAGGGAGGGAGGGATCTCCTTCTCAGTGTAAATGAGTGTTTATTCAACCTCCTCTTGAGTCTTGAAGGAATCAAGCTGAGAATTGACCTTTCTGCTTTGACAGTTGCAAGTTAATGGTTGGCCCGCTGCTTCATCAACTCTTCCGCAACTGGAGGCAGATCGGGAAGAGTGGGTGTATATCGTGCCGAAATTACTCATTCGATAAAAAGAAGGTCCTCGGGAAGTTGAAAACCATGAAGTTGAATACGCCAGAGTTCCGGTCTCTCTTCACGCCGGAATTGAAGCAGCTGACCGAGCTGTTCAAGCAGTATAACTATGAGCTACGCATTGCCGGGGGAGCTGTAAGAGATTTATTGTCGGGGAAGCCTCCGAATGATATCGACTTTGCCACGACGGCCACACCCGACCAAATGATGGCAATGTTCAATAGTGAGGGTATCAGGATGATCAATGCTAAAGGAGAAAAACATGGAACAATAACTGCTAGAATAAACGACAAGGTAATTTCTACAGAGTGGCTCAATAAAAATGTTACACTTACAAAATGGTTAACATCTTTTATTATTTTGGCATTTACCCTGAAACATTATATATGTACTTGAAGAGCAAGCTCTCTTGATTAAGTTGACGCCAGCAGAATCATAATCCTTCCATGGTTGACTGCGCAGGACAGATTTTATTGACTCATGTGAAATCTCACTTGTGCGAACTAGGTCAGTGGAAACTATTACATGTGCGTAACATTGGTTATTATTATAAAGATGCTGATGATTACATTAGGCAGTGATCAGTGTTTCCTCGGAAATGGTAATGTTTTTCTGCATTACAGGAGAACTTTGAAGTGACTACGCTCCGTATCGATGTCGAAACAGATGGCAGACACGCTGAAGTTGAGTATACACGAGACTGGCAGCTGGATGCGAACCGAAGGGATCTGACTTTTAATTCAATGTTTCTCGGTAAATATTCATCTCTCTTTCAAGTCTCATTCACATTTCAGGTATTAATGTGAAGTGAAAATCATGCAGGTGTCCCTTAGCTTGAATCGTACAGTCAATAATCTTTACTCTGTCTGACTCGAGCATAGGTCAGCCAGAATACGACTCCACTTTTGTCTGTCTTTGACCACTCTCTTACGCGTAGCATGGTAATTTCATTTTGACCTCCAGTGATTTTGCCTTGGCTTCTATCGACTTTTTCAAAGTTGTTTGTTACCTGTCTTTGTTTTTACCTGTTTGACATGATCACTGATGTCACACCTGTTGCTTGTGGCGTTGTTGTGTCAATGGGTCTATGTGGCCTCGAGAAAAATAGCCCAACTTCATGGACTTAATTCATGAGCAAAAAGGATGCAAATGTTGGCCCTTTGTTTCATCATGGTTCAGTGGCTAACAAACATTATTAAAAACTAACGCTCATATTCTAGCCACAGCCACAGCCACCTAGTGAGATGCCAATAGGCTATTGTTTCCTTCCTTTGTATTACCAGAGAAATATACCGGGTACATAAATTCCCTGATTTTGCGATCTTTGCAGGGTTTGATGGGACTGTTTATGATTACTTCAATGGTCGGGAAGATCTGGAGAAGAGGTTGGTCAGATTTGTGGGGGATGCTGATGCCAGGATAAAAGAGGACTACCTCAGGATTCTAAGATATTTCAGGTGAGGCATTATAATTGTGCATTCTAACAGGCCCTGGTCACTGGATGGTTGTAATGGAAAATAAGTTACGCCTTGTTTTGAATACAGCAGTCCTGTCACAACCAGGGACCGCTAGGTTTAAATTTTATGGCATATGTTCACTTTGAGCCCTTTTTGAGTAGAAATCGATACCTCGCTGTAGGTTTTTTGTTGTCCATGAAGACCGCTCAGGTAGACGTCACACTGCATTCAAAACCCTCGGTTGGCGCCCCAGGTTTTGTTCTGGATTTTGGTTCAACCGTGCTGTCTTGATTACCAAGACAACCAAGGAAGACCAGCTTGGGGAAGAATTCCTTAATTCTAAAGCTATGCCCGCTTGGCAAATAAAGTGACCAAAAACATTGTTTACCGTCAATTTGTCTGTCGTGGGCGGGCGACCAAAACCAATGGTTACCTTCTTATTCCTTACTCCCCGCTCCGACTGCTCGCTTTGGATCTTGGGAAAATCCATTTACCTTACTGTCCTCACCACACCCAGGTGTTACTGGGGACCAGTCTAACTGGGGAGGTATCCTGCGATGGACTAGCATCCCATCCAGGGGGAGTTAATTCTCCTAAAGTCGTTTAGCACTATTGAAACTGGGATAAGCTCCAGCCTGATGAGCCAGTAATTGGCTCGGGCCTATTGGCCCAGCAGACTTTACCTCCTAATTTTTTACGTGACCACATTGTTTTGTCTGTGGCGTGTGGGAGCCCTGAGATCATTTGACAACATTCTGAAAACAATGTTTTCTTTTTCATCATCATTTTGACCTTCGTAAGCATGTTGCTTTTAAAGAGGATATGGAGTCGTACAACTTAAGGGTGTCACTCAAATTGAACCCTGTTGCTAGCATCACGACCATTTGTCAAAATAAATCCATGGCATAGCATGGTTTCTCACAAGATAAAGCCATGATTTCTTTTTTCTTAGCCTTGTCTGATGTGCACTCGCCTGACTAGGTACATATCCCCTTTAATAGGAGTTCAAAAATGTGACCCGTCACAGCAAAACCAGGCGCATGTCACACAGAAGATGAGCCTAAATGACACCAGGAGATATTGGAAGAAATTGATGTGCTCATATTTCACAAAAGGCAGACAACAGAGAAATGAACAAACAGTCCGTCTCAACCTGCCAAGCTCAGAGCGACATGCGACTGGTTTTGCTGTGACGGGTCACAAATGGTGCGGTGAGACCAGCACAACGAACAAGTCCATGAGGTGATGTCACCACACAACATAAACGTGATTTAGAACACATAGAAATTGTTCAAATCGGCACAAATTGTCAATCACCTGTACTTTTATATTTTAGGTTTTACGGCAGAATCGCCGTAGATGGTAACAAACATGAACCTAAGACGCTGCAAGCAATAAGGGAAAATGCAGAAGGACTAAAAGGTATCTTCATAACATCTTGATGGTACACTAGAACCTCTCTATTAAGGACACCCTCGGGACTGTGCTGTTCTCAATAGAGAGGTGTCCTGATGAGAGAGGTCAGATTGAATGGAATAATCTCTTTTGGACCAAAACTGGTGTCCTTAATAGAGAGGTTGTCCTAAATAGAGAGGTTGTCCTAAATAGAGAGGCGTCTGCTAAGGGAGGTTCCTCTGTATTAGTGCTTGGCGCCAATGACGTCATCAATGGCACATCCACACTTTTGTTCAAGTCAATTTTCTTGAAATCAAGTCGAATTTTCAAGCGTTAGGTAGCCTGGAGTTAATTTCTCACACAGGCACAGTGATTGGTCCACCTAGTCGTGTCTTCAAGTGGTCATAGAGATGCTATTTCAAGTTCAGATGAGACGAACTGGCCTGCCTGAAGCAGTCTGAGGGTGGATCCAAGACTCCGAAAAAGAGGTCGAACGCTCTCATTCAGAATAACGTGGTCAATTTCACAATTTTTTCTAAATTCCATGTCAATTCAATAGATTTTATTTTCTGATTTTACCCCAACTTTTCAGGCACCTCCGGTGAAAGGATCTGGATGGAACTGAAGAAGATCATCACTGGCAACCATTCGCCAAGTATCATGAGGGTCATGACAGAATTACAACTACTCAAATATTTCGGTAAATTATGAGAGTAGGTCTTCAGTTGGCCGGGCTCCTTGCATTTCTTTTACCAGCTAATGGTTGTTTTGTCACATTGGCACATGTACTACCAATTGAACCCCCTAGCTCTTGCCTATAGCTCTCCTTTAAGGTTATTCACTTCTAATTTCAATGTGATCTGTTGATTTGTCTTATGAGCTTTCTCTGTTTTTTCGGTATTTTGTCTAATTCTTTCAGGTCTTCCCTCTAATCCTAATATTGATGAACTCGAGATTGTCTGGAAACGATCACGACAAATGGAGCCAGCCCCTATGACTTTGATATCCGCTCTCTTGGCTGAAGTAAAAGAGGTGACTATAATGTTAATCATTCAGTATCAACAGGCGATGGGCAAAATCCATAAAGGGGATTCAATTTTGAATTTGTGACAACATTTATGGGGGGGGGGGCAGAGTTAAAATGTTCTTTCGTAAGGTGCTTACTTCACGTAAAAAGTTCCCGCCAAATAGATACTCCAAAACTAGACATATTGACCTTATGTCAGCTGCATAATTTAGTTCATGAGTTGTCTCCCAGGTGGCAGGACTGAAGGCAGCAGGTTCAGCCACTTGGGAGTCAGCAGATGAACTAAAATTTACTGCTCATATCTTTGAATATTCTCATGATAAAAAGATATCCGGTTAACATTGGTATCCCAATGACACCAAGGGCTAATGCTCCCAGTAGGGTCAATCATATCTGACTGATTTTGAAGGAGGGATCAGATCAAAATGGTGCTCCTGGCCCTCCAGGGGTTGAAGGAGGGATCAGATCAAAATGGTGCTCCTGCCCCTCCAGGGGTTGGCACAGGGCTATCTACCCTGCCACGGAAAAAAACAACATACCAGTTGGCAGTGCTCTATTGATGGCCTGTGTGTTACTAGGCATCAACAAGGCATTAAAGGGTAACTCGTGTCAAATTTCACCATATAATGTTTTAGTTGTTTTTGACAAATGACTACGTCACTTTCTCATAAATCGGTAAGGTTTTCGAATCGAAATGCACATTTTCTAGAAATTGATGGTATAATCCCGCCCGGACGGCTCGCTTTGATGCCGTTTTCGTTGATGACGTCACAACATGAACATTTTCGCGGTCGCGGTGGTTTACATTCAGCGATTTTATAATAAATCTAATCAAAAATGGAAAATTTGAGCTTTACATTTGTGATCAACAATTAAAAACGGAATTATTTCCGCAAAGTTGCAAATCACATCATAGTATCACTTTAAAGAAGTACATGTAAATATGTTGGTCTATTGTTGATAACATTAGCAAGACTTTATAAAGAATGAGGAGTCTTTGTTATTGCATAGCTACTGTATTATCTCTCCTCCCTCAATGGTTTGAGCTGTTGAGGATAGTTCTCGTTATTGAAAAACAGTATTCTAACTGTTGTTTTTTTCAGGTGTATACACTCCAAGAGCGGATAAAAATGTCAACAGTGGAATTGCAGACGGGCATTTTCATCGTACGTTACAGGAACGAAGGTGATAGTAGCGACTTGTTAAACTATTCCCAGGAATTGATGATTGACACGATGGGCAAAGAACCCAAGGTCAAGGACAGAGTAACTGAACTCTTGAAATACAAGGGACAATTGGATGTGCTAGAAAAATTCTGTGAGTGGTCCCCGCCAAAGTTTCCTATTGGAGGGAAGCATTTAGTTGAACGAGGAATCAAAGGGGGACCAAAGTTTGCAAAGATTTTGCAGGAATTGCGTATGATTTGGAAACGTAGTGGCTACAAGATGAGTGAATCAGAACTCGTGGATAAGATTGATGAAGTAAGAGAGCGGATTAAATGAGGGGTTGTCTGGGGGTGTTCAGAAGTCTAGCGAACATTGAGATAATCTGGATACCTTTAGCTAACAATGAGATATTCTGGATACCTTTAGCTAACATTGAGATATTCTGGATACCTTTAGCTAACATTGAGATATTCTGGATACCTTTAGCTAACATTGAGATCTTCTGGATACCTTTAGCTAACATTGAGATCTTCTGGACACCTTTAGCTAACATTGAGATCTTCTGGATACCTTTAGCTAACATTGAGATATTCTGGATACCTTTAGCTAACATTGAGATCTTCTGGATACCTTTAGCTAACATTGAGATATTCTGGATACCTTTAGCTAACATTGAGATCTTCTGGATACCTTTAGCTAACATTGAGATATTCTGGATACCTTTAGCTAACATTGAGATCTTCTGGATACCTTTAGCTAACATTGAGATATTCTGGATACCTTAAACTAACATTGAGATATTCTGGACACCTTTAGCTAACATTGAGATCTTCTGGATACCTTTAGCTTACATTGAGATATTCTGGATACCTTTAGCCAACATTGAGATCTTCTGGATACCTTTAGCTAACATTGAGATCTTCTGGATACCTTTAGCTAACATTGAGATATTCTGGATACCTTTAGCTAACATTGAGATCTTCTGGATACCTTTAGCTAACATTGAGATATTCTGGATACCTTTAGCTAACATTGAGATATTCTGGATACCGTAAGCTAACATTGAGATATTCTGGATGCACCAAAGGTATATTTGTGACCAGTCACAGCAAAACCAGGCACATGTCACTCAGAAGATGAGCCTAAGACACAAGGAGATAATTGAAGAAATTGATATACTCAGATATCACATAAAGGCAGACGACAGTGAAATGAACAACCAGTCCGTCTCAACTTGGCAAGCTCAGAGCAACATGCACCTGGTTTTTCACTGACGGGTCACATTTATGGACACACAAGGCCAAGGCAAACTACTGGCGATCATTGCATTGTTGCTGACTCACCCGTGGAAATAAATGTTTAGGGTGTTATTTAAAAGAGTAAATCCAGCTCTTTCGAATGACATTCTACACTTCAAATAAAATCTAGTAGTTTACATATCATCAATGATTCAAGGTGGGTATACTTTTGAGACACCCTGTATGCAAAGCTCTTGCTCAGAAAACGCAGAAGGCATGGAGCTCAGGGGAAAACTTGGAACGCTTCAGCAACTCTCTTGATCCAGTAGTTGATGGCATGCAAAACAAGGTACATCCCACTTACTAGACAAATTATGTAGACTCATCGAAAACATAAATTGACCATGCGGGGACTAACAAGACGCATATCATCATGATTATTGCCAATATCGGCCATGCAGGTGGTAACTGCATAATTATACAAAATTAGAATAATTGCCAATTTACTTCAATCACTCAATGTGGACAGATGTGTATTAAATTGTAATATCATGCAAATAAATCTCGTTTTATATTTAATACAATTTTGCGACTTGATTTTGTTGGCCTGTTGGCTTCAATAGGCACTGTTGGTCATGTTGGTTGTTCATATAGAAGTTCAACAAGTTTCTGATAGACTCAGATTAATATATACTTTCAGTCATCCAGGTGGTTTTACAATAACCCAGGAAAGTTAAATTGATCAATTGTTTACTGAATTCGAATTTTCTGGATATTGTCTACTGTTTCACCATTGTCCAATGGCATCTTCAGGACTGATGTTGTTCACAATCGATCTCACGACTTTCTGAGAAGACAGATTAGGGTATGAGTTGGCATAGGCAAGCAAGTAACAGCAGAGAGTACACACCAGATGCAGATGCATCATCCCTCGCTCGCTGCTGCAACAGGACATGTTTGTCTACGCCATGTGTGCAAAGATACGTCTCAACTCTGCGGTCTTTGGCAGCTGTGCTCAGTACATTCCTCCCTACACCTGCTCCTTGGCAATGATAATCCATAGGGTCTCTCTCCTTCACCACTCGCTCGCTCACTGCAACTTGACATGTTAGTCTGCCTCAGTTGTGCAAGGACAGGTCTCCACTCTCTGTGGTCTTTGGCAGCTGTGCTCGGTACATTCCTCCCTACACCTGCGGACTCCGCATCTCTTGTCACTGCGTCCATCCATCTCGTCCTGCATCTTCCCTTGCGTCGTTTTCCTCCGACTGATTCTGGCCTCCAATCCGTCAGTGCTCGGGGTAGGCGTGACTGGTACATCCGTGCCACGTGCCCATACCATCGCAGATGGGCTCTCTCCAGTAAGATGGACATAGGCTGATGTTTGGTCCTCCCCCTAATCTCTGTGTTCAGTACACCTATGAGCCAGTATGAATTGGATGACGAAATGGACTGCCCCGGGAGTCTAGTGGATAAAATTCGACTGTCTACTCTCACCAGTTGACAATGGAACATTCTTTGTTTGTGACATTGTTTCTCACTCAATTCTGGAGGACATGGTTATGACATTGTCTCCACTCGCCAGTTGAATATCTCCATTGGCTCCAGTGAACAGTTAGATATACTATCTTTTCCAGAACTGCTCAGGTTATGAATTCTGGAGTACATGGTTGTGACATTGTCTCCACTCGCTGGTTGAACATCTCCATTGGCTCCAGTGAACAGTTAGATATACTATCATTTCCAGAACTGCTCAGGTTATGAATTCTGGAGTACATGATTGTGACATTGTCTCCACTCGCTGGTTGAACATCTCCATTGGCTCCAGTGAACAGTTAGATATACTATCTTTTCCAGAACTGCTCAGGTTATGAATTCTGGAGTACATGGTTGTGACATTGTCTCCACTCGCTGGTTGAACATCTCCATTGGCTCCAGTGAACAGTTAGATATACTATCTTTTCCAGAACTGCTCAGGTTATGAATTCTGGAGTACATGGTTGTGACATTGTCTCCACTCGCTGGTTGAACATCTCCATTGGCTCCAGTGATCATTTAGATATACTATCTTTTCCAGAACTGCTCGGATTATGAATTCTGGAGTAAATGATTGTGACATTGTCTTCACTCAATTCTTGAGTACATGGTTGTGACATTGTCTTCACTCACTGGTTGAACATCTCCATTGGCTTCAGTGAAAAGATAATTATACCATCTTTTCCAGACCTGCTCAGGTTGCACCGCCCTCAGACGGGGCTCATCTGAGACCCGAAATCCACATCTGTGTGGCGTGGAATGTCTATGTAGAAGGGCCTTCAGATTTCCTGTTTGAAGGGTCAGAACAAACCAAGATGATATTTTCTTTGATGAAAATATTTTATTGGATCGAACTGCTGCCATTGAATTCTACCACTGTCTGACCACACATGTTACCGTGGTAACAACATCACACACAACATTCACATTCCTAAAGAAGGGTTGAAAAGTACAAGACAATATTTTACCATGGTGGGATTTTTACTGCAGAATATTAACCTGCTCATGTATGACAGCACGTTATTAATCCAGGCGCTATGTTTTAATCAAAAACCTTAAATTCAACTCTTCTCATTTGTCATGATTCTTTATCAAGTTATGTCGAATTAAATTCTGTATTAATTAATAAATTAAAACATGATGAATGTACATGTAGTTTGACAATATGCCATTTATTCGTCTCAAATTGAACGAATATTTGTTCGATTTACATGTCTGGTGATCCAAATGTTCTCTGTCCCTTACAGAATGTCACGTCACCAACAGACTGTAATTTTTTTCAAGGGCAGTAGTGGGCTAGCAGCGGTAGAAAACACTCAAAGATGTGGGACCAAATCTGAATTCATTAAATAACAATTAGCACATTTTGAAACCAAAATTTCCACATCATAGTTTCATAAACTCTCCTTCCAAACATAATTTATCGAACATTTTCCATTTTCTGGTCGCTGCCTATAAATGCATTGGTCTTATTGCCTTTGAAACTGTACAAAGATTACTATTCATGTAAAAGAAAAAGTTGACAAACTCTATGCGGTGTGGTAGCCGGCTCACTGTAAACAGAACGCAACTTTTTTTCTGTGTTCTAAATTCATGATAAAATAAATAACAAATGCAAATACATAGTAATGTAGAGTGGAACCTCCCTTAGCGGACACCTGTCTATTAAGGATAAGTTCTCTATTAAGGACACCAGTTTTGGACCCAAATTGGTTGTTTCCGTTCAATTTGACCTCTCTAGTCAGGGCACCTCTCTATTAAAGACACCACTTGTCAGTCCCGAGGGTGCAGGAGTGAAAAAGCTAATCGACAGAGAAATTAATAAAAAGACAAGAAGAATCACCTGGCAAATTGCCACAGGAGTTATATCCAATAAAAGTGGATTGTAAGAAAATGCTAGAATCATAAACAAACTTTTGAAATGCGTTTTGAAATGTTAGGTTTATCTCTCTTGAACACACTTGTACTTGTAACTTAAAGAGTTATATATTTGTAAACAGAGCACCTTGGAATATAATTTGTCTGTATATTCGGTTGACAAGTGTTGAAATTAGACTTAGATAATCTTCATTTGAGATCAAATAATGAAGATGAAATGTTACGTCTGGTATTTACAGAGTATCCAAAGATATGACACATTGACACTATGAGTTCTCGTGTGGAAGTTGCTGAAGATATACACCCGAAAATGTGAACAAACAGTAGGCAGAATGTTCGAGTATATTACGAAGAGTTCATACAGAAAAGCCACTGAATCCAGTTCAGATCTTTACAAGTAAGGGCAACTTTTCAGCTGTGACTCTGCGTTAAAATTGACGTCTTCTTCCAATAAAGGGTAACTCGTGTCAAATTTCACCATATAATGTTTTAGCTGTTTTTGACAAATGACTACGTCACTTTCTCATAAATCGGTAAGGTTTTCGAATCGAAATGCACATTTTCTAGAAATTGATGGTTTAATTCCACCCGGACGGCTCGCTTCAATGCCGTTTTCGTCGATGACGTCACAACATGAACATTTTCGCGGTCGCGGTGGTTTACATTCAGCGATTTTATAATAAATCTAATCAAAAATGGAAAATTTGAGCTTTACATTTGTGATCAACAATTAAAAACGGATGTATTTCCGCAAAGTTGTAAATCACATCATAGTATCACTTTAAGTTTCAATAGGATTTTGTAGGTTAAGAACAAAACACCTTGGCATTCAGATCTGGAGTACTAGCTATCAGCTTCATTTTACCATAGTTATCTCAATGTTTTTTAGAATGGCTTTCAGTGCTTTTGCATTTGAACTCTTCAATTTTTGTATGCATCCCCAACTCGGGTCAGGAACATGAACGTCATTAGTGTTAGCCCAGCATCATCATAAAAGTCTCCTTAAACATGATAAAACATAAATGTTAGCATAGGTCTGTCTAATAGATTATAATAATTATCATCATATTATACAATGTAGTAATGAAATGATACACAATAATGCACAAAGAACATATTCACAACTCGAGATTAACACCTAGATATTAATGACCCTGAACAACCTGCAGCTGGTACACTTGTTGCCCTCTCAAGACTGGTAACATTTAGACTCTAATTTTTTAAATATTGAGTTTTGAGCTGGGTGTCAACTTGGACATCATAGCTCCAACATCAAGTGAAAGTAATGAAAAGCAGGGGAAAAACAGAGACCCTGAGAAATACTACGAGTTTGAAGACAGTCGTGCTTTCTATCACACAAGTGTATCGGGACCGACCGGGAATCGAACCAGAGACCTCAGATGTGACAGGTGTTAATAATGGTTTCACTGTGTTACTCCAACGGCCCAGTCTTTCAATTGATCATGATTTTTTCCTCAATTAAAGGAAACCTGTAACGAAACGCTTATGAAAATGGCCACAGTTTTAAATGGCATAGATAAAACCTAGGACAGGAATACGCTTCCATTGATGAATCATAACAGTTTTGAGTTCCCCTCAGGTAGTTTACAATTTGAGCTGGGCATCTGGGTAACATTGCATAACATTACAGACTCAAGTCAATGAACTGCATCAGAGGTAATCACCAATTTAGTTCTTTTTACTACGTTCAGTTTTAGCCTAAATAAATATTTTGTTCTACGACTGGATATTTTTAAGGTGAACTCACCACATATTTATTTTCCACCATCACCTTCTTAAAAATAGACAAATTATTGCAAACACCCAGAGTCAATACAGCCCAATAAACAGTTCCTATCAACACGAAATGACCACAGTGAGCAAAGAACACAACTTTTAACTGGTATCTACCATGAGCAAACACTTAGAAATGAATACACATGGAACAAGGGAATGACGAGTTCTCCATAAACAGCTCTGAGAAATATTTGATTTTATTGCAAGTCTTTTCAACATTTTCTGAGAGCGACAACAGTGGGCAGAGAACACAATGGGTGATTTTAAAGTTGGTTTTAGTGTTTTTAGGATTTTCTTTTGCCTCCAGTTCAGTACACAACCGAATAACTCATTGAAAATATACTGCAAAACCAAGATTTTATCTTGGTTTTACAGTAGGTTTTCAATGATTTAATTGGATGTGTACTGAACTAGAGGCAAGAGAAAATCCTTAACAATAATTATCTTGGTTTTGCAGTATATTTTCAATGAGTTATTCAGTTGTGTACTGAACTGGAGGCAAAAGAAAATCCTTAACACTAACACTAAAACCAACTTTGAAATCACCCATTGTCCAACTGGTATCTGCCACGAGTCAATACTTGGATATAAATAAACATCGAACAAAGGAATGACTAGTTCTCCACAAACAGCTCTGAGAAAGATGAGATTGTATTGTAAGTCTTTTGATCCTCTTCGGAGAGTTCCACGTTGCCCGGCCTCACCACGATGATGCTCTTCATACCGGCCTCTGCTGCTGCTTTCGCCTCTGGAAGTAAGAGAAGGGAGACATTTCAACCATGTCACAAAATGTTCTAACAAATTCTATTCAAGGATGTTACTGTTCATCCAGGAAGAGATGCTGGATTTGACCGTTGTGTCTGATTGGCAATCAAACTGGTGTAAATACCGTCAAGTTGACCTAAAGTAATGGTATAACAACTTCATCAAATCTGTGACGATCGATTACAAGTAATAAAACTTATTGTGTGATACACGGAACATTCTAGTTACTGACAGTTTCGTCTGTCAGACTGACCGACATCCTTTTTACTGTCATCTGGTATTATACGCCCTTTACCATATACCCCTGTCTCCAAGGTCAAAGACGCTAGGCAAGCTCCATCATTAATCCCATTTTGTATCACATTCATAGATTTGCCATCCATGTTTCTAAGGTGATTACAACCAACACTATTTATGACCAATTTGTCTGGATTATCTTACCTTTTGGTATATCATTCAGAGGTAGCATCTCCTCCAGCTTCTGGTCACTTTCTTGAGCAATCTTTTTGTAACTTTTTTGCTCGGCTTTTGCCAACTACTGACTCTTGAACATCAACACCATAAAACCCAATTTTGCCCTTAATATGCCTTGCCACGTTTTGACAAAATGGAACGCCATTTTCCTAGATTTCCATCCATGTTTCTTAGTCGCTTATGACCAACAATATTCATGACCAATTTCTCCCAGTGTTTCTTACCTTTTGGTACATCAGTGAGGAAGAGCATCTCCTCGGGCTTCTGGTCACTTTCTTCAGCTATCTTTTTGTAACTTTCCTGTTCGGCTTTTGATCCAACCTTGGTGTCAAAATACCCTGAAAAATACTGCAAGAAGAACAATAGTGAGAAAACATTATCTGTACACACCCAGAATTTACACATTTGGGTGGAAATTTTAATCAAATACAGTGGAACCTCCCTTAGCGGACACCTCTTTATCAAGGACAACCTCTCTATTAAAGGTCACTGCTTTTGGTCCCAAATTGTTTGTTTCCATTCAATTTGACCTCCCTAATCAGGACACTTCTCCATAAAGGACAGCACTGGTCAGTCCCCAGGGTGTCCTCAATACAGAGGTTACTGTACAAGCTTTTTTTATGATGACCGTTAGTTAGATCAGGAAACTTACAGATTAGCATCTACCTCAGGCAATTAGCAAGGTTACAAAATAAATCGAGCTGAAAAAAGTGGCTAATACGAGTATGACGTACTCAAGTTTCTGACTAAAGGCCGCCATTTTGTTGTACTCGGGATATCAAGTACGGGCCAGACCAGATGAGAAGTGGTGGCAAGCATCGCGACATCTGATTGATAAGTCATAAACCAAACTTCTTTTCGAAGACAAGAGTCGATAAGTCAATGAAACCTACCTCTAATAAATCTCCCTGATTTGAGTATCCATAAAGTAATTTCTGTGCCTCCACACTGCCTGATGAGTAGATATACACCTTTTTTTCATCCGCAATTAATCGCTTCAAGGCGGGTAAAACATCATCATAAACCCTGAAATTAGCGGTAATGAACACAAAATAATTGCTGACTTGACAATTATTACAGACTTTAAAAGAATTATATTTGGCATGAGTACAATGCAGGGAGACTAATGCTAGGGACATTTCAAAAGTAACGTAATAACTACCTGCACTTTTTCTGCTGATAAATCTGCCAAATTGCAACGCAAAACAAGCATAACCCCTTCAAAATGGCTGCTGTATTGAATGTTGAATCATGGTGTCAATTCTCAAAAGGAACCTTCCCCTAATCATTGCCAACAGACACAAGAAGAAATGGTTCCATAAGATGAAGCATTCTCCTCAAAATCAACAGAAATCAAATTCAAGATGGCCACTGTGGTAGCCATATTGAATAGTGGATTTTACCAATTTTCAAAAAGGAACCTTCCACGAATGACTCTTAAGACTGGAAATTGACAGAAACTGCCCAGACGGCTAGACAGACATCACACATGACACCACTGCTCGTCCGCCCTTTTTGGGCTGTGGGATAATACGATATCTGCATGATAAATCACTTACTCTCCCTTGATGTTGCCCGCTTTGTAAGCAGTTCTCCACATATGTCCCTGGAGCTGTTTCAATGCCGAGAACTTCTTGTCGTTTTCAACCTCCCACAGAACTTTCGCCACCACTGCCTTGATGATGTCATCTTTCTCCTCCGTTGCGGCTGGTATCGCTATGGCACCTTCAACCTCGTCCTTCACATCTTTGGCTCCCTGGAAAGAGGTCGAATAGAATATATATACATGTAGAAGGTTGTTGTATTTTGTTTACACCACACCGTGGGTTCGACTCCCGGCCGAGTCTCTATTTAGTTCCACTACTGGTCGAGTTCAAGTGAGCGCCTTCTGGTGTGGAGACCGGGGTAATAATATGATATCCCAAGGCGTTTTGAGCGAGAACTATATTGTCACGGAATTGTGCTTTATAAAAGACTATCATCATCAATGCAAACCAAGCTGCTTAGTTTGCATGACAGGACCACAACAGTCACTCCCACCAGCAAAGACGACGCAAAATCAAGGCTCTTGGTTCTCACAACTGGAAAAAGCATTCCATTTCCACTCCAGTGCCATCGTTAGATTGTAAAATGTAATACAGGGCCTTACTCCAAAACCACTCCAGGTTGTTGGGGAAATAATAATTACTGTCAATACAGTATTACAGTACTGTATTTGGTAATCACTGATTCACACCGCACACTAGTGACATTTGTTGCATGTGATAACGGTTGCAGGTCGCGTTGATTTAGAGCACTCATTTGCAGGGCATTTAGGCAAGAGCAAGAATAGCAGATTTTGCATTCCTATCAGATGACCTGAATAAACAAAAGCAACTTCATGGACCCAACAGCAGGATGACCAATTCATCATCATCCGAAATTATGGGACAAAAATTGCTAAGGCTAAATTAAACATTGTATCAATCAATCGTTGTCCATTTCTAGGGTAAGCATATTTGATGAAAGATTAGATAATTGGTAGGAAGCTTTGTTTGTTATTGCCAGTGATTGATGATGGTGACAAAGACTTGACCAAACGATCGGCAAATCTCACTTGTTGAATGCAGTTTAAATACTCCGTATTGACAATAATGTTTGCACATCAGAATCTCTTGAAATCCCCCAGAGTCGCTTTGCGAGTTTTTTTGGAGGCCGAGACGGGAGTTGTATACCTCCTTCCAATCAAGAATATTACGCTGTTTGACAGTTTCCCAATTTTTACAGTACATCAAATTGCACCCTCACCTTGCATCAACTTACATGGAATTGCATTTTTTTGGTAACGCACCAACGAATTGTGACAGACGTTTTTGCAGTTTTCCAAACTGTTAGTTGATAAAATCTCTTTCAAGATTATCAAACTGCTTTAATTCACCCCAGGTTTCCTGCAACCGGTACCAAAGCGAAGCCATAAACGAAATCCAAAGAAAAAGATTTCATCAGTTGACTATTCCCACGGAACCAATAAAAAAGGGCCTCAGTAGTCAACGGCACATACATTGTAAACCATGCCTTTGACTTCCGAGATGTATAAATCGATAGATGTATAGATCGTTCCGTGCCAAGACACAACATGAGAGAAGAGTCATGAGCCTCTGTCACTTGAGACAGATGCTGGAGATACTCGATAATGCCAGGAGATCACATCACCGGTAGGCTTCTGATCAATAGTGAGTACTGCACGCATAGATACAAAGAAACAAACTTGTGATAATTTCTACTCTAATGCATTTTAAACCATTATAGGCCCCTTGCAAGAAATGACTGTACCACCTAGACTCAGAAAAACAAACCATCTTTACAACTTCATCTCAGTTTTGATTTACTTCATCTCCATTTGATTAGCAATTTGACGAGATTGTCGTCAGTCAAGAGACATTGGGTGATATGAATAAAGACTAGCAATTGCTTTTACTGAAAACCCCATGTACATTTACACTAGGCCTTTCTGTACAAAACTGAAGTAAAAGCATTTACTAGTCTTTATTCATATCACCCATTACCTATTTCAAGCAATAAACAGTGGAACCTTTCTTTGCGGACACCTCTGTAAGCAGACAACCCTCTCTGTTGAGGACACTGATTTCCATCCCAAGTTGGTAACTTTCATTCAATTTGACCCCTCTAATCAAGACACCTCGCTATAAAGGACAGAAATTCCCAGTCCCAAGGGTGTCACTATGGAGAGGTCCTAAACTGTACATCAGATATTCTAGCTCTAATTGGGCGATTTGTTAATAAACTGCTACATATATGTAGGAGGAAACCTACAAGACCACAATTCTGCTCTTACCTGTTCCCTGAGAGCATCAATGTCTTGCTGGCACTCCTCTTCATCAAAGTGAGACTTTACGTGTTCCTCCACGTTCTCTTTGATGTAAGGGAACAGAGTCTCCTGTAAATAGACAGAAAAAAGTCCATGAATAGGGGTTATTTTGCAAGAGGTCTTGATTTCCTCCAAAACTGAGGCCACCATTAAGATAATGTTTGTTTAATGTACCTGTACATCTCCGAAAACTTAATGGCAGGTGGAACGCAAATTGTTTTTTTTATCCACCACCAAATTTTAAAATAACGTTCTCACTCCTTACTGACTCTTGATTCAGTGGCCTGTACGTGTGCACATACAGATACACGCATGCACAGTGATATACACATGGGTGACATGCGGATGAAACAATGTATCTAGATAGATAAGACAGATGATCACCTTGACAAAGGTTATTGGAGTTGTTGTTCCTTCTATATCCAAAACCAATGCTTTTATACCCTCCAGATAATCAACAGACTCATCAATGGTTCTCTTCTTTGGTTCCATTTTGAGGAAGATCGTGGAAATTAGAGAAAATCGGACCTTTCTATCGAGACACCGATACGCCGGCTTCACAATGAGATGCTGGTAGCAGATGGTTGTGTGAAAATCAACCAGGAGATGGCAGCACTAGTCGATTCCAGGAAATTTGTCGACAATATACATTGGCTGCATCAGTTGGCTCGCACACCCCGCGACGAGTCAATCCAGTAACACATTAAAAATGAAATAGGTGAAGCAATTTAGGGAGTAGTTTAGAAAATTTGATATGAACTTATGTTGAAAAGTCATAGAAATCAACTGACACCACTGTCACTGTAATTAATGACGAAATTTTTGGAGTAAATTTAATTTAAAATTTAATTCCCGGTGCATACGTGGCAGGGGAAAGACGTTATAGATAGAACAGCGAATTAGAAACCTGACCAATGGGGAACCTCGTTACATCGTAGTTAGGGGGTGTTTCAGTCTCCTCCATTGTTTCTGGAGGGATGTAGGTCGGAAAAACCTGTGTACATTAGCCGACTATTTCCACGTTGACAGCCTTTTAGAATCGTATTCGGCTGTGGCACTGCACTTTGTAGGTATTCAGAAGTTTCATATTTGCTAAATAATCTTAAATGATACGACCTAGTCTTCTAGATCGGAGCCAGTCTGGCTGAAGTGGCATGTGGTCATTTTCTCCACGACCACGTCCTGTCGTGTATGTTCTAACAAAACACAGTGTATCTCATATCTGTATATGTACACGTAGGCTACACGTAGTACATTATTGAGTGACGTCATTGGACTGCACACGTATATCATGTATTGTAAATATTTATAAGTGAATGTCACTGTATGGACTATGGTGACATTTTTGGCCCTGCTTGTTGTTGGGCCCCTTGGCTTATGTCATGTGTAGGCCTATCATATAACACCATATAGCCTTCCCCCTCTTAAGTTAAACTTAAAGGGACAGTATAGGCAGCAGCTAGGTAGGCAAGATAAAAGTTGCACAATGACGCCAATACGCAATAGTGGTCTCTCCCACCTCACAGTATGTCAAAACTGTTCAGGCTTGTATTATGAATATAATGTAGTGCTGAATCTAACAGGACCCAGTGCCCTTACTATGCATGTTAGTCACCCGTTGAGATGGCCAATTTAACCCTGCTGCTCCGGCCTGTAGTCCCCCTTTAAGAAGTTAGCCTGGATATGACGATGGTACAGTTCAAGTAAAGTCTCGGGCAAACCGGATATATCTCCTTCAAGGAAAATACTGTGATGCGCTCAAAAATCCAAATCTGCATAATCAGCATCCTCGCTTTGCCAGTTGGCATTATGGCATCATTCCAGATTCCACAGCAGTCTCCCATTAACTATAACCGTACCATTGTCAAATCCGGGCAAACTTCTTGAGGAGGTGTATTACCAACTCAATCCATCAGCCTAATACTCTGTATTAGAAGTGTTGCTGATTTATTAATACCAGATCCAGATTTAACAAACCACATTCGAAAATGCGCTACCTCTTGAAAAAGTTGAACCCTCGTGGTCCAACTACTGAAATAATGTGATTGAAATTACCATGGGCAACGAATAGTTTATCCACTCCAGGCGTTGATGCATGCAAATGAGTTAGCGGTACATGGATGTATGTCCCACTTTTCAAGAGGCTTCACCTACTCTATAAATAATCTGTTTATAATCTATTGGCAACTCTATGCTGAAAATTGCACTTAAAAAAAATCAAGAAATTGGGAAACGAGTCAATGAGCCTAACCTGTCAATTTTCAGCTTGATTTGGACTAACCAAGAGCTCAATCATCATAGTCAAACAGTTTGACATTTTTCCGTGTGTTAATTTTTAACTGATTGTCACTTTGTACTTTCAGGACCGCATGTCCCTGGATTAAGAAATTGATCGCCGGTAAAACAAAACAACTGACCATGGAATCCCAGATCATGATGATTGGTGCGGCCATATTTGTGGGCTCGGCCATTTTGATCTACATCATCTCCATATTTGGAATACGCGAGAAAACGTATGATGAGGTGATTGAAGAACAACGAAGAGAACGAATGGAGTCGATGAAGACTAAGGTTCGTGTGGAAAAGAGAGATAAGTACAAGAAGAAGTATAAAAAGCCTGGAAAGGAGAAAGATGATAGGGAAGACAGCGTCGAGAAGCGGGAAGATACACCTGTCTTTGAGGAGAGTGTTCAGGCGGCCAAGATGGTGGAGTTGGAGATTGAGCCAGAGATCATCGAGCCTGTTGGCACACCCAAGCTGAAGGCAAAGAAAGCCAAGAAGCAGAAGCCAATTTTGGTGAACAAGGAAGAGAAGTCGTACACGCAAGTGGACCAGGAGGTGCCTGAGACGTTCCACCCCAAGCACCTCCCTAAGGATGAGATAGAAATGAAGCACGCGCATGAGGAAGAGGTCAAGAAGGATGTTGCTCCAAGGGTCAACAAGACGAAGAAGAGGCACGAACCGGTAGCTGAGAAGATTGAGAAGACTCGCCATGTGGATGTTGAATCCGAGATCATCGTCAGCCAGGTTGCTCCTCAGATGGCGGCGCCACCTATGCCAGCCCCGGAGAAAGTGAAGAAGATCAAGAAACGCCAAGAAGGTGAGTGACGCAATCCAACTACGTTTTGGTGAAGTTTCTGAGATCGTAATTTCTTTACAGTTTGTTGTTGTGGCAGACTGTGGATTGTTCCAAGTAAGAGGTGTGTGTAAATAATTTTTCTTGATAGCATTACCAAGTATATTCACCTCTTATTACGCTGGTCAGTTTTAAGACTGGTATTTATTTTGTCTCAGCAAATTGCTTTCTTCTCACTTACAAACATTTAAAAAATATATTGGGACTCAATATCAAAATTATATTTTTTATGTGATATTTTACTAAAAAAACTCTACATGAACATTTAGAAACACATGTACATATAAATACTGTCAGTGTCATTATAAATTTTTCATGACAAAAAAAATTAATATATTTAATTATTTCTGTATTCATTATTACCAAGTATAATGTTATTAAAATAACTACAGTGTATTGTGATAGACATTGTTGCCCACGAATCATTTGTACAGATGGTGCATGGCCCACCACCTGTTTTTCTCTCAGGTCAACTCCATTATGTGACGTACTGTACAAATTCACATTGATCTAACTTGGTAATATGATTATATTCCAAAAGTAATGTGTTGTGCATAAACTCATGATAAGTGGCATTTGGAATAGGCCGGTAAGCTGATCTTTACCCAGGCTTTGTCAAACTGTCAAACGATAATTTTTTTTTGTAGAATGTGATGACTGATGTACATACATACATGTAGCATAAATATATGACACCCGAAATGATCACCTTGTCGGGGGGGGGGGGGGCAGGGTTAACATTGAGCGCAGCAAAAATTTAACAGCCTGAATAAACGTTGATGCCTGCTCAGGCAATCTCATATTGAAGACACTCGTCCTAATGGCAGTAATGCTTTTTGCAGGGATGTCAAATTTCTTATTTTTGGTGGATTTCAGACTTTTTCCTCTCACTAAATGCTAAATTTGATAGATGGTGGATCTTTGAATATTCAAAATTGAACCAAAAATAAGCATTTAAGAGGAACTTTTGTGCAAGCGAGTGCTGGTCAAAGTGGAAGATTCAAGATGTTCATAAAAAATAAATATCAGACTCTTTGCCTTATCTCATTGGTATCCCTGTTTTTGGAATCTTGATCTGATCAATATTAGTATATCTCAAGTGTTACTATCAGTTTTAGTTGTCTTTTGTTTCCAATACTACGTCATACAAAAAAACCCATACAAGGTAGTCACCTGGTTTCAAACAAGGAAGTAAGGATCACTATGAATACCGCCTGTATACCAAGTGATTTATGAATACAGCCTTCACACCAAGTGATTTAGATATCGTTTATTGCCCTAAACCTGTGTTACCCACTAACAAAGGTCTTCGACATGAAATGCTCTCTAAATCGCTATGTTTTAGTCCAAGTTATGCCTTCCTTCTTTGCCTACACGGGATGGTAGAACATGTAAAAAGATAAAAATGTATCATTATCTAAGGGGGGGGGGGGGGGGGGGGATGTCATCTCCACACTCTCAATCTCATTGCCAATGTCTATTGCATTTAAGACAGAATAAAATGTCATGAAATATTCATTATCTACTCCAGTATTGCCATATTGTACACTTTAGTTGGAAAATTCATGGCTATAATTGGTCATTATCTTTTTTTTGTATAATGGTCATGACAGCGTAGACTTTGAGAAGTAGTATTAGTGAATTGTCTCCTAATACAATGTAATACCAAGCCCTTTAGATGTGCTATTCATTGTCACAAAACACAATTACACATGCTCTTGGGTCAGTTGTGTCCATGCTCGTCTCGACTAATTACAATCTGATGACAGGCCTGGGCAATATGACTTGATTGCTGAAATAATTTGTACGTCAGTGATCATGATTCCTTTCGAATTCAAAGGTTGCTCCTAAATTAGCCCAAAAGCTGAGCAACTTTTATTTAACATGCAGGCTACTTAAATGATTTTTGTTGTGGGATGAGCACAAGCATCGATGTACACGTAAATCTTGAACGGTTGGATTTACACCCTATAAATGTACCAACATATAGAAACATGGTGCCTCTTTAGCGAGATGAGCATATTTTTATTGGTCTTAAGTGGCAGTGTGGTTGGAAATTACTTTTTTATGTATTTGGCCTTGAATTCCATGGAAACTAACGTATTGAAAGGAGGCTTTAAAACATGCTTATCTCATCATTAAATCATTTGTAGCCTGCACATTAAATAAAAGTTGCTCAGCTCCCGGAATAAATCTGTTATGGGAGGGGCGGATTGTCTCTGTTTGGCGTTGGCTAAAAGGCGCTATTTGTCATTTAGCTGTGATTGAGAGATTGGCGTTGGGAGAGATCAAATTGGAGACGGTTAATGGGTTACTCGCTTATATCATATCATCTTACCGGCGATGTAATCCATCGGATTTTTGCTGGAGGTATGGAGTCCACTGTAGGCTACTGTCCACCTATGTGGGATCTTTTACAAGAGACCACGGCTTTTAGTCTCATCCGACAGACCCTCGAATATATTGTAGGTTGGAGACGTGCTGTGGAAGACCCAGGAATTTTTAGTTCATCCAGAAATACGATGCTGGGTTCTACTTGGATTGAGCCAGGGCCCTATTGCATGTATTGTGTGACAGTAGCCAGCAGTGTTTTAAATTGGTTCATGTAGGATGTCTACATGTATGAGGCTCCTGTAGGCAAGACAAGTTAAAAATCACAATGTACGCAGTAGGCCCTGAAATATAATTTATACATACATGTAATGGGAAAAAGAGTGAAATTCAGGATGGCCATGCAGCCTTGTGTCGGCATGCTGTAGAATCAACACAATTAATTTTACAACATTGTACATGTCATGCATGTTATCGGGGATTGCAAGCTGCTGCATACTGCTGTAAATTGTATCTGAATTGTCATTGGTCATTACTAGCCATCTGTGTGAATTTTGATCAATACATTTATAAATGCTTGTGTTTCCATGCATTGAGGCATGTGACATCCCGTTTATTCTTGTTCCATCAATATACATAGTTCACACACATGGTGTATTTATACATGTATGCCTATGCTTGCATAGCATTTTAAAAAACCATATCGTACCATACTTGGATTCGTGGGAAGCATGTAGGCCTATAAAAAGAGATGAGTTCATTCAATGACACTGACATTGCTGTGTCAGCATAATGTTAACTACCATAACCCAAAAAAATCTGAATAATCTATTGAATGATCAGGACGTGTGGTTTTCTATGCATAATAGCATCGCATGACATACTTCATCGTTGATGTACTGCCAGTGCTTCACTTTAAAAAACGAGCCTTATTTTTTTATTTTGAGAACGTATTGTCAATTTTGTCCCGGAAGTTCAGGTGGGGTAACCTAAAAATTTTAAGTGGTATTTCCACATCAGCATAAATGAAACTACACTAAAACCTCTCCATTAAGAACACCCTCGGAACTGACAACTGCTCTCCTTTGTAGAGAGGTGTCCTGATTAGAGAGGTCAAATTGCATGGAAACGTCATAACCATATGGTGTCCTTAATAGAGAGGGTGCCCGCTAAGGGAGGTTCCAGTGGATGATTCAGTTTTAGATTTTTTTGGCATTAGTTACCATTGGATTGTCTTTTAACCCATCATAATATATTGTATTATTATATTACAAAATATCAGCACTACAGTATTTCATAATCCAATTACAGTGGAACCTCCCTAAGCGGACACCCCTCTTTTAAGGACAAACTCTATAAGGACACCATAACATCTTTTCTGAGAAACTCAAAGCCTTATTGTGAACTTCCTGAATGATAGTACAGCCTTAACAGAATACCTTATATTGCATCCTCTCTTTCAGAACCTGTTGAAAATGGAAGTGGTGATGTTTTCCCAAGCCAAGACTTTGCTGCCACCTTGAGGCATGCCAACATGACTGATGCAGAGATACAGGGCTTGATTGACATCCTCCTCAATAAGCAGGCTGGCAAAATGGAGTGGAACAAGGTCAGGGTCATTGACGGCTATCCAAATTCTTTGCCAAAGGAATGAACATACTTCATGCATGTCCCCCAACTGTGTTGAACATATCGGGTTGACGTATCACTATCAGTTCGGGAAACTGTGGAATTCCACAACCTATCTTCTAGATGTACAATTCGGCATCCATGCGATGCAGAATTTAACACAACCGTTGCAGAATAGCTCACCTCTTTGAGATGCTCGCGGAAGTTATTTTCCGAAACTTCCGTTTGCGTTTTTTCCAATTAAAATCAAAATTTCCATGATGTCTGACATGCATCAAGAAAGTAGGCTAATTGGTTGATCATTAGGAAGACTTTGTTATTTGCATGCATTAATGATGTTGAGGAATTCCATAATTTCTCGAACTGATATTTATACTACTGTGCCACCTAGGGTTTAAAGAAATCCTCTTTTTAAAGATTTTTTGTTTCTTGTGAAAGTGAAATCATTATCAAAACCTTCCCGAGTTGTTATAAGCATTGTACAGTGCAATGAGCCCAATGACTCGTAAAACTTCTAAAATGCATTAACAGTCCATACGACTGTGAAAACATGTCTTTTTTCAAAGTATCATACAATAAAATTGAGTTCTGCATGAAAAATGCAAAAAAAAGGTAAATCGGACATGCTCAAATCAAGACAAAAGCCAGGAAAAACACTGTTGCATGACAACGTCCTACCTTTTTACGCCACTGACATCTTTATGTTCGTTTCCAGAAGGCCGGCAAATCGGACCCCATCACAGTCCTGAAGAAACAGCTGGAAGATAAAGAAAAGTCTCTTCAGGAAGGTATGAAAAAAACCAGTGTAAAACAATATCGTTGGGCAACAATAACAGATAGGTTGGTGCAAAATATGGAAGCAGCCGAAAAACTCTCAAAATCACATTTCACCGTTTAATTTGAAGTGTAATAGTAATAGAAATCTGCTCTGGTGGAGCTGCAATTTGACCCAAAACCTCTGGTGTACCTCTGTTTCGGTGTACCTCAGTATTGGTGTACCTCAGTTTTGGTGTGCATTTTAGCGCCACCATCATGGTGTTTGGTGAGAAAACCAATCCCTCCGTTGGTATCAGTTCCTTCAGCAGAAGACAAATCTTCATGTTTTACAGAGCTCTGGTCTTTTATAGAAAGAGCTGGTCTGAATTGAAATATGTAGATGATAGAGTCTACCTTGATAACGATTCACTTGAGTTTGGGGCTTCTCAAAGTCGAACCCAAGCAAGGATGAGTAGAACCAACTTCCAGCATCATGAGCTGACTACCAGTGCCGGGTTTTGTTACAGAATTTACAGGTGATAAAATTCTAGTTTGCTTGAACAAGAATGAAGTATTCTCCATTCAGTAACTCCTTGCTTTAAACCTCCAGTGATTAATGGTGTAAATATTGGATTCCTCTACTTTTGATATCCAAACATTTCTTCGGGATATCTTGTGCTCAATGCTGTGTGTATGTAGTTCCTTCTTTCAGTTGGAATTACTATTGAAAAGGAGTTATATCGCAATAAGTTCATATGAGTGATATTGCTTCAGTTCACATTTAGTCATTTTGTCATTCTTGAGCAGGATCTGAAGGAATCATACCAGCTCTGCATCTGCAAAGTATGTTACCTATACCCTTAAATAGGCTTATCTAGGATCCTTAAACGTATATGGATAAAACTCTGTAGAAATAGGATGAATTTTATGTACATTTCTATCAGTGGAACCTCAGTTAGCGGACACCTCTCTATTAAGGACAACCTCTCAAAATAGCACTGGCGCTTTTACACATACAGTAGTGTAAATGTACTTCTATTCATTTATGAAATAAACATATAGGACACTAGTTTTGGTCCCGAATTGGTTGTTACCATTCAATTTGACCTCTCTAATCAGGACACCTCTCTATCAAGGACAGCATTTGTCAGTCCCAACGGTGTAGGTTCTACTGTAAATTACCCGTGACAAGTCCCTGATCTCGAGGTCCTATTATCTCTCTGAGGGCCTCATATAATAATCCGTCATTCCAGAGCAACAGCTTGCCATGTCTCACCAATCGCGCATCAAAGAAATGCAGAAGGAGCTGCAGCAAGAGAAGGGCCGCTACCTGGTGTTGAACAAGACGTCACAGGAGAAGGTTGAAGCCAAGGAACAGGAGTGCCTGGCCCTGCAGAGGAGGATGCAGCAGGCTCATGAGCAGCACGTCCAGGAGATGTCCAAGGCAAAGATGCAGATGGGAGATGGTCAGGCGGCGATGATGGTGCAAAGACTGCAGGAGGTAAGGTGTCGCAAGGCGTTTGTCTCGACCTACCAGTACAATGCAAGATTCACTAGGACTAGTTAACCCTCTTGATTGCTTTAGTTCAAAACAAAGTCATGCTGTATTAAAATAAACAATACATGCATGGTCGTACTTTCTGCTTTATAATTTATCCTTTATGAAATAGCATATACACATACATGTATGTCTAGAAAATGTGTTTTCTACTAATCATATATGAGTTTTACAAAATTTTGATCAAAGTCTATTCCATTTTAGGAAAACAAGCAACTGAAAGACGCTGCTGGAAAAGCTCAGTAAGTAACCTTCTGTCATAGTATCAAGAATGGATAATCAAAATTAATCTATACTTGATAGTATGTACATGTATAGTAAAAAGTCGATCGGATAGCAAAAAATAATTCATGTACATGTACATTCTTACATGTGGAAAACTTGAAGCTTGAATGTTTAAGCTTTTCCAAAAACTTCAGGAAAAAAATATTGGCTTTGTTTGACTGGGTTTATGTTTTGTTTATGTAGTCACTTGTTATATAATAATAATGTGACGCATTTATATAGCGCTCCTCAGTAACGTAACTGTTAAAGCGCTGTGGGATAACATATTATCACCCCGGTCTCCACAGAAATCAATCGGGGGTTTCAAGGAGCAACCAGAAGGTGCTCACTTGAACTTGACCAGTCAGGGAACCAAGGAGTGACTCGGCCGGGAGTTGAACCCACGACCTCCTGATCATGAGGCCGACTCTCTTCCACTGCGCTACCGCTGCCCCTTGTTGCGGGCTACCTGTCACTTGTCAACCTAATTGTCAACCATTGATTGTTTGTTAACTTACTTAAAACACAACATGACTTGACCCGAGTGTGAAAAGTGTCATCGTGAGTCTTATGGAGCCCACTCTTTGGATGTGACTTGTGTGTCCGTCATGTCACGCGTGACAAGTGAACAGTGACAAGAAACATGTGAAAATGTGGACTTATGTAAACTGAGCCCGACAGTGCACTCCCTGTAGGATTGATTATCGATTGGGGCTCTCTCTCTCTGAGACAACAAAGTCCCCACCTGGTCACAAGTTCCTTCCAAATGATATATTTTATTCGAATTACATGTCTTCTTAATACAAAGAACCAGGATCTTTTGCTGTTCAGTTCGGTTTGCTCTAGACTGCATTCCTCACATACTGTTCAAACTGAATACCTGTAATTGCTACAATAATTGGTGCCAAATAGAAACTGAGCACCATAGTCTAATCCTAGTGGTGTTCAAACTGAAGATCTGTAATTGCTACAATAATTGGTGCCAAATAGAAACCATGCACCATAGTCTAATCCTAGTGGTGTTCAAACTGAAGATCTGTAATTGCTACAATAATTGGTGCCAAATAGAAACTGTGCACCACAGTCTAATCCTAGTGGTGTTCAAACTGAAGATCTGTAATTGCTACAATAATTGGTGCCAAATAGAAACCATGCACCACAGTCTAATCCTAGTGGTGTTCAAACTGAAGATCTGTAATTGCTACAATAATTGGTGCCAAATAGAAACTGTGCACCATAGTCTAATCCTAGTGGTGTTCAAACTGAAGATCTGTAATTGCTACAATAATTGGTGCCAAATAGAAACTATGCACCATAGTCTAATCCTAGTGGTGTTCAAACTGAAGATCTGTAATTGCTACAATAATTGGTGCCAAATAGAAACTATGCACCATAGTCTAATCCTAGTGGTGTTCAAACTGAAGCTTTGTTATTGCTACAATAATTGGTGCCAAATAGAAACTATGCACCATAGTCTAATCCTAGTGGTGTTCAAACTGAAGATCTGTAATTGCTACAATAATTGGTGCCAAATAGAAACTGAGCACCATAGTCTAATCCTAGTGGTGTTCAAACTGAAGATCTGTAATTGCTACAATAATTGGTGCCAAATAGAAACCATGCACCATAGTCTAATCCTAGTGGTGTTCAAACTGAAGATCTGTAATTGCTACAATAATTGGTGCCAAATAGAAACTGTGCACCACAGTCTAATCCTAGTGGTGTTCAAACTGAAGATCTGTAATTGCTACAATAATTGGTGCCAAATAGAAACCATGCACCACAGTCTAATCCTAGTGGTGTTCAAACTGAAGATCTGTAATTGCTACAATAATTGGTGCCAAATAGAAACTGTGCACCATAGTCTAATCCTAGTGGTGTTCAAACTGAAGATCTGTAATTGCTACAATAATTGGTGCCAAATAGAAACTATGCACCATAGTCTAATCCTAGTGGTGTTCAAACTGAAGATCTGTAATTGCTACAATAATTGGTGCCAAATAGAAACTATGCACCATAGTCTAATCCTAGTGGTGTTCAAACTGAAGCTTTGTTATTGCTACAATAATTGGTGCCAAATAGAAACTATGCACCATAGTCTAATCCTAGTGGTGTTCAAACTGAAGATCTGTAATTGCTACAATAATTGGTGCCAAATAGAAATTATGCACCATAGTCTAATCCTAGTGGTGTTCAAACTGAAGATCTGTAATTGCTACAATAATTGGTGCCAAATAGAAACCATGCACCATAGTCTAATCCCAGTGGTGTTCAAACTGAAGAACTGTAATTGCTGCAATAATTGGTCCCAAATAGAAACTATGCACCATAGTCTTTTCCTAGTGGTGTTCAAACTGAAGATTTGTAATTGCTGCAATAATTGGTGCCAAATGTGACCCATCTAAGCAAAACCAGGCGCTTGTCGCACAGAAGAAGAGCCTAAATGACACCAGGAGATAATGGAAGAAATTGATGTGCTCATATTTCACAAAAGGCAGACAATAGAGAAATGAACAAACAGTCCGTCTCAACCTGCCAAGCTCAGAGCGACATGCGCCTGGTTTTGCTGTGACGGGTCACAAATAGAAACTATGCACCATAGTCTAATCCTTGTTCTGTAGGATGAACAGCATGCCAGGCCCAGACACGTCAGGACTTCAACAACAACTCAAGATCGTTCAGGGAGAACTCAATAACAACGTGATCAAACTGTCAGCGTTGGATAACGCCAAGAGAGCTCTTGAACAGAAAGTGAATCGATACGAGGAACAGCTCAGAAAATCCGAGGGATCAAAGGTAATAGGATGAACGGGCATTCAATTTCATGCTTTGTTAAGTGATGTTATAGTTTAACCCCTTGTCTCTGTGACCACTGTCGACTTTATACAGACTCATGTCTGGGGTACCGGTGGTGCAATAGAATGCTATTAGAAACTGGTTGTGGTTCCTTAGAAAATGATCGAGCTTCAACTGTGGCAGATATTTTGATTGATTGGGGCAGAATGCTGCCATAGATCTCCAAAGATGTGACTGTGGCCAAGATCAAATCACAGGCCAAATAATAAATCAACGAAAACAGCTTTGGTTCCATGTCAGCGATTTTACAAATGATGTTTCAATATGGCACTTATGGCAAATGAATAATTCTCAGCCCTCCAAGGGGCATCGCTAGCTTTTTGATCAGAAGGGGGGGGCAAAAATGACACTTGGAATTTTTCGCCCAGAATCATGATCATAAACACATTAACCCCCCTACCCTCCCAACCACTAGCTACACACCTGCCTCCTCTTGCAAACTGGAAGGGAAGCATCCAATGAGGGTTGGACCTTGTCCCAGGATTGCCACAGACGCCGATTACAAAGCTAAAGAATTTTTACTTCTGTTTAAAGAAAGAAACTGAAGCGGTTTGTACGAGGAAACTTCAAGAAGTCCAGGAAGAATTACGCAAATTACAAAACAGGAACAGTAATTCTGACAAGGAGTACGAGCGTGTAAGCCATGGAAAAGAAACGGCAGAGACCGAATGTGCATTCTTGAAAAATCGTCTCCAGCAGTTCGAATCTAGTCATGGTGCTGCGGTGGGTGACTTAGAAAGTAAACTTAAGGTTGGTGTTGGTGTCCTCTGTCTCCTGCTCCTTTTATGTCGATCTTGAAATTGTTGCGGCTTTGGTATAAATCCCTTTCATCTTGAATTCCAACTCTACATATTTTAGTGGTTTCTCCCTTGGTAACTTGAGGGCAGTGTTTTTTACTAGGACTTAGTAAAACATATCTTCTCTTCAAAATTTCATTTCAACATTTTTTCCATATTCTGTGACGTTTGTTCCCATGTTGACATGGGTAAGCCTGCCCTAGGACCTTGGCTGTTCGCCATGTGACATTTCGAAAACCTGGTGTTGACCACCATTTTATTGACACATGGTCATCATAAAACTTGGAGTCAGGAATTCCGTGCCTTTTTCGTTGGGTTGTATCACACCATGTGGCGATTCTTTTGCTTGTTTTGTGGTCTTGAAACCACAAGATATTTAGAAAAGTAGCGCGTTTTGTCTAATAAAAACTTCTACCATAAAAAACAAACTAATTGTCTCATGGCATTGAATCCGAAATCAGCCTGGCAATATTGGTAGTAATTTCATTCTCTTGGTAGTAATCTTACTCTCTTGGTTTCATGCAATTTTGAAAACGTTTAAAATATCATATTGCAAAACTATCCATGTTTACCAATTTCAGGAAGCTCATGGGAGCAAGTCTGAACTCGACAACAAAATACGTCATCTTGAGTCACTCATAGCTGAAAAAGATAAATTGGTCAAAGCTAAAGAATCGGAAATGAAGGTGAGATTAAATGCTTTGCTCTCTTGAACTGGTCATCTGTGGTCATGCATCCCTGGCAAAACAGTCAATGTTGAAGATTGAGACCTGTAGGTGTAGGGCAAGCCTTGTTCACACCATTTTATTTATTTAGATGGATGTCTGTCGACATCACAATAATATGTAAACAGCAGACCTGCCAACCTGTTACGATTTTCCGTATTCAGTACGGATTTTGGCCGAAAAATGCATTTTAGTACAGCGTTATGGAATTGCTATCAAAAATACGATTTTCAAAAAAAAGTTCAATTTTTTTTCGTTTCGTCGATTTCGTTTTGTTGATTTCTGTGCACCGCCAAGTCTCGGGCAAATCACATTAACTTTTTCAAATACATTGGCATTATGATACTGCCAGCGTTTCTCCTGCGTTGCGCACGACTCACTCTCAGATTACAATATGGCGGATTTCGATTTTGAACTTTTATATTAGTGCTTCTCAAGGAACAAAAAACCTACTGAAAGTTTGTGATAATGAGTCATTTATGTGTTACTGAAAGACCCCCCCAAAATACTGAAAAAGTGACAAATTCAGGGGGAAAATACTGAAAAGGGTAATTAGGGGTTGGCAGCTCTGAAACAGGTGCACGCACCCTCACAGCCAGTCAACTCTGTGGAATGCACTTAACATGGACCTCAGAAACAGTGACTCATTAGATTGTTTTAGAAAAGGACTAAAGACACTTCTATACAGGAAATACTTTCAGTGACTCTGTGTGGGGGGCGCATTTGAACATTCAATTTCCTGAGTGGAAATTGCGCCTAAGAAATGGAAATTTGATTGATTGAGTCAACGTGGTGTTTGTTGAGAAAAGCTGCAACAATATGGTCACCTGTTGATATTTCCCCCAACTACATATTGTATATAATGATGCTTAACCAATGATGTAAAGCTGTTCTCGTACCGGATAAACAGTAATAATAAATATCTCGCAAGTCATGAGGTAGGTGGAAAAAACTCTTCGTATCCAATTAAATCCGAGGCGGAATGAGCGTTATTTACATGCCACTACGGTTAGGTGCCGATTCTATTGGCCTAGTTGCTCTGACACTGTATTCAATTTACCTCTCTCGTTTGCAGGAAGTCGTCGAGGAGAACCGAGAACTGCGATCTTGTCGTCAAAGACAGGCGGGTGAGGGTGAGGAATCGCCAAAAAAACCAGCTGGGGCGCCCAATGGAGACGTGCACCCAGAAGAAAAAATAGAGTCAAAAATAGCTATTACAGAACATGAAAAAATGTAAGTTATTGGGAGAAGATAAAAAAACATATGTTATTGAGTGTTCAGAACAGTAACTCCCATCGCGGACTCTGAAATTTAAAATCTACTCAATGTTCATGGCTAGGCCGACTAGCTGTAGCTACATGTATTGCTGTGTTGACTCTCGATGTTCCATTCTGTACCTGGAAGTGTTGGCATTGTTTTGCAACAGACCCTGCGTACGAACTTTGCAGAGATTTGAAAATGGGATTGCCACAAGTGCAGGTTACATCTGGCTTTCTGGAAAAGCTAACATTATCTCACCTTCCTACAGCATAGTTTGTCAGTGCCTATAGTCTCTTTAAGAGAATAGACTATAAAATGATGAACTTTGTAGTTATTCAATATTATGCCCGATTCAATTTCTTTTTCAGTTTAAATCAGTTACAGAGTGACATGCAAACAAAAGATTCCACAATTGCCACATTACAAAATGACTTAGAAAGCCAAAAGAAAAAAAATAATGTAAGTAACTTGTAAGGATTTGCCTTGGCCGTCACTGCTGCTTATTTGCATCACTGGTAGCAGGTTATCAACATGACATCTGGACCTATCACACCTTTGGGACCAAGCTAGTCAAATCTTTCAAATCTGTGAAGAAATTTTCTTGTCAAATTTTGGACACCTCCAGTCTGTTATCTATTGTGCCTGAATTTCCCGTAGAACTGATTTTGATGCACTGGTTCTATTGAAAAACCTCTGTCCTGTTGAGTACCTCTTTTATGGTAAGTTATTCTGGCATGGTATGCTCTTCACTTTCCTTTTCCACTTATCAGCCACTGCAGCTGGAATACACCTGACTTGATATCAGCCACTGTTGCTGGAATACACCTGACTTAATATCAGCCACTGCGGCTGGAATACAACTGGCTTAAGATCAGCCACTGCAGCTGGAATACACCTGACTTAATATCAGCCACTGCAGCTGGAATACACCTGACTTAATATCAGCAACTGCAGCTGGAATACACCTGGCTTAATAGCTGCGCTTACACCACGAAATATTGGTGGACCAATTGCACTTACACCACCACATTGCCGCGACAAATTGGTTCGGCAATCCATTGCCGATACAAATTGCCGAGCGAATTTGTCCCACCAAGCTTGATGGTCCAAATTCGCCCGGCTTGTTAAAAGCTCGGCTTTGTCGTGGTGTACGCGCAAATGGATCGGCAAATAGCTAGTTAGATGGTTCGGCTCCAGGCGGCGCTTTCGAAATGGCGCTTTCTGCGCATGCAATTTATTGTTTGCGCGCCATCTGTAGCCGGATTTTATAACTAGCTGCAGTGCTGGTGTAAGCGCTTGGTGGATTTTCGATGGTGCGGCATTGGTTCCCGAACCAAGATTGGTGGTCCATTTTCAGGTGGTGTAAGTGCGGCTATAATCAACCACTGCAGCTGGAATACACCTGACTTTGGTATCAGCCACTGCAGCTGGAATACACCTGACTTAATATCAGCGACTGCAGCTGGAATACACCTGACTTAATATCAGCAACTGCAACAGGAAAACACCTGATTTTAGTATCAGCCACTGCAGCTAGAATACACCTGACTTAATATCAGCGACTGTAGCTGGAATACACCTGACTTAATATCAGCAACTGCAGCTGGAATACACCTGACTTAATATCAGCAACTGCAGCTGGAATACACCTGACTTAATATCAGCCACTGTAGCTGGAATACACCTGACTTAATATCAGCAACTGCAGCTGGAATACACCTGACTTAATATCAGCCACTGTAGCTGGAATACACCTGACTTAATATCAGCCACTGCAGTTGGAATACACCTGACTTAATATCAGCCACTGCGGCTGGAATACACCTGACTTAATATCAGCCACTGCAACTGGAATACAACTGACTTATCAGTTACTGCAACTGAAATACACTTCACTTAGTATCAGCCACTGCAGCTGGAATACACTTGACTTAATATCAGCCACAGCAGCTGACTTTTAATACCAGCTACAGTTGAAATACTCCTGACTTCAAGAAATCATGACTTCTTGTCATGGTATGAGCTAATGCAGTCTTGACTTCGAAACAGGAAGTTGTTCGAAATATTGATTGAGCATTTGAGTTGTCTTCCTGGTGAAAACTGCCTGGGATCAACTGGTTGAAATGTCACAGCCTACACACTGTAGGAAGCGAACCAGAAAACTCCTTCGATTTAATTATCAACATTTACATTTGATATTCCACTCCACCCATTTTCCTGGCTGTTTGCTTTTGCATTTTCTTGTTGTTTGTGATTTCCATGTACTTTACTTATTCTGACCCGTTCAGCTGCTTGTATGATCCTGACTAAAAACGATTTTCTACAAAGCCATACTACACCTTTTGTGGAAATGATATTTGTGGAAAGGAACAAGTTTACAATGTAGTTATGTGATATTTTATTGTTTAGGGCCTGGTTGGTCATAAAGCACAAAATTTACGTTATCCCTAACAGTTACGTTAAGTATCCTTAAAGACGTTATCTCCCGAAGCTAATCTGGTTTTTGACATATTAAAAGACTTGATGACTCTGTTAAACTAGTGTGGCTTTAAACAACCCAGCCCAGGAAAGGTACAAGGTCAGAAAGTCGTCAAAAAAACTGATGCTGTGTCTATTGCTTTTCTCCTGGTGTACATGGTGTAAGCAGTTTCTGACCTCCTTATCTTATATCAATAATTGCAGAATTTTTCAGCAATCCAACAATTTATGTTCTCTGCACTCTATTAACTCTGTACTGTGGTTGTATGACAATAAACATATATATATAATAGTGAATTTGATTTCATACAATCTGGATGATGAGTTGATATTTTGGGTGACGTTACGTTTAAAAGATTTTGCAATAGGCTACAGAATTTTGAAGTAAAAGTGCCAATCTAGAGGGGGGGGGGCTGTTTTATGCTTCTCGATGATTTTGTCAGTACATGTGCTTATCGCTAACTGGCTTTTATAATTAAGAACCTTTTATGTCAAAGAATGGCAATGTAAATAATTTCAAAAATGTTGGCAGACTGTATTTATTATTTATCTAATAGGCCTTGAGAGAGAAAAATTGGAAAGCCATGGACGCGTTGTCACAGACAGAAAAAATGACGGCAGATATTCCGCAGCTGCGCAGAGAACTCGGTGAAAAAGACGCAGAAATTAATCGTCTTAGTGAAGATCTGGAGAAACATCAATCAAAGTGTAGTGTAAGACTCGTTGACTTCATCAGCTTGCACACCATGCTTGTTTCCTGGGGACGGGGTGACAAATGGCCATTTTTAATTTGTTTGCTTTTCGTGTCTTAATGTGTGCACCGCATCGATTTGAACACCAAGGGTGTACATTTTTTAACTCTTGTTGCTATTGCCGTGATGGGTTGATAAATTTTAGTGTGATATCTTCTTTTGTTTCATGTGGCCTTGGGTTTTCCTTGCCTACAGGTTTTGAAAACAAACTGACAATATTCCCCGACTTAAACCTTTTCAACCGAAATTCTTCATTTCTCTACCTGAAGAAATGCCTGGCATAAGTCTGGCAGAACCGAAATGGGTCAGGCAGTACGCTGGCCTGTATTAAAAGTTAACTTCCTCTGCGTTTCTTTGTGAAATTACAAATTGCTTTGGTCATTAAAGTCTACCCTACCAGCCCAGCTCTGTGTTTAACATTAAGTTCGCCAAACTTTTCCTGTTTTTAGCTGCGATGTGTTGTCTTTAATATCATATTTGTGTAGTATGTTGTTGAAGGCCTACAGGGTGTGTCTACAAAAATGAACAAACTGAAATTTTTGTCTTACGAGAGAACTGAAGTGATAGGAAATCTGTAATCTCACCATCCATTCTCGGCCTTCTACGCTCAAAGACTTTGATTCATTCTGTGGTACACCCCGTAGACTATAAATAATTACCATTTCTGTTCATCTATCTGTCATGCCTTATGGATCTCATGGCTAACAATATTAACCCTTCTGCTGCTGTTGACCTGCCGCGCGGAACATAACTCCTAAGCATGACCCTGTGGTCTATTTTGCTTATATCTCGCTTCAAATTAGGCCGTTTGACTTGAAACCAAAATGAGATGAAAGAGAAATAAATTACGCATGCAATGAATGCATTTTGGTGCATCTCCTATGTCTCAAAGGTGGTCTGGCTTTGGGGGGGTAATTGGTGGATGCAAGCTGCAACCTCACCTCTGACTGCACAACTTCTGATTTATTTTGTTTAAACTTTGACGAGGAACTCATTCGAACAGCCGCATTAACGGAACAAACGTTGGCAAGGTCTATGCCTCTAAACCTTTCTCACTTGATTGTCAACGGAACAAACCTTGGCAAGGTCTATGCCTCTAAACCTTTTTCACTTGATTGTCAACGGAACAAACGTTGGCAAGGTCTATGCCTCTAAACCTTTTTCACTTGATTGTCAACGGAACAAACGTTGGCAAGGTCTATGCCTCTAAACCTTTCTCACTTGATTGTCAACGGAACAAACCTTGGCAAGGTCTATGCCTCTAAACCTTTTTCACTTGATTGTCCTTGTCAGACCCGTGGGAGTTATTATAAATTTGTTTATCCACCCCTTCTTCGAGATTAACCCTCCCGAAATGACCGTTGGCATGTTCAGGAGACCATATATCTATAATGAAAGGTTAGAGCTGACTGCTTGGTTCAAGGTTGATGCTGTTCATCTTGGCTACTCACAGTACAAATTTGGTGATGACAGTCTTTACAGTTTATGAGAACTTAAATACACCGACATGAAGAAATTCCCTGTAATAAAGAGGTTGAATTGGCCAATAATGATTACCCATAAGTCCACAAACCACAAATAATTGACTAAATAATTGTTCTACAAAACTTCATATCACAGATTTTTTTCCAACATCTCTCTCAGTCCAAGATTACTTGTCAACAACTTGCAGATTTTTTTCACTTTGGTTTGCATGTTCCTGTGCATGATCGAGTGCCATAATTGTTTTGAAAGACTCGCCTCGCTATAACTTTGCTGGTTTTCTTCACAATATCAATAGCCGTGGCCACTTTCAATGTCTTTTTAGTTGTCTTTTGTCTTGACCATTCAAATCAAATAGAAAAAAGACTATGCTTCATGTTTTATTCGACTTGGGGCAGAATTGTTCCGCTCTGATTATTTCGATTTGTGATATGGCTTTCAAATGCTTTTTTGGTTGGGGGCAGTTCTAACTGATTCCATAGCTTTCTCACTTCCTGTGAAGCTAATAATAATATTAAAGTTGAATATTTTAATGCGCTTGGCCGTTCTATGTTTTCAGCACCAGCAATGTACCTAATTCATCTATTGTTTATATTCTTTCCAGGAACTTTCCGAACAATTCCAGCAGGTCTCAGCAGAGCAAGAACAACTCCGAAAAGAACAAGAGGTCGTAACAATATTACGAGAGGAGCTAACGTCTGCCAAAACAGCCTTAGAAACTGTTCTGGGCGAAATGTCTGAGAAACAAAAACAATGTGATGTAAGCAATGGAATGCTTGTTGGCAATGTTGCTTGTAAATTGTGAATATTTTCCTTGAAATGAAGCAGTATAAGGAAGTTAAAATGGGAAGAGCTATCCAGAAAAAGTATTTTTCTACTGGAGCTATTTTTTAATTTGATAGTGCTTTGCCTTATGGTCTTTCTGGAAATAGTGCTTTGAAGGCCTGAAGCAGGTAGCCAGCTGTTTTTGCTGCGGGGTTCAAAGGTGTCTAAATCACCGAGTTGCCTGTGGCTTTCAGTGGGTGTTTTTTGCCGGGAATGACTGAAAATATCTACAAAGTTGCTTGAGTGTTCATTTCCTTGCCTTCATTTCACGAAATCCACTAAAGGTGTAAATAACCGCATGCCTTGACTTCTTTCAGCATTGTTCAGGAGATCCTAACAAGTACAACAGTTCTGGCCGAGTCTTAATTCTGACACTCTCAGAGTCCAAATCAAGACACCTTGGGGTGATTCTGAATTCAAAATCCTTAACTTAAGCACTAATCGAGTAGTGAAAGCAATGGAGTGAGAAGAACAGTGGAACCTCCCTTAGTGGACACCTCTCTATTAGGACAACCTCTCTATTAAGGACACTAGTTTTGGTTCCAAATGATGTTGACGTGGCAATTTGGTGTCCACTGCGCCTGCTTGACCCCAACTGAATCTAGTTTTGGTTCCAAAGTGGTGATTTCCATTCAATTTGACCTCTGTAATCAGGACACCTCTCTGAGGACAGCACGTGTCAGTCCCGAGGGTGTCCTTAATAGAGAGGTTCTCCTGTACCTCAAGTTACTGATGGATGGCATTGCTTATCAATCTAAAAATGGCGGCACAGCTTTTCAATTCATGGCGTTAACTTTGAGAAATCTTTAAATCAATTATAAGACTTGCCCAGAACTGATGCGGAAGATGTTTTCTTCAAAATAACCTCACCATTCTGTTGCTTTAACCTCACAATTCCTGCTTGAAAACAATTGCTTCCTTGGCACCTCCTAAATGATTCTTTATAATTGGGTCTTGATTTACCATATAAAAACCCATTGGTATTAAAAAATGATCAAGTTGCCTTGATTCGCAATTGTGATTTGAACCATTTGTCATTGGATCACCAGTTCAGTGCACTACTGATAGCATATTTCAAGATACCCTAAATTTTTACATGTGTACCCTGTCTTGAGAATGTATCTGTACATACATGTATACTTCCACTGATAACTATCATTTAAATCAGATACATGATTGTCATGCATGGGGCCCTTAAAATAGGAAAGGTCTAAAAGAAAATAGTTTTGTGCCATTTTCCAATGAATGCTGATGCCTTTCCTATCAAAAGCATGCAATTACATTTAACAACACCTCTACAAGCAAAGCTTTGCACGTTCATTCTTTGTCAAGTTGGATCCGCGATTGTTGCCTTGTTATCGCATTGGTTTTGACGAAAAATTCTTGTCGCAGCCAAAAAGAGGCAATTTCACAATGAATTTTATCACTGATCCATCGATTCGCCTGCACTTGCTCAGTCGAATGAGTTTGATCTGGAGACTAAGTGTTTTAACCAAAATTCATACTCTGATGCATGACGATTGCTAGCTACCAACAACAAATGTTGTGTTCAGCACAGACCTCGACACAAAATTTGTCGCTGTCTTATCATGAGACTTTAGAATGCTCAAAATTTCTGCCACATCAAAATAGAGGAAGAATCTTTCTCGTTTGAATCTTTTACCTTTGGAAATATGTTTTAACATCGGCTTTTGATACCATAACCAGACACAAGACACAAAGTTTGTCGGTGTCTTATCATGAGACTTAGAATGCTCGTGATAACAAAATTTCTGCCACATCAAAATAGAGGAAGAATCTTTCTCGTTTGAATCTTTTACCTTTGGAAATATATGTTAACATCGGTTTTTGATACCATAACCAGACACAAGACACAAAGTTTGTCGGTGTCTTATCATGAGACTTAGAATGCTCGTGATAACAAAATTTCTGCCACATCAAAATAGAGGAAGAATCTTTCTCGTTTGAATCTTTTACCTTTGGAAATATGTTTTAACATCGGCTTTTGATACCATAACCAGACACAAGACACAAAGTTTGTCGGTGTCTTATCATGAGACTTAGAATGCTCGTGATAACAAAATTTCTGCCACATCAAAATAGAGGAAGAATCTTTCTCGTTTGAATCTTTTACCTTTGGAAATATGTGTTAACATCGGTTTTTGATACCATAACCACGAAACTCAACTTGTTGGCGGGACACCACGATATGACGCTGAATGAGAGTTCAAATTTGTTGACCTCATGATTCATCATACGCAAGTACAGGGATCGCAGTTTCTCCGTGGCTGCCCCTTATCTCTGGAATCGACTCCCCAAAGCAATTACATCTGCTGAGACCCTCACCCAATTCAAATCCCTTCTTAAAACACACTTGTTCAATCTTCACTTCAAAAAATAGAGGAGGTAGCGCTTTGAGCAGGGTGACCTGGAAAGGCGCTTTACAAATTCTATATTTATTTATTTATTTATAAGTTCAAGGTATCTTGCATTTTTGTCTCTGAACTGTAGAATAACTTCCCTGGCCACAATCCATTCACTAAACTTTGACATTTTGTCCTTTCCTTTAGGAATTGTCAGCAAAGTATGAGAAGGCTACAGAAGAAGTGTCAGCAGGGGCTAGTTCTGCCCAGAATGTCTCTGAACTTGAAGAGCAGTTGACTGTGATGAGTGCACAACTTGACCAACTTAGAGAAGACTTTGAGAATAAACAACAAGAGAATGTTGTAAGATTTCATTGTTGTCACCTTGTTATAGCATTCCTTTAGATGGATTTATTCCCTTGATGGGAAAGATCTGAATCAATCTGAAGATGAAAACGCTGATAAACCCATCTGAAAAATTAGTTTTGGAGTGCCTTATTATTTATCTTCTGACCCATCCATGGTGGAAACCTTTGGTATATCTCAAACTATATACCCATCTCAAAGAGTATTGTTCACAATCCTAAGTTGATTTTATGTTATTTGGCAACCAAATTTTGAAAGTGGGGAGTTTCACCAAGAACATGTGACTAAAAAAACCCATCATCATACTTACAAATGATTGCTTTTTCCAGGATTTACTTGAGCGTTATCAGAAAATCTCTGAACAGTTGATTACAATGACGAGTGACCAAGGAGCCTCTGACAGTCTCCAACAGGAGTTGAGGGAGACCAAATCAGAATTGGACCAAATGCGTGGAGTACTAGAGCAGACGACTCAGGAGAAAGAAGTAAGCCTGATGGCTGTCATGTCCTCGCGTATCTGCCTGGTCCGCTTGTAAAATAACGTCTGCACTTTACGCCGTTGATATTTAATGTCCTATCAGGTTTCAGACATATTTCAAGTCTATGGAGCTCGTCTCATTGAAATACAGCCGTGATTATGCATTTTAAAACTGACCGTGCTCGGTATTTGTTGTAAAAGGTTACAGCTATCTTTGCCTGATTTGTGAAAAAGGGCATGATTTGAATGGAACTGAAACTGTAAAAGTTTTAGTCAGCAAGGACGGCATTTCAGGGGCAGCAAGGCAAAGAGAAACTCTGCCATTGCCAGTCCTAACCCCGGACGAAAAAAGAGGAGCATCAGGCATGAGGCTAGCGATCTCGTCTTATAAAACAAACTCTTGCTACAGAAATGCAAACAATAGAAAGCTCTTGACTGCCTGTGCTCTTATCGGAGCGAAAAACTTTTAAGTAAAGTAAGTTAGGCAAAGAGGGGGGAATGATAGTAAATGCCATGCTGCCGTTGTGAAGTTTGAACCAATGGAAAAAAAAAATCCTGTGACTGGTGAGCATTGTCAGCCTGCAAGATTCAAAATGGAACCTCATTGTATCCATAGACTTGGCATATGTCTGCCACCTGCTTAACTGCACATTGTACTCCTGCCTCAGCACTGCTAATCTTAATACATTTGTACTTGCAAGCATGTTCCCTTTCAGATCTTCATCCCATCATGTTACAAACTTCATCCTCAATAATCTCCCTCTCTTCTGACGTAGAGAAGCTACGAGACCTCATACTGTTAATGACTTCCCTATTCCAGCATGCTTCGCACCAGACCTCAAGCTATCAAAACTTCATCTGTACTCCTTCGAGAAATTTGAATCGGCACCACGATGCGCAAAAGTTGGGGGGAAAATCACGATTTTGTCCAATTGCACATGCGCATGAATGATTGCCGTGGGAAAATCTTCTGTGCGCATGTGTATCCCAATTCAAAATTTGGAAAAAATTCCAACTTGTGTCAATTGTGGCACGGATTCAAAGTCCTCTGTGGAGTATTCTCGCATGAACTTGCACCAGATTTCAAGCTGAATAACTTTTCCTGTTTTAGCATCGTCAAGCCCTATGCTCTGGCTCAAGAAGTTATCCCTGTGGGACTCCAAGCTTTAGAACTGTCCCTGATATTGCATGGACATGCACACGATATCTGGCTCAGAAACATTCTCCTTTCTCAAATGGCTTGGCACTGTAAACGCCTTCTGAATAGGTTGTCATGCTCCGGTGTCCATTACTTTCCCTGTTTCAGCATGGACGAATACTAGACCCCAAAGCTCCATAACTTGACCTCCGCTTGAATTATCTTGCATAGGATGACAAGCTGAAAACTTCCATCATCTACCATCGTTTTATCATCATTGCACTAACCATTTATTCACCTGTTACCTCTTTGCCGCTAATAAATCTCTCTTTTTTCGAAACACTTTTAAACTCATTGATTCACTCCAGGTTGGTGGTTGGTTTTAATAGTCAATTCTTGTAGTTGAAGGAGGACATTGCTTGCTTCCCAATTCAGGTGGGGCCTATGTTCCATTGTCTTTAGACTCTAAATTTCTTTCAATAGCAGCAAGAAAATCTGCTAGAACTAATCAACTTAGCATTCAGTTCATTTGTTGTTTCTTTTATTTCAGGATTTGAGGGAGAAAAATTGGAAGGCAATGGAAGCGCTGAATAAGGCAGAGGACGGCGTAAAACAGAGAATAGCAGACGCCTTACATTCAAATAAGGTAAAGAGTTGAACAAATATAAAGTCACCTCATATATTGGTTCAGACACAGGTATCATCTCTGTTAGAGCAATCCTTTTCAGTATTTGCCATGAGGCAAATACGGTATTTCCAAGCGGAAAGTTGTGCAATTTGCCAGCAGTACGATATGTATTCATGTTGGGTTCTCATTACTCCTGAAATTGTGAGCAGTTCAGTAAAAGTGTTGGAACATATGTTGAAGTAACCCAACACTGAGATAACTTGACCTGATAGGTGATATCAACGTAATTTTCAAACGATGTTTGAGTATGGTTCAATTCCTTTTGAAAGTAGTATTCTGTATTGACAATCCGATCAAGGTCCCTTGGTTTCAATATCACGGTGGAAAAAGTCAAATGTAATTGAAAATGGGTTCATTTCTTGAAATATTTTGCCGCAGGAAAATGGAGTGGACTACAACCACTTTGAGGTACAAACTGAACAGACTCCTGTGTCTCTCAATAGTATTATCAGTTCTTGGTTTCCTGGCCAGGTCGTCTTTTCGAACTCTTTATCTGGCATTCATCAGCATAAGGGCTGTCGGAAAGCTAACTGTCTCATTCCCACTGGTTTGTTTTGTCATTTGACATGGGGTTGGTTTTCAATTTGAATAATTTTGGTTCTCTGTCATATTTTCGAAATTGACTCCTTGAAGTTGTTTTTCTGTCCACTTTCCATTTAATTCTGGTCTTTGAAAGTTTCAAAGAAATTGGCAATTGGCATTATTTAAATTTCTGTTTCTTCTCATTACTAATAAAGTCTGGTGAAAAAGACAAACAGATATTGGACCTGTTACACCTTTTAAAGGTACAAGAGTTTAGACTTTAACATACAGTAGAACCTCTATATTAAGGACACCCTCAGGATTGACAAGTGCTGTCCATAATAGAGAGGTGTCCTGTTTAGAGGGGTCAAATTGTATGGAAACAACCAATATGGGACCAAAATCAGTGTCCTTAATAGAGAGGATATCCATAATAGAGAGGTGTCCCCTAAGGGAGGTTCCACTGTAGTTCCTAAGAACCTCAGTAGGTCTAGATATCTTGGTCTTGTAGTGGTTGATGATGTCAATACTTTGCATGTCTCAACTCTGGCCAGCCTCAACTTGATCCAAAAAACTTACCCTCGCTACAATAGTTTACAAAAACTAAATGCTTGAGGTTGGCCAGAGTATGTTTAAAAAGATAGGTATATTGGGCAAATTCGTTAGTACTGGGATCCAATACCTGCATGCTCCTTGTACGGATGGTAGTGTAAAGTCTTTTTTGCCTAGGTTTTGGTTTAGGTTGATGTAAGGGTAGTAGTAATATTTCAATGTTTTATGAGAAAAATACACAATCATCACAGAAGATCACAAACTATTTTGTACATTACTTCTGTATTTCATACAAACTGCGTGGCAGAACTAATATCATGTCTGCTGGGTTCTTCTGGGCACTGTAGTTTTTCTTGTATTGAATGGCCTTCCCCATAACGGGTTGTTGAGGACTGTGTAACATGTTGTAAATCTGGATTGCGAGTTCATCCGATTCAGAACTTCTCCATTTTAATTCATTTTATTTCATCAAACGTTTGAAATCTTTGTTATTTTCCTTCTAGGAGAACTCCACAACCATAGTACAGGAGGAAATCAACAAAGTACGACAAAAATTATCAAAGATTTTCCCAGATATCTCTGTGGACATCGACGATGAGGTAAGTACATGGTAGTTTATCAGTTACATAGTGTCAATAGTTCGGACCCTTTGAGAAGATACAGATGAAATTTTTCGAGAAATTACAAGAAAAAAGAGGTGCAAAAATCAGTTTACAGTAGCTAGCAAAAGATAGGAAGATTATAAAATGACAGTGCAGGAGATTCCGTATTTTTCTTTATTTTGCCATAAACTTGTTTCAATTTGCAGGAAAATAGTGACTGGTGGGATGAATTTGAAGAAAAAGCAAAAGATCATATCACCAGTGTGGCGAGAAGACAGGTCAGTTTTGAAAATGTCAGCAAGCTTTTCTCACTCAAACTGTCAAACATGTAAAAAGTGCATCGAATTGACGACAGCAGATCACCTTATTTCTAGCATCTAGTGCTATTGGTTAAAAGTGGTTTGAAATCAGTGTTTCATTGTCTCTGCGAAGAATCTTAGTAAACTGAAGAGATTTATATTACCTTTCATTGCGATGTGTGCATTGCTTGGCATGATTGAATTCTAAGCTAGTTGTGGATTCTTCACCATTCCAAGAAAATCAGGTGGACTATGGGTATGAACATGGTTTAGGTGGAGGAATGGGGGGGCCTAGGGAGATGGGAGAGCTCTAGTATTCATTTCAAATCTAACCGGAGGAGGGAGGGGGGGGCTTAGGTTTTTAGTCTAATGCTGTGCTGCACTTGAGGTGTCATGTAACTCATGTGTCAAAGCGTTTATTTAGCTTCTTACTATACCTTCATTTCATGATAATCATAAATTCATTTAGAGCATCAATTCCCATGTCATCTTCTCTATTGGCTGTCATTTCCTTCTGAATGAAATGCTTCAGACAACTTGTCTCATTTGCCGCAGAATGTCGGTCTTTGCTTCCTCTCCCTAAACTAACACCAGCCTCTCTCTTTGCTTACACAGAGTATGCACGTCGAGGTCAAACTAAACGAATCTTTAGAAGTCCAAACTAAACTCCAGACACAGGTTGAACACTATAAGACAGTATTGGGTGATACAGTAAGTGTATTGTCTATTTCATCTTTATCAATTTATTATTTGATTCATGTTTGCCGTGATCTGCATCAACCTTGCACCCGAGTCTACTGATCAAAATGACCACCTTGATCCAGATTGAATATTATTGTCAGTTTTTCCCGACTACTGCTCTTTTACGAGTTTCTGGCATGTGGTTTGAGTGTGCTCCGACGCTGAAATGATGAAATTGTCGTACTTCATTTCATGGAAAAAATAACACTCTTGAGTGATTTTGCACAAAAAATGAAATATTTGAACAACATGTTTCATCAAATCTGAAACTTTGAAGTCAAGAGTATCTAAAAATACTTTCCTTGCCAGAAATGAACGAAGAATGACCTTAAAGGAATCTTTTGAAGCAAAATGTTGACAAATTTTCTCAGCCATTTTAGGCCTGTTTTGCATGCAGTGCCATTTTTTCGTGAAATGGAATATATATTTGAATACTTTTTCTTTGGGTGGTCTTTTGTCCTATAAAAGACTCAATACTTTGGATGTGCTGCAATATTTCTAAGTTAGCCTTGCAGGAAAGATAACTTGCATCTTCGTAGCCTTAAAAAAAGTACTTGGTCACTTGGTCATTAAAAAAAACACTTTGAATGTTTGCCCCAATAAAGCTTAAAGGACTGTAGACCTGTTTTTGAGTGAGGATATTGATCTTGGATTTGAATGAAACTGAGTTTTAATCAAACATCAAAGTCTATATTTGTGTTACCTTTCCAGGAGTCAATGTTGAATAAGTTGCAATCAAGTGTAGAAACTGAGGAGAAGAAATGGCAGGAAAAGTTATCTGTGACAGAAAAGGAGTTACATGCTGTAAGTATGTTACAATGATAACCAGGGCTTTGATGCATTTGATATGTTTTTAAGTCAAGTGCATAATCGATAGGTTCTGTTTTCAAGAGATTGGGAGCTTCTTGTGAGGTGCAGGATCATTTTGACCAACTCCAATATATATGACACATCCACTTGGCGAAAATATATCAACTCCGCTGCATTCAAACCTAATAGGTAACTTACTACATTTATTTATCCTTGGGAGATGTGCTGAATTCATGGATAAGATGCCAGCAGACGTCAGAGATGCATTGAGTGAATGACTCCAGCTTCTGCTTATTTGCCCGTTAAAACCAAGGTCTACTAAGAACCAGCAGGGCTTTTTCACAACTTGTTTTGTCTTTGATGTATTGTTGTCCGATTGTTTTGACAGCTATAACTATTATGGTCTGCAACAGAGAGAGGCATGAACAAGAGAAGAAAGATGAGACCCAATCGTGGTCTGAATTTTGTTACTGACAGACTCACTTCATTGGAGCGGTTGTTTCAATGATAATTTCTAGACAGAGCTCAGAATGAGCGCGCGTGCTTACACTCAGTCTTTAAATTAGGCCAGACACAATTACATAAAAACATAAATTTGGTTGTTTTCAAGAGCAGGAAGTAACTCTTTTTAGTTTAGTGAAAGAATGTATTCATCCTCGACAGACTTTACAAAAGAATAACCCAATCGGAATCAAGCAATGAATGATTGGTGTGAAATAAAGATAAATGAACTTGTCACACGAACTATGACTTGCATTCCAGAAACGTATGAATTGGATCGACGAGGTAAACAGATAAAACAAACAATTCGTTACATCCTACCTGTGATACTCTATCTCGTCGGTGAAAGAATCCCATCACACTTTTTTAGAGGCCATAAACCTTGTTTAGGATGACTATCGCTTATTTAAATCAAGTTTGCTTTCAGGGCTCTGTGTGCAGTGCTTTCGAGACAACTTTAGATCACTTTCTGTTTTATTTTGTCCGTCTTTCCTTGGTTGATTTTTTTTGTATTTTTGCTCTGGTTTTTTTTCTCACTTAGAAATTTGTATCGATTTTATATCTGTTGGTTTTGGTAACCCATACCATATTAGTAGGAAAAAAAACGAAATAGAAAATTTATTTGTTTTGAACAGGACTTTTTCCCTACATTTACTGATGGAACATGCTTTGTAAGTTGACTAGATCAAGTTGTAAGATCACAACCATACTTCCATCGATAGCTTCCATCATTGTTTACCACGCCATCTATATAAGATTAGCAGAAAACACAAAGCTAAGGATGTAATTTATTCATTTGTCCAAAGCCACAGGAATCACAGTGACACAAGATCTTTAACGTGTTTAATGACCACAGTTGCAGATGGGAGGGAAGAGATAAATTCTGCTAGAATTATTGGAATAAATGTTCATATTTTTCTCCAAATAGTTGGTTGTGGAGTAAAAACTAATGAAAGGCGAAGAAATAAACTTTCTGAAATGAAACAGTTTTCCATTGTATATTTTCTGGTGTATTGCAGGCAAAGAATGAGATGGAATCCTTACAAGAATCTGTGACGCTACAGATGAAGGGTAGTACCGAGGTAAGAGACCGGTTGGGTGGGGTTTTCCATTGTTTTTACGGCATGTTGTTACCCAATGCTTCCCTTGCACTATGGCTGCTAATACACAAACCCTCTAGTTTTGATAATTTCAGGGTGTAACTCTTTCTTGTTTCTTAAATTTGGATGAGTACCGTATCTTGCTAAATTCTCTTTCCTGGATTCTTGGGCATCTCTATTTTGAATCAGATACCACCTTGGCCAAAAATTGCTTCATTTTCAATATCATCATTGGTTTGTGGTAAATATCTATCAAAGTTTTGTGAGCACTTTGTGAAACATTTTAAATTGATCATTTTCAAAGAAAAATCTTTCAAAATCTTCATAGAATTTGTTCTGAAACTTTACAAATTTGCCTTGATGGGAGTCGGTTAGTTTGGAAACTTTGGGAATTTTGAGTGCCAATAGAGCAAGGGATGCATTGTTGCACCAGAGTGTTGTCAAAAGTGGACCACAATTTTATTTTCTGCACGCCAACTCAGTGAGGAGAAAGTATTTCTTTGGTGGCCTTTGGATTGATCACTAATAGAATGTTATAGTATGACATGCGTCCATCATTTCATTTCTTACATCATTGACACTATGCATGTCATCAAAATGTATTAGTTAGAAGTTTGATATCATCCAAATTGAATTCGATAGATCGGATTATGTTCAAGTTTTAATGATATTGTTGGTATGCCTGTGTTTTGAGAAATCCTGAACAGTTAAACCTGATCAATAGTTTCTCTATGCGCTATTTGCTTTCAAGCTATTCTAACAATAGCAATGCTTGGTCTTGATACTTTTGTAGCCAATATCATCAACATGTTTCATTTGGTTTCAAACTAGTATTTTACAACCTAATCTGTTCAAGACGGTGTGCAAACAAATGGAACACTGATGAATTGAAAATGACACCTGAATCGCATTCGTCAAAAGCTGTCCCTTCGAGGTGGTTCTAACCGAACTTTGCTTAGCTGCACTTCTTAGGAAGGCCACAAATAATCACGCCAGGCCTAATGTCTTGCCCAAGTCTGATGGTCTAGCCCGTTTGGTTTTTAGGATTTGCACGACTTGGGTTTTGCATACAGATGTGTAGAGAAAAGTCTGACCACCATAGTAGATGAGGTAAAACATTGACACAGTAACAAGGTTGCGGTAGAGCATTCATTGTAGACCAACTCTATGCACTGACATCTTAAAACCTGGAGGACTGAGGGGTTTTTGAATTGATTGAATGAAAGGAAAAGAAAAGAAAAGAAATCGCAAAAGCTGAAAATATTTATTACTGGATGAATCTTACAAGAATGGAGTAAATTGAAACAGAAATCTCCTTACAGCACATTTTTTTCAAAGTGAATTCTCTGGTCATGTTGCTCCCTCAGTCCTTATATGGATTAACTTCCTCCCTTTACTAGACACTGCTTGCTTATCGAGACTATAAAGCTCATCCCCCCTCCCAAAAATATAGTGACAGAACTTTGACTGAATGCATTGCAAGTTGCCATGGCCAGTCTGAGTCCGGGGCAACAGAACTTAAAAACTGAATGCAAGTTGCCTTGGCCAGTCTGGAGCAACAGAACTTTGACTGAATGCGAGTTGCCTTGGCCGGACTGGAGCAACAGAACAAGTTGCCTGGCCAGATAGCAGTGACAGAACTTTGACTGCATGCAAGTTGCCTTGGCCGGACTGGAGTGACAGAACTTTGACTGAATGCTGTGGTCGGACAAGAAAACAGTGGTTCTTTCTATTCACAAATCCTCTTCTTATGTTTAGGGAATATGCCATACCATACCTGAAATGAGACATTGTGCATGAAAATTGCTTGATAATTTAGTCCTGCCTCTTGAAAGGTTTCCATTTTGCATGACCAGTGGCATGGTAGACTTCTTATCTATTCTTCCTCTCATTCTTCTTTTGATTTATCAGTGCAGTATGCTTTTGGTCCTGGGTTTCTTGATTCGTTTGGCTTGAATCTCAGTCAACATTTTTTTGGAAAAAATAACTCTACCATGTTGTAGAAATAGAATTCGACGTTTTGGTTTGAAGCTCAATCAACCCCATTATTGTGTTATTTTGGAGCTCAAACTCTCGGAGATCATTTACACTCACAAGCGGGTTGGAGTTGCTGCATTCAGTTAACCTAAATTAACTATAACTATTGAATACATTCCTAATTACTTGATAACACATTTAGCTTTTTCCAACATCATTCGAAAAAGATCTTGCCATACTCCATCATCATCATTATCATTTGTCAGTGGTGTTGTCTGTTAAATTTGATCACATGCTTCTAAAATATCATGTAAAGTCATGTACATTTCACTAGAAATCATATCAATTTCGTCTGTTAGGTAAAAAAAATCATCTATTCATCTTTTTTTAGGCATGCTCCTGTGGTCACTCACACTAAAACTCATGAATGTAGAATAAGACTCACTTGATGACTCACATGATGACTCATGATGACTCTTTCAGCATGATGACTCACTTGTATTGATAGTGCATGGATGACAACGCCTTGTAGTTGGGTCCCCCCCTCACTCTCAAGTTGTTCCACCTGTCTTGTTAAGAATGAGAAATATAGAACAATATTTTAGAAGTACACAAACATGCAAATGTGGTTATTTATGTTAATGATAATAATAATAATGTCACCGATTTATATGTGGCGCTCCTCAGTAATGAAACTGATAAAGCGCTGTGGAATGTAATCAAATTATTACCCTGGTCTCCACAGAAACCAATCGGGGGCCAGAAGGCGCTCGCTTGAACTCGACCAGCACATGATAAAATGTCTGAGTTAAAAAATAAAAAAACAACTCTTGGTTATAAGTCAAACCTCCTCGGGTTGACATTCCCAATATGCCAAAATAAAGTATCTAAGCTTCATTCGTATAAGATGTTTTTCGAGACTTCAGGCTATAATCAGTCATAATTGTTCCAGGTCTTGTTCATAAGTAAAATCTCCACTGTGGTTTACCATTGTGATGAAGTTTCAAATGGAAAAATGGCACACTTGACGCGATTTTTTCACTCAATGACTGAATGTTGAAATAGGTAGTCCATTATTAAGGACAGTTTTAAGTCATTGTAAAATTTTGCATGAGAGAGTAATCGTGTTTGCTTTCTCATTTGATTATGGTAAAAGTATTGAGCAGTATTTGGGATGACAGTTGAGCATATTACCAGTTCTTTAGATATCACCACCGTTTTCACAATCGCTGGTATTCAGGCTTCACGGTTGGTTTTGTTCTGTTTCTCAGATAGTACATCTTGTAGCTGAACAGTTTACTGCATGCAAAGTGGTACTGGTTTTACCAATGGTTGGGAGTGAAATGTAGCACTACTTGTGTCTGTCAGTGTCCGAGAGATTGGTGAAAGTTACCCAATGGATGCCACCACTATTCCATTAATTTGATAATTTCACGCAACACTACTGCATGGCTGTTTCACAAATGAGGAAATTATGCTTGAGTAGTGTTGATTACTCATGAATAATTTATTATCTCAAACCGAGTACATTCTGTGTGATGTTTTGGTGTTCTCTATAGGCTATCTACATACATTGATGATACATTTGAAAATCAGTAAGGATTTGTTATGGCACTTTTAATAGCCTTGAGTGTTTATATAACAACATCAATCTCATATCGACTTTGTCCATAAAGTATTTTGAAAATGCCGTAACATGGAAATTGCCATACATATTTGACAGTTTGTTGACGCATGTTATCATATCGGTCTGGCCAAGTGATGTACCATTCTACATAATGTGAAGCACTTTGAGCGACTGAAACCAGTTGGGTTTAGCTCTATATAAGTCTCAGGATTATTATTATTATTACATGGGCCAAAAGTGACACATAATCTAATTTGATGTTACCTTTTTCAGATGGAGGTGAAAGTTGAGTCTCTAGAAGCTCAGCTTGACGAGTCTGAGAAAGAAAAAGAGGTGCTTTCTACGGAGCTTAAGGAGGTAAGACGCCAAGAATGCGTACAGTAGTGGGGCATTAGATTGAGATAATAGTAAATACGGCAGAACCTCTCTCTCAAGGACACCCTCGGGACTGACAAGTGCTGTCCTTAATAGAGAGGTATCCTGATTAGAGAGGTCGAATTGAACCAATTTGGGATCCATACTAGTGTCCTTAATAGAGAGGTTTTCCTTTATAGAGAGGTGTCCGCTAAGGGAGGTTCCACTGTAATCATAATATTCAGTTTTGAAAAGCACTCGAACTTGATTCACATTTGACGCAGTGCTACCCTAGCATTTGGTTGTTCCATTCCTGTCCCAAGCTCAACTCCCTGGGGTGCATATAGTCCAGCTCCCTCTCGGAGCTAGGACTCGACATTTATGGCCAGCTAGGTATCCATTCACTCCTGGATGGAGAGAAGCAAGATTCATGTTGTTCTCAGAATTTCCCTGGTCAAATCTGTGAATTCCAAAAATCAACGATGTCCATTTGATAGTCGTAGATTTTGAAATGTGTCGTCATCTTTTTTTTAGTCGGAGGAGAAGAACCGTCTCTTAGACGAGGAACTCTCATCAGTCCAGAGGGAGAAGGAAACACTGCAATCCGAGCTCAAGGAGTCCCAAGACATTCTCAGTTCAGTCAAGTCCGAGTTAGAAAAACTTAAAGTTAGCCTTGCTGCTCAAGAACAGATTAAGAAGGTGAGAGCGCGGCTTTATTTCATAGATCAGGTTTCCTGTGTGACTTATTTCATGAGTGCATGACCACAGAAAACCCTTTATTTTGTGAGCCTTCACTGAGAGCAAATTGTGGTAAATTTATTAAGGGAGGCTGGTGGTCGGCCAGCATTGTCTCTAGTTACGTGGTTCATGTATAGGTGGCTGTTCTTTCACTTGTATTCAACCAGAAAATGTGCACAAATATTCTACCAACTAGTTGTGTACAATTTCGGATGCATAGCGCCCTTAACAAGTGATCGCTGTAACCATTAGTGCTGGTCTGGCAGTATCTCCTATTACCCTCTTATGTAAAAATGATGCCTAGTTGGTTTATGGCCACAAACATAGGGTTCTGTATTTTTCTTAGGTTCGAGATTCGATATCGCTTCTATTCTTTTCCATCTTCCCCGACAATGAGTAATCTCTTTTCTTCCTAAAACTTTTTGCATTATGAATAGTGAGAAATTCTCGGTTGCTTCAGTCTCTCTTCAGTTTCATAATGTCCTATTTTTGTGTCAACTAGTACGCTCTATACTCTGGACTATGTACTCTATACTCTATACTCTATACCCAAAACCCTATACCCGTACTCCACACTATACTCTATGCATCTGGACTTGTATACATCTAGACTTGCATACGCTGTACTCTTTTCTCTATACTCTATACATCTAGACTTGTATACTCTAGCTTTCGTGCCAAAATAGTGGGTAAAACAGTTTCCATTACAAGAAACCTTTTCTCCATCCGTGGTTCTTTCAGTTAGACTCAAACTGCTGCATGCTGAACCTCAATGTTTGACTGGGACACGTCGTGTGTCGTTTTGGAAATGAGGATGATCGCTCCCAGTCACCTCTTTATACCATTAAATTGCTCCATTCTATTGTAATCTTGTCTCTCATTTAGTACTCACCCACCTATCTCTGTCGTGATTTACCTGTTTTTTTTCTACCTCTCCTGTCCTTTGCTTACAAAGTAAACCTGCCGCATTTTGTTTTCAGCAAGCATTACTACAAGAATCTAGGTTATTGGTAAGAATTAACCTGTTAAAACAACTTTGTTTGTTGGCTGTGCTATTATCGTTGTTTTGCAAGTGCTACAACATATAGGATGTTTTGAAATCTTCATTATTCTTATTCTCAATAACTCAATACTTTGACTCGAGCGCGGAAAATTGTCTTATTCAAGCTTGGGCAAACTGTAGTGATGGAGACTTTCGTATTTTGAACTTGCCAAAGAATCTTTGTGGTTGTAAAGGACGTTGTGGTCATAATGCTGAGTGTCCATTGGCTGTTTCTTTGTGACGTTGTGGCATTGTTTGCACATTCCCTAGCAATGGGAACATCCAATATCAGCCAAACAAAGGTGTCTGGTGCTACACAGGCGGAAAAAAAAACAAGGAAAAATCGCACTACCGAACAGTCTACGCAGCCTAACTCCAATCCAAGGTCCCATGAATTCCTGATTTTGAAATCCAATTGCTCCTCAACATCAATGGATTTCTAATGGTCATCCTGATCATTTGGTTGACAATAACAGCATGGGTGGAATATACTGGGGGGTTGATCCCGGTCTACCTTGGCTGTTTCCTGCAGTTCATCTAATCAGTTGACTAAAACTTGGTTTGGGAATTCGTATAGGTCACGAACCATTAACCGCAATAAAACACTGATGACTCCTAAAATCTAGCCATCCTAATACCAGGGCCTGATTGTTCAAAACAAATTTTGTTGCTCTCTGGCATTGACTTAACTTTATCTCCTTCAGTTAAACTCTAATAGACTTATCACCAAAACGCCAGCGTTTGTGACAAAATTTGTTTTGAACAAGCGGGCCCTGTTGTGAGTTGTTATTCTATTAAATACTCTGGTTTCGCATGCCTAACGTCCACTGCAGTAAAGCCCGCAGCACAGTAGCCGCCAACTTTGGCGACAAGAAGCGTTCAGCTGACGTCGAAGTTGGCGGCCAGTGGATCCCTGTCAGAGCACACCTGCCCAGAATCACCGTCCAGTAGCGTCTTTTCCGCCACTTTAGGCTGCCATTTTGAAATTATGTGACATCAAGACGCATACTGATTGGCCATAGCCTCGCCGCCGTCGTCAATTCAGGCGGCAATCCGTAGCACACCTGGCTTCTTGCGTTCAAACGCGGCGACACGTGTCAAAAATCAAACATGTTAGATATTTGGCGTTTAGTGGCGGCAAGTGGCCTTCGCCGACACCGTTCGTAGCAGACTAGGGATTTTTCAGGCGTTCAGGATTCTTGCGGCAAAAACGCTTGTGAACGCCGAAGTTGGCGGCTAGTGTGCTACGGGCTTAAGCCAGTGTATGTGTTCATTTTGGTAGGCCCACAATGGAAGTAAGTTTCTTGATTGATTGACCAGCAGCATCAATGGCAATAGGGGCTTGAATAGAAGGCCTAAAATTTCCCCCATTAGGGGCCTAGAAATGTGCACTATGTAAAGATCTGGCTGGACGTTGGGAGTGAGAAACTAGAGTAGTAACACAGCCTTTTTGTGTTGACTAAAATAAAACAAGAATTGTGAATAGATTCTGACGACTCGTCCACCCTTAAATACCATGCGCTGCTGATCTTCCATATGCTGGTTTGAGTTTTCATGATACTTCCCCTCAATGCTTCTCCTTAATATTTTGTCAATTGCGTTCTTGACTTTTAGTTTCATTTGAATTAAGAAATATCTTACTGTGGCAAATTGATTAACTTTCAAGGGGAACATCCATTTAATTTGATTCTTCGTTGATTGGTGATTAGATACGTTTCTGGTGTTGCTTTGATATCTTAGGTTTAAGTGGGTAAAATGAAATTTAAGGAGAAATGTTAAGATTTTTTTAGGTTATGCTGCTCAATGCCAAATGATGTTATTGTTAGGGAACAATTGGTTAGTCATTAGCACCAAGGAAAGATGTCATCTCGGGCCTCGAAATTTGCTTTTAAAAGGGCACAGCAATTTTTGCCAAAAAGGCAGACAACAGGGAAAAGTACAACCTTTTGGTCTCAAGCTGACAAGTTCAGAGCACTGTGAGCCTGGTTTTGCTGTGACAGCTGGGTCATAAATGTTGATATAAACACAGTTTTCTGAAGTGAGTATTTTGAATTTGTCCCATATTCTTCATGAGTTGTACACATAGATTGTAGGATATCTTTGATTGCTTTCTTCTTCTCAAATAATGTACTGCGGAGCGTTTTAGATAAATTTTGTCTTTTTCACTTCATATTTTGCTATAAGTATTGTTACTTCTGAGCAATTGTGATATAATTTCACTTTCTACCGTATTGTCAATTGGTCAAAACACCTTGATGTTGTGTATTCTGAGTAGACTAGACTTACACCAGTTTACATTTATGAATCTGTCTGTCGCATGGATGTTGTGTTAAGTCTGTGAGATAGTCAACCTGTGCAGCAAAATTCAAATGACAAAAATTAGACATGATTTGGGCAGATATTCAGTTCCCACACTCAGCATCGCTTTGGAATCGAGGTAACATTTGCCAAGCTTTACCGTACGAATGACTCAGGGAAACTGACAGGATGGCTTTGATACACATTTCCATACTTTTATTTTCGAAAACTGACACATATCAGCACAATTTTATCATTAAAAGTTTTCAAGGTCGTTGTTGGGGAAGCCCTTTGAAAAGTGAGGTTATATGTGTGGAAGCCTTGATTTGCATCAACTGTGGAACTTTTAATAGTGATGTCTACTGAAAGATCAAACTGTGATATAAAGTTGATTGGTGCCACGGCCTTGATTCAGTCAGCACTTATTTCCAGGAAGCCAGTTGTCTGATGCTCGTAAGCACATGAGATATGGAAGTACCTCCCACTCCATAACCTTATGAGAAGGACGGCACTCTGCTACCCCCAGAAAGTGACTGTGGAAGGTCCTAATGGAAATTCTAGTGGAAGTTTTGTTTGATTATTAATAGCTTTCTCTTGTCTCTTTACAGGAGCTTGATAGCGTCAAGGCCCAATTGGCGTCGGAGAAGTCTTCAAAGGAGGAGTTGGCTCAATCGAATGCCAAAATAAATTCATTACTAAAGACTGGCCAGGAGGCTCTACAACAGGAGCAGGCGATGGTGAAGAAGTTACAGGCTCAGCTTGAGGAGGCTAAGAAGGTCAGTGCATAGGAGATGCCGAGTCAGATGTAGTTTTTGACGGTCTGAATATGAGGCATAGTAGGGTGCTGGGAAACAGGTGTGAGCATCTGGGAAACAAGTCTGACTTCTGCACAATCTGACACAGAAGTTTTTCTTCTTCTGAGCCCTCCCTCCGAAATGCTCTGGGGAACAGGTCTGGGCATCTGGGGAACAAGTCTGACTTCTGTATAATGTGGCACAGAAGTTTTTCTTCTTCTGAGCCCTCCCTCCGAAATGCTCTGGGGAACAGGTCTGGGCTTCTAGGGAGCAGGTCGGACTTCTGTATAATGTGGTGCAGAAGTTTATTCTCTCTGAGCCCTCCCTCCGAAATGCTCTGGGGAACAGGTCTGGGCTTCTAGGGAGCAGGTCGGGCTTCGTTATTTTGTGGTGCAGAAGTTTATTCTCCCTGAGCCCTCTCACTGTGGATGTCAGATATTGCTTCACAAGACTATGTTTTATAGAAGTATTGAAGTGGTCATTTTGAGATAATCCCACTCTTTCACAGTCACATAGACAAAAAAGGGAAATTCACATTCTCTGTAACTGGTGTTACACCCCCCCCCATCATGCTTAAGGAGCTACTGCCTACATTAGCACAATAAAGCATGATGCTTTCTGCCAAACTCCACATGGGGGGGGGGCATCCTGCTTTTGTTGCTGCTGACATATCTTCTGCCAAACTCCACATGGAGGGGTCATCTCTTCAAAACTTTGAGGTCACACCTCTGAAAGGCCCCTCCTCTACCCTAATATGAGCTTAAACTTGCCGGAATTTTGCCTACCTCATACTGCTGGTGTCTGCTCCTAATCTTGTTTGGTCTGTGTGGTTTTAGGGACTTTCTCACTACGTCACGTACTACAATCTTGACTGGTGTGTATTAGAACCGAGAAATAACAACCAGGTACTCCGTCTAAACATTTCAACCAGTTCAGTAATCACCCTTGTTGATTTCAATATCACGTCCATGATAATGTTTTGGCCTTGCACAGACGACACGGGTTGTCTGCTCAAAAATCTTAGTTAAAATATCTAATAAAACTGAACTTTTTTGTGTCAATCACAGCAATAATGAATTCCCCTTTCTGTTAATTGCCTTAGTCCTACCAAATTGTGTCAGGGAGCCCAGAATGCGGCTGACATGTTTGGTAAAACTTGCTAAACTGATGAAACTCAGATTTTGGAGCAGACATGAGTGCTATGCATGCCAGTTTAACAATGCACCAGAAAACCCAGTTGATTCCTTTCAAACCAAAAATTGCTATTCCTGTCACTCCATTTGTGCACATTCAATGCACTTTGATTCATGCAAATTTTATTGTTTGTTTGCTGTGAGATTTAGATCGATAATTAACTTGTAACCTTCTGTTTTTTTTTTCCCCTTTACAGACAAATGCCGACGCAGAGTCCAAAGAAATAGCAGAGTTGAAAAGTAAACTCGATGAAAGAGAAAAGCAGTTAGAACGCGAGATTGCTTCTAATCAAGCATTGTCTCAAAAACTGGTAAGATAGTCTCTCCTAAATCAGTCTCTTCTGTAACTTACTTGTGGCCTAAGTCTCAGATTTCTACATCTAAAACTAAAATATTAGGTATGGGACTATTTGTCGGAAAGCTCTTTGTCTAACACCCATTATTGTTGTTGTTGTTGTATTTCAAAGCCTTTGGACCGAGGGCAATTTCTTTTCTGTTACAACTAGTGGTATAGTTGATTCAACCCAAATGTGTTGCCAATAGCAACTGTGACATGGGTTGTGTGAGCGTGATGCAACTTTTTCACTCTAAAATGTAATTACGCAAAATCTTCAACAAGGTGTGTCACTTCATTTTCACCATGTCGAATATCACATTGATATCACCAAGAACTAATGAATTCTTGATATTACCAAGTATGGATTAATCTATACTTGATATAACTCTAAAAAACTATTATGACTATTGGAATTGGATCAGAAATGGTTCAATTGCAGAAGAATACCTGACAAATTCCTCAAAAAGGTCATCATTACCAAAAGGTTATCTAGCTAACCCTTACCAAAACCTCTCTTTGAAGCATTTGTCAGGAATTCTGCAATCAAGCTTCAGAAATTAACTGGATGTTACGAAGTTCCCTCAATTCAGAGTTGTCTCTGGATGAAGCAAAACACAACAAAACTTGAAACATGAAATATACAGTGAGTACTTAGTTAACTGGTGCTGGTCTAAAATTTTCTAAGTCCATAATAGGTCATTATAATATGCATTTTAGGCCCAGATGGGTTGTGCAGGGCCTACATTCCTTTTGAGAAGCATGAATGGGCTAATAATGACAACTTGAGCCTACTGCACATGTCGGCATTGATACCTATTGACTATGATCACTTTCATCAAGTACTCAGAAAGTTTTAATAGCTTGAAATCCGACATGCAGAAAGTCCATCCAAGACTACGATCACTGTCCAGTGCTTTTCATGGAAAATGAATGTCGTTACAAGCTTTTTACAGGGTAAACCCTAAAAAAAGTGGCATTTGAATCAGGGAGGGGATGTGAGATTTTTGCCCAAAAGTTTAACTTGGGGGGTAAAGTAACTAACACTTACATAACCGATGCCATTAACAACATTTACTTATTCACTACTTTGCACTACAACTGTTTTACAATTCCAAGTTGTCGTCAAAATTTAAGTTATCATCATCATTATCGGAGTCTGACAATTCGTTTTCACCAAGCAACAAATCATCTGCAACATCATCACGATAATGACCATCTGGTTGAGGTGTTTAGCCAGCCACTTGAAATGACTTAGCCGCAGACTCAGGAGCTACATCATTCCATGCTCTACTTATAATGCCGAGTACATCCTGTAATGTAATTTTGCGGCAATTTCCGTCAGCCTCAGTTGCATCACATTTCCATAACTTCCAATACTTTCGCATTATAGCTTTAAATCCCCTCATAATAGTGAGATCTAACGGCTGAGCCAGCGATGTACACCTAGCAGGAATATTGTCTAACAGTATGCCTGCTTCAACCATTGGGTAACAGAAATCCTCTGCTTGATGCGGTCGGAATCTGTCCAAAAGCAGAAGGATGTCATTAAAGTCAAAATCGCCAATGTAAGGGAAAAGAACATTGTCCAACCAATGTTGCAGTGTCTCTCCATTCTCCCAACCAGACCTCGAGGATGTGACCCGTACGTTATCTGGAATGTTGTTCAAATCTCTAATCTGACGCACGAAGCCCGGCTGCCTGAAAACAACATGAGCAGGCGGTTTTTCTCCGTTGGAGCCAACTGTCAATCCAACGGTGCACCCGAGTTTGGCATTTCCTCGCGATGTTTTCACATTTACATCTACTGTACCTCTGGTCTCAGCTGTATACATCGGAGGGAAGTCCAACTGAGCAAACGTTTCGTTAAAGTTCAAGAGCGTGTGGACATGGTTGTCAGCTACAGTTTGCCTAACGCCAGTCTGAAATTCTCTCACTCTCTGTGGTGCATCAGCCGGTACAGTGGTGGAATCTTTCGTTTTACGGCGGAAAACAATCTTTTTCCGTTTCATAAAATTTGTAACCCAACCCACTGATGCAGAAAACTGGGACCTTTCGGGGCGACGTGCTGCAATGTCCTCAAGTTCATTGTGTGGGAGTTGGCCCCACCAGTTCTGAAATTCAATCGTTGCATCATTAACAATGTCCGACCGAGAAACGGGCAGGGCACTATTCCTCCGTTCTTGAAAATGCTGGTGCACGATATTCTCAACTTCCGGCCAACAACCATCATGGTCGGTTCTGACTCGCCGGCGTTCTGCATTTTCCTCCACTTGATCCGTCATTTCATCGATGTTCTGTATCCATCTCCTGAGCGTTGTTGGGGATAGTCGATAGCGCCTAGCATACTCATTGACATTTAGAATGCGGCCATGTTCAATTGCTGTTTGGCAATCCAAGGCATGTCGCAGCCTGGCTTCAACAGTGTAACTGTTACATCGTCGAGGGAGACCAACTGCTGCAGCACCATTCTGCTGATCGGCATCATCATCATCATCATCGTCATCATTGCCAGCATCCATCATTGACTGACACATGACAAAGAGCGAAAGCATCAGCAGTAACAACAACGTTGTGTTCCTCATGATTTGAACTTTCTACAGGAATGACCAATATGATTGTTAGGGTAAAGGGCCTAGGAAATTACACAACTGCAATTGCCTTTCATACCAACCATTGATTGATAAAATTGGCCACAGAAGACCAGATCAAGAAATGAACATGTAATCAAAACTCTGTCATTTTCTTCATTGAAATGTGATTAGTATAGGCCCTACATGGTCGTAAATCGACAATATCCCATTCTGGGCCTCTATTAGTGACTTAGAAAATTTTAGACCAAGCACCAGTTAACTAAGTAGTCACTGTATTTTCCTCGGTCCTGGAAATGTCCTTTAGTTGTGCATGCTTACATGTTGTGTACAGTAACGGTGTCCGTCTGATACCTGTGGTCAAGTTCCTGTGTGTTGCAGGCGTCCTCTGAACCTTTGGATCCGGGACTGTGGGTTTAATATTCTTGAAGGGTAAGTTCTCAGAGAGAGCTTTCCTAAACAGGGGTGTGAGGATTTCCTGTATAGAAACCCTGCCCAGATGAAACCTTTACTGCAAAACTTATGAGGTTAAGTGTCATAAGCGTCGGTATTATTTCGAAGTTGGCATTAGGTTGCAGGAGTATTGTTGTGGCCCTGTTCAACACATCAACCACATGTAGGTATAGCAGTGCACTTTAATGATAATATTAGTAATAATAGTTAAGTGTATTTGGAATGCCAATATCCACTTAAAGTGGTCTGTGACATCTTCATCATGTTGATGTAAGGTAGAATGGGGTATTTGTAGCCCCTGCATTGTTTGATGCGTGGGGCTATCAATCAATATCATAGGCAGGGGTTACAATTAAACCAGGGCTACAAATACCCCATTCTACCTTATATGCCAGAGCCCTGTGAATGCACATTTGTTGAGATTCAGATATTTAGGGCTGATGTCAAGGAAAATACTGTATGGGACCCATCACACCAAAGTGGGTAGTAAGTCAATTTGGGGCATATCGAGTTATCCATATACTCATACAGCTTTAGGTTATAAGCTATATTTTCATACCACTCTCGTCTTTATAACTTTTGTTGTGCCTGGAGTATTTATACGCCTTTGTTCGGAGAAAACGACAAGCTTTTACAATGTTTGGAGAAAGTCAAGGTTTCATGCCTTTGGGAGAATTGTGTAAAAACAAATTATGATAATATTCTTTCCAAATCGACTGGAAGAATACTTAGATATATCCAGTATGAGGCTGATAATTTCATTATCCAAGAGTGGATCAAAATTGACAGAATTCATAAATCAAATATTGTCAATGATTGTCCAATGCTACATTGTAGGCCTGGTGACTTACCACTCAATTTGAGTTGATGGATAGGTCGCATATGGGAATGGATAATACTCTGATCATTTCCATGTGGCAGCGTAGCCTTGCCGCGTAAATTGCTCAAGTCATTCAATAATATGTAGTTGCATTCCCACTTTATGCGTTTTAGTGGTGTGGATTTCTCGTCGGCTGGAAAGAGGTTCCTCACATCCCTGTCAAATTCCTGGTGAAAGGTTCATCTGTACGCATGGCCATTCTCCATATAGAATCTTGGTGACGGGATAAAAAGACTGATCATTTCTAAAACAACTTATAACTGCTTATTGAAAACTCTCTACAATGAATAATTTTGCACTTTCTTTTAGAATTTTAGCGTTTAGGAATCTTCCGATTGCTAGGGAGATGGCTTTATTATGTAATTTTTATTCTGCAGTGTTGCATTTGTTCAAAGTGTTCAGGATATGAGAGATATCAAGAGATTTTATTGTTTTTTCCCCTCAATTATTTCGTATGCATAATATTTGCTCCTGCCTAATGCATGGTCATCGAGATTGGTACTCTCATCATGTTATTCTTATAACGGGGCATAAAAACCTTTATGGGTCACACCCTTGGAAAGTATTGCTCTGAAATTCATTGCCTTGGTGAAAATGATTTCTGGCACCTGGCCTGAAATGTATGTAGTTATAATTGGATTGGTACAGGTTAGTTTTACTATCAGTTCCTCAGCATAATTAGATGATAACCTACCAATATAACTCACACAAGCAGAAGGTACATGTACTGCTGCCTTACACGTTTTACCGTAAATAATATTTTGTGGTAGAATTTTCCAAATATCATTAAACATGTCATGGAACAATCAGAATTATCCATTTGTGCCTTCTCATTTCAATTCACTGTATTTTTTATGCCAAAATAATTATAAAAATTGGTACTTTAATACCGATCAATGCCTATAAATGTTTTTTGCATGTGATTTTGTGATCGATCGTTTTGTGTCATGTTTTGCTGAGCCTGTGTATTAGTTTTAGTCTGTCCATAATTATGTTCTTTGGGATTTCACTCCCAGTTACTTTGTTATCACTAATGCATTTTATGTTGCTAGCTCCGTGTGAGAAACCAAGTCCAGGGATTTCAGACGCTGTCAACCACGGAACTTGGCCACACATAAATGTGGCGTTTGCCACCAAAATGTAATGGTTAGTCATTACAACTGAAATGTTTGCACCTTGACAGTGTCTCCGCAAAAACAAAGCACAAAAATTTCACAGTTACAGTATCATATTTTAAACCAAAACTATTTACAAGACAGGTTTTAGCCTGGAAATTTCAGGACCTTTTGTTTTGGATCTATTACATATACTTTATCGGTTTGAAATCTGAGATCTGATGTTTTCACAAAGGCATTTCTGCTTGAGACCTTGTATTAGTGACATCAGAGTATATAACACGAATGTACAATGTATCACGCACGTTTTGGGAAATCTGTCGTTTGCATGTGAGGTTATTTTAGTTCCCAAAGTATAGACTGGCATGGTCAGTGTCCTGAACCCAATTTTGCTTAATGAGGTAGTTGGTGGCATGGTCCGTGCCCTGAACCCAATTTTGCTTAATAAGGTAGTTGGTGGATATGGTACATGTGATATGGAAATGCACCTGTATCTTTGAGAAAAAGGAAATTGCACCATGAAATACTGTATTAACCTGGAGATTGTGGCAGGATTTTTTGCAATGGCCTTATAACTTTTATTTGAAAACTCTACATTTTCCGGAACTAGGCAGACCACGTCGTACTGCCAAATTAAAATGCGCACAAATTTTTTTGGGTTACAGTAATCAAAATAAAAGATTCTTCATTTATGCAAGATTGGGTTTTTATCTCTATGTGCAAAATGCTTCATCTTTAATTCATTAGCTTTCGGATTGAACAAAACACAACTGATAACCGCAAGGAATGTGCATTTAAAAAAAGTCTTCTTCAAATTGGTCAATTTTGAACTATGGATCATTTTTACCTGAGAATCGAGAGTTTGATGAGCTAACCACATCTGTGGCACTTGTCTGGTAAAAGTTTGAATGCTTACCAGTAATAAGCGCATGTTCTATCAGTCAAGCACCCGTAGGATTTGCTGTGCAGGCCTTAATAAAAATGTTTGCGAAAACAAGTCAGCACGCTGCATGGGAGATGAAAAATAACTCAGTTGATGAAGATAGTTTAGGCTTCAAGATATCTTATACTTGTATGTTTGCCTTGTTCTACAGCCTATAAAGCCTCCTATGCCTAAGACCCGTAAGCGCAGCGTATTTAAAGGTATACATGTAGGGCATTTCTCTTGCTTTATGGACGGTTGGTTTCAGGCCAGTTTACACATCAGGCAGCGCTCTGCATGCAATAACTTGTATATTATTTATTTTTCACGTTAATCAATAAATATATATGCAATAAGGCTTGAAACAAAGGGGCTTTCGAGGAATAAGGCAATTATTAAGTTTAAAGCAAAAGGGTTTAAAGTTTTACCGTGTTTGTGGTCTGGCAAGTGCCACGTTAGGTAATTTCTGTCATCATTTGTTTCAAAGTGGTTTTACCTGAAAATGGTGGGGGGTTTCCATGTCCCTGTTACATGTATAGCTATGGTTGTTTTGGCCGAGTCATGTGACTAGCTTCTTGGGACACGCGAGGTAATTTACGCTACCATTGCCAGTGGAGGTGTTTTGTTTGCGCATTTGTATGATCTGGGGGGGGGGGGGGGGTGGGTTAATACTTGAGGTTAGCTATAACCGACAAAATGGGTTGTCTCTTTCTTTAATCACATAACATTGTCAACCAGTGGGCTTTTGAGAATAGTTGTCAGTGGTAATTAACGAACAATTTTTCAGTTGATGAACAGTCAATATAGCATGTGTCGTAGTGAGTTATTGTCTGCAGCAGTGCTGCAGTGCACCAGCTGTAAACTGGCCCTCACGTGGAGGCTTCACCGCTGAGACTGCATGGGTTATACACGTGATTGATCCTCATATATAGCCCTAGATTTTTTTATGGCATTTTCCCCAAATAGTTCAGATGTGCTTCTTTGCGATATATGGCTTCTTCGAGCACCAGTTGTTGGCAAGTTCATGTTCAGTGACCAAGGCTGTAGTGTTGATAACCAAAGAGCGATTTTTGTTGCAGCAACCTGATATATCGCATGTCGCAGCGATAAAAATTCCGCATTAGGCATAGAAATTCGTCGTTTGTGGGTTAAGCGCGTGAAGATTTCCCTTTGTTTTGGTCGTCGTGGCCGCGGCGTTGCTTGGTTGGCAAGGAACAACTGGTGCGCGACCTGCCCATAGATGTCAGTCTGGTGTTTGCCGTGGGGTTTATCTGTTGTGTTTTAGAGCTGTAGGAAATGTGTCCGTCGAACCCTTCGTTATAGCTTAGAGGAGTGGTACATCACTGATTGTTTCATCCAGGCACAAGTTCATCATATCAGCGGTGTGGGTCATCAATATTCCTTTCCAGGCACCTGCGTAACAGGAAAAAAATGGATGGCTGCGCCTTCTTTTCTTTTGACTTGAACACAAGCATGACAAGTGCACTGTCACCCCACCTTACGAGCCACAGATGCGGGTTCAAATGTAACAAATAACTACAGGATCACAACATACTTTTCCACCACAGACTGAGGAGCCTGTCACGCCAGAGAAGACCTCAAAGACATCTGGTAGCGATAAAGAAAAAGAAAAAGAGAAAAAGTCGGGGAAGTTTGGAAAGTTGTTCAAATCCAAGTAGTGTTCCTGGTGCGTATTTATGACTCTGTACCGGGTATGACTGATGCCGTACAAGTATTCTCTCTCTCAGTTTTACATCATCAACTCTTTCTTGTTCGTTAGATGGGCGGATAGTTGTTGCTTTGGACTAGTCACCACGTCATGTAATGCATGCATCCCTTCTGCTCTTCTGATTAATTACGCCGCCACACCTTGAATTTTCTTCATAAGAAATCGAAGCGTTTTTACGCCAGATATGGTAGCTAAAAATCGCGAGGATCAATTTTGCCTACTGACCAAGAAAGTAACTGTCATATGCATGTTGGGTCTTTGGACATTTAAAAGTATCACCTGATTTTGATTGAAGCGAAAATTCGATCAGTTTATGATAATGCTGATGCATTTATAGCAGCCGTTTTACTCAAGAACATTTCTCAATTGATAAAAGTGTACAAAACATTTTATTTCTCCATTTTATTTATTATTCTCCCCATTTCTCATTTGTTTAGCATTTTCTGGTGAGTAGAGGACAGGTCCTGGTTTCATGGTTTTGAGTGCTAGAGATTTTGAAATAATCTGGTTCAATTCGATGAATGTAGCATCATTGTGTCAGCTCAAATTGTGTTTTAGTTTGATGGGCTCAAAGTGAATCTGGTGTTAAGATTTTAGACTGTGCTTGTTTCAAAAAATCTGGTGTCTAAAGCATCCTGCCGCAGACTCCGTTTTAATCTCAGAATTGTGTGATATTTATTGCGCACTGCAATGAGCAATAAAAGGATCACTCTTCTGTGATGCAAATCACTTATTGCAGCGATGTGCGTCGCACTGCAATGACCTTGGCTGCAGACAAATAAATTTTGTCACATCAGATGACATCTCTGTGATAAAAATCACCTGTGTGCAGCACGCTTTAAAAACAGCATGGCGCAACTTTCGAAGCTACAGACTCAAAATTGAACCAGGTTTCATTTCTTATTAGACTTCCACCAATTTTCATCCTGAGATTTCAAGTGTGCGTTTAATTTGGCCAGGTTGTTCCAATGTCACATGTTGTGACACAAGAAAATAGACAGCCTGGCCCCGATTTCAGTAAAGTTATCTCATGTGTTTGAATTTTGTACAGTTTTGGTATCCTATCCCTACATATGAACTTTAACCTAAGTTTAACCTTAACATTTCCTAATTGTCTATCTCTCCTTGATTTCTTATATGTATCTTCTTGATTTGTGGTAACTTCTCATGATATGAGCGTGCATCCCGGGTGTTGACTTCGAAAAGAGTCGTGGTTATTGGTAGTTGAGGCCACCCCTTGTCATTAGTGACACATCCCCTATCGGTTCCGCCCTGAAGACGATTCCAATCCCTTTTATGTTCATACACAAAGTAGTTGATCTTATGTTGTGACTGGCACAGTAGTATTGTACAGTAGAACCTCTCTATTAAGGACACCTTCAGGACTGACAAGTGCTGTCCTTAATAGAGAGGTGTCCTGATAAGAGAGGTCAAATTGAATGGAAACAACCAATTTGGGACCAAAACTAGTGTCCTTAATAGAGAGGTGTCCGCTAAGGGAGGTACTTGACTGTACTTGATATTGCTGTTGTTTGAACAAAACAGTTCGATTGATGTTCACCAGGGGTTGCCTATGGTCGGTATAGAGTCATCCTAAACAGTGTCCATCACGTTTAAAGTCTGGTTCAGAGTCCTCAAAATATTAGCAGCCATAAACAAAAAGTAGCCTACAGTAATCTTGGAAGCCCTATCATTTCCTCCAAGTCGAATCCAAGATGGCCGCCGGCTCATTTTACGCACAAATGTCATTTAAAAATGTTTAGGAAATGTGGAAAATGGTCTGTTTATTTTGTTTACAGTGTAACCATTAGATTTTATCTAGATGACTTGAAACTTTTTAACACTGTTCAGGATGACCTGTTTATAGGCTATGAATTACTGACTGATCTCTGTATAGGCTATGAATTACTGACTGTGACAATCGAGGTCGAAACAGAAAATAAGAGCGGCAATAATTTTGAATATTTACAACATAACGTCATACCTTGTCTCCAAAGACTATTAGCATTCATGTAAATTTTTCAATGAGATCTCCGTTATATATTGTCATGACTTCGTCTGTCCATATGTTGAAATTACCTAAAAAAAAACAACATCAGAAATACCATGAATACGCGTGAAATTTATGTATGTTTGAAAATGTGACTGTAACATGAGTATGTTTCAAGGCATTCCTTATGACAACATTGTCCCTGTTTAATGTAATTGTTGTAATGCAGTCAGAGAAATGTTGTTTTATTTGTCAGGCACTCCAGATATGTTATAGCATTATGTTTAAGTCCGCCCATTATATGATTAAATGCTAACCATCTCTTTTTTGGCAGCCATATATTTGTTTGCAAAAAGACCAAAATCATATTTCATTTTCATTAATTTCCGCGAATAAAACAGATTCATTTTCCATTGATAAAACCATTTAAGTTGAATTATATTTCCGCGTTCCTAAAGTTCGGGATTTTATTTCCTCTGGCGGTAATGAGGGTTGCACATTACTCATATTTGTCGTTAACTCACTTTCAGGTGACATGCAATGCTTGTCAGAGTCTACAGTAGAACCTCTCTATTAAGGACACCCTCAGAGCTTAATAGGGGGGTGTCCTGATTAGAGAGGTCAAATTGAATGGAAACCACCAATTTGGGACAAAAACTGGTGTCCCTAATAGAGAGGTTGTCCTTAATAGAGAGGTGTCCGCTAAGGGAGGTTCCACTGTAATATGCCACAGAAAGGTCATATTTTCTTCTTTTTCCTTCAATATTTACTACATCTATGACAGTGTTATCTGAAATATTTGATCTCTTACCGTTTCAGGATGTTTCAGCCGCCACTGAAGATGCCGGTACATCCGCGTAGTCACCAACTGGCAATATAGACTGTTTACTCTCTCTCTCTCGCTAACTATCACAAGTGGACCAAGGCTGTGACATTGAATGAGACGCTAAAGTACCGGTACCTAAAAAAGGTCACGCTGATCGCTAGATCTTTGAGAAACTCTCTCAACAAGTATGCATCATGAATGATACCGTAGTGGACTCACGCATTGCAGAATTGGAATCCGTCAAGGGACGACAAATGGAAAAAAATTAGTTTTCAAGTTTTCTTGGATGCCAATTACAAAATATTGTACAATTGCTATCCAGTTTGTGCAGTAAATATTTGAGGTCATGTTGTAGTTGAAAGTTCTTTGACAAAACATACAGCATGTACATGTAGTACTAACGATCGATGTAAATTGAGTTAGAATTTGTTAATATCCATTTTATGATGTCACACATTTGTAAGACTAAGATTAATACGGTTTCTGCCTGCTTTTAAAGTGAGAGTTTTTGTAGACGTGACTTTGTTTGTGGTACATCTCGTATCATAAAATTGGATTTATTTTTGATTCGTCGTGATCATGGTACTATTGCAGTGTCACATTTTATACACACTGTGTACAAGTCTCATTATAATTGTCGTCACAAATATTCACATGTATGTTTCAGTTATAAACGAAATACAATTAAATATTAATTATACGTAAATTGAAGTGAGAATTTATTCGGATAGGTGGGATTTTCTGTTGACTGATCTCCAGAAACTGGTGACAGAATACTTTCTTTAGGCCAGTACTGTTGTGTTCCTGTTCTATTCATTATCATATCTCCTGGTAGTGCGTTCATACATGCGTTTCCTATACTCCAGATATAACAACTAAATGTACTCCCTCTACAGGGTGGCCCAGAATTATTTTCCCTCATAAAATGGATACACAATAGAATTCTATTGTCCAAAGGAAAATAATTCTGGGCCACCATGTAGATACCCTAGGTACCACTTTGTCATGAAGGTGATTCAAACGTAAAAAAATTATTTTCATCATACACGAAATAGTTCATGCATAACTGATAATAGGGCTTGCCACATTCGCTGTTGATCAAGTTCAAGAGTCGGTAGATAGCCGTCGAGGGAAGAACGTCTTGGCGCCAAAAACATATGTCGTCCTTCTGGCGTAAATGACGTCATACCATGTATAATCCAAGAAAGACGTCATGGAGTAGCCGACCGTTGGGCACTTGCGTAAGTGATGCACCTTACTGCAACAGCGTTCGTTATGATGTAATATGCAATCTTGTGATGTCGCATGATGCGATTGGGGCATTCATGGACATGTTCCGGTATGGTCAAAAAAAGAAGTACTATAGACATGGTCTCTTAACTCTTTCAGTGCCCAGGATTTGGGCATTTTTGGGCATTGTCACTACCCAAAATCTCACAAAAATAATTGAGATACACTCATCAAAATTCTTCAAAACCTTTGTCTTTACCTCCTGTTTCAATAAAACAGCAGTAATAAGTAGGGGCATACTAGGATTATGTTCTAAATTTTTTTGAGGGAGTGGTATTTTTGGCCGATTTTCACCATTTTTCACCTAAAATGAGGGGTGGCAAACCCCACCCCACCCTCTCAGTCGAAAAAATTATTCAATTTGGACGCCCCAGGCCAGAGAAACCATATGAACCACATTTGAGTAGCTGGGGACATCTGGTGTCGTCTGGAGGAACTAAAATACCTTAATATTTAGGACGTACATGTACGTCCTTGGCACTGAAAGAGTTAATACAGAGGTTGGAAGCTAAGTGGGCTTTAAAGGGAAACTATAGGCAGCTGCTGGGTGGGCAAGATAAAGTTACACAAAGTCACCAATAGGGGTCTCTCACATCTCCTAGTACGTCGAAAGTATTCATGCTGTACAAGGAATATACATAGTGGTGAAACTAATATGACGCAGTCCCCTTGCTGTGCATGTTAGTCACCTGACGATGACCAATTTAACCCCCCTCCTCATGCCTGTATTCTCCCTTTAAATGGTTCAGCTTGACAGTTCAGCTTGACAGTAAACCAAGGTTTCCTATATTCAGACCTAAATCAGCTACCAAAACCCAGGCTATAATATTGGGGAAAATATCTTGTAGAAAGGAATCTGCCCTGGCATACTGGAGAAGATGCACTCAATTTGGTACAAGCTATTTCTTGCCTTTGCCTCTTTAGTTAATTCTTCATTTAGTCTTCATTTATTGTCACTGTGCTGTAAGCAGCTCTTTCTTTACTTTAGACAGTATTAATTGGATTTTCCTGATTTTTCAACATTCACAACTTAAAGGCATCTCCTCTGACTTTCTGCTTTCCTTAAGGGAGTATCTGGGCAGTATAAGTTGGCCACAGTGTGTGTTGTGGAATAAGGTGAGCTTTGCATATAATATGTCATGATTATTTACCGATAGTTGTAAGATGTCATGAAAAACATTAAATAGACACCCATCATTTCAAATTTTTCCAAAAATACAATTTAGCTTAACTCATCAGTAGAGAAATACATTGAATTGTTTTAATTTCTAATAGTGAGTACTAGGTGGGGGTCAGTTTGGGATGAGGTCAGTTTGATTTTTATTTCCTAGATTTCTTTCATGTGCAATGTGTCCTTGTTAGTAGTATTTATAATATTTTTGTCCCTTTAGAACCGACAGACTGTGGTCGAGATACCGGTAGCCTTATCAGGATTTGGGTGTTCGGATAATTTTCTTAAGAACGTCACACGAGGCCATGTTATGTCAATAATGGGAGACGTATGAATATCATTTATGTGTTTGATGTTTTTCATCGCCCGTTTCGGGGGCAAAGAGTGATTTCAGTGGATGAGTCGTAAGGTTGGAAAATATGCTGACAGCATTGGAAACATGTTGTCTGGCCCCAAAGGTAGGTCAGCATAAGGTGAGATGGTACAATCATAGACTGAGTACAATTATGGCCTCAGTGAGGATTGATGTGTAATACCACCTCTTTTCTACACTGTAGTGGCTATAATTGTACTGCGGCTATAATTGGACCAATTTACCTTACATTATAGGGTGTGTAAAAACTACAGATTAAATGAATTCATGTCGGTACCGGTATGGCAGAAGAAATCGGTCGTCTCGCAGTTTGCAGATATTGTGGTAATCTGTATGTCATGGATGGACAATTTGTCTCTCTTCTTGAGAAACCCAATTTACGCCGAGGGTCGGAATAAAAAAAGCTGTTTTTGGTGACATAATTCCAGAGCGCAGAGTAAAAAGGTTTTTATAATGATGAACAGTTTCGATGAACGACTGCATAATTATCAAGTTCCAACAAAAGTAGCTACTAGTTAAGAGGATATACTGATTTGAATCGAGAGAATATCACATACAAACACCAGCTATTTTAGTTCCTCCACTGGCTCACAGGTGGCCAAAATTTGCGCCATTCGGTGCTGCCACCTAGGAAACAAAATATCAACAAAAACTTTGTTTCACTGCAGATCAGTTGACCATTTTCTGGTTACTTATGTCAATTCTGGTTTTGGAGCAGCTATTTTTGCAGGAGCTTTTGTTTTAAGCGAAGTAAGCACCTTGTCTAAAATGATGGTAAGAACATTTTAACTCTGCCCCCCGAAATGTTGTCACGAATTCACAAACTAAGCCCTGTTTTGGTTTTGGCCAAGGGCCTACTTACCTTTTGGCTCACTCTAAATTATGTAAGGTATGTTGCACACTTAACTTTTTAAAGGCAAAGCCTTATATTTATTGATTTTGTTTAAGGATGAATATAAAATGTAATTATAGGAGATCCTTATTCCTTACGATTAGAAGATCGAAAAAATTAGCTGTTCAATTCTCGGATGGATGATGTTGACATGATTAAAAATGTAAATATTGTTAACGTATTCCTGGGATCACTGGATGAATGTTTGTGAAAATCTGAGCTAAATTCTTACAGTAAACAGTACAGTAATTATTTGAAACTGTCTGTCAATTGGAAAATTGTACTGAAACATTTGTCATTGATATAACTAGTTAAGTAATTGTGAACTTTCCTTGCTGTGATATATTCACAATTGGGCCATATTTGCATGAGACTTAAGTATAATATTATTTTGTGGGACTTGGTGATTACATATAATTTGAAAGGAATACTAAATAGATTTGTAAATTGCATATGTATGTAACTATTGTTGATTTTTTGCCGATTCTTTGAGTAGAGACATTAGACGAGCAGTCTAAAACACCTTGGTATCCCAATCGTTACTTCAGAAGGAAAATCCAATCACCTCGTTCTGAATCTGAGTGCAGAGGGTCTTTATGACTCAACCAAGATCCTTCTGGGTTATGATGAATATAAGTGGTATTTTAGGATTGAAATTGAAACCCACAGCATCGGATCTATATTGAAATACAGAAATTTTAGAATTCCATCAAAGTCCTCGTCGATGACTCAGGATCTCCACTATCATGAGTTTAGGGATCTCTACATAGATTCTTCGCCTTGGGTTCAATTCCTTATCCACAGAATCTACGCTGAACCAGGCTCCTGGTATTGATGTGGCTATCCCTTGGGTTGGCTCGATAACCCATCTACATTGCAGTCTGACACTTCATCATTATAGACCCCACATACAACAAATGTGGGGTCTATATTGAGATTACTAGGAGAAGGTACTAGGCTTCTGCATTCTTCGCAGGTTATATTATGGAGGTAGTCCAGCAAAACCGCTATTTCAACTGAAAAACTGTCACCCCTGTCCCATCAAACTAAACTCGATCTAGTGCACCTGGCAAAGATTTTTTCGAAATTTGGATAATTTTGATGACTGCTGTTTAAATGTTACTGAGCGTGTGATTTTGAGAAAGCGCGAGCGTGTTTGTCCGGAAATAGATCATCCGCGAAACGGAATAGACTTCACTCCTCCATACGTGTACTGTGTGGGCCCGTGGGGGCTATCAAATTTGCTGACAAACAAATTTCAAATTTCTAGTTAATCATCGAATTAACAACAGTGGCATAATTCTGTTCTCCGAATCGGCATGCAGGTATTTTGAACCAGTCTGTTCTCACGAGTGGTATGAGATATTGCACTATCATTTCCTCTTTAGCAAAGCTCACTTTTCATAGATATGGCTTTTTGCCTGTGTAGCGAACTTGGGTGACTGTCACAATTCTCCTTTTCTAGTTCTTCTTTCAAAGCTCCGACATGTCCACATTTCTAGATTGCCGCATCGCTAATTTATGCATACCATGGTCACAAATCATGTAATCCTTTAAATGGAATTCTTGACAACCGCCAGGGAAACGCCAGCAGACGTCGTAGTAAAAAGCAAGAGAGGAAGACTAACCAAAAACATTCAAATAATTTCATGATACTAAGCAAGCAATGACAGTACAACTTCGACCAGCCAGGGTTAGAGAAAATAAATCATATGTGTTTTGTAGTAGACATTGCTCAAGGCAACATAAAAGCACCTTTTCAAAATGTTTTTGGACACAAGTCAAATCAAAGTATCAAATATTACATAAAGGAATTTTTTCAGATTCTTTTCTCGTTTAGACAAAAAGTATTAAACAAATGATATATAAGTACTTTCTCAGAGCTATGTGACAACAACTCAAAATTTGCTTTTGGAAATTTGGAAGTTATCGAAATACAGTTACAGTTCACCTTAGAGACACCGCCGAGATATTAAAATCAAAACTGTCCAAATTCTCTGCCGGAATATTGCCACATGAAATACATCGGGTATTCAAAACGTCTTGGCGCCAAAAGAAAGATGCCGGCCACCAAATGAGTTATCGTGTGTTTGACTCCAGAAAAAGAAAATGAAAGTGTTCTTGTAAAATGATTGTGTAAATATCATTTGAAAGTCCTTGAAAGGAAAGACGATTTAGCCTTTCAGAAGGGTGGGTAGATTTTCCCAAAAAGTTAGGATTCATAAATATTGCCAACACAAAAAATCTCATACATGAATTATTGGTCTCGTATCTTACGAAGAGCAGAGTCTTTATATTCTTGATGTAATGTATTTTCGTATGTAATTCCTGATTTTCACCTTCAGAACAGTTTGTCAAAATACCCTCCGTCATGAAAGTGTTAAAGATATTTTTCATTAGTTTCGGCCGTTACAGCAGCAACAGTCTGCATGTGTGTGCTGCCAAGCTCCTCAAAACTTACAAAGCAATCATCAAAATGCTCTTGCGAAACACTTCATCACGGTGGCTGATGGTATTGGTTTGCCTAAGAAAAATATGTGCTTCCTGTAGAGGAAATGGCAATAGAAAAGAAACACACAAAAGATGAGTTCATATTGAGGGGCGTATTAAAGGCCCGCATTTATTAATTTTATCCGATTGTACCCCTCCAAAACTATAATGGAGGGCCTTGTTTCTATTGTGTTGCAAAGGTAAACCAATACCCCTGGATATTGTGAACCTTTAAATGTTTGTAAAATTTGGTCAGTCTTCATCACTGATGGTTGCAAATTGATAATTCTGTCGCAAACTTTTTATCGTCGTCAGTTCTAAATGCCATAGAGTTGGATTTTAAGTCATCATCCTTTATTTTCATTTGAATAATTTGCTGTCTTCAAAAGATGACCAGCTTACAGGTGTTTGAGAGGGCAAGTGTAATTTCGTTCTAAGGATGCAAAATGGGTCGTTGTGGAAATTTTTTCCTTATCATACAATATTTATCTGCTTGTTTCAAGTTCTTCAAATGGTTTTGCAAGATTTTGCCCAAGAGGTGTCATCGGATTTGGCGATTCAAGATTTCTCCTCGTTAGAGCATGAAATAAGATAATATCTAAAGTGTTAAACGATTACTATCACTATAACAGAACACGGTACGACTATTGGATTGGTGTGTGTAATTCCTGTTGGCACTTTCGTGATTACCGTCATTTCACTCTCTGCAGTTGTCACTGAATGCTTCTTACTTCTGTGAATTACGTATCAGTTCATTTTGTGCTCGGTGGTTTTGAATGTTTGTTGTAAATTTCAACATGTCAAATCAGTGAGCTGACTTTTGTACACCTGAAAACGGGAATGTCGATGGTAGTAACTTATTTCACTGACAGACTCAATGGGTGATATGAATAAAGACTAGGAAATGCTTTTACTTAAAACTTCACGTACATTTACACTAGGCATTTCTGTACAAAATAGAAGTAAAAGCATTTACTAGTGTTTATTCATATCACCCAATGGTTATGTTGTCTGAGCGTTCGGTTGGTATGATGTGAATCTTTTGGGTGCTATGGTACAAGCAAATTGAGTGCGTGTTTATGTTGTAGGCCTGTAGTCAGTTGATCAATATGGCTTAACTGGGCTTGGATTTCTGCTGAATTCATACTCTGATGCACTACCATAGGCGTCCGTGTTTAGTATTGTTAATTTCTGTGCCACTTAGGCTTTACAATACAAAATGCCGGTGCCCTTGGTTGCCCATCAGAATATGAATGTGGCTTATTTCAACCAACAAGGAAATAAGATTCCTCCCCTCAAATTTGTAGAGTTGAAAGTTTGGTTTCCGGTATGTATCGTATCTGAACTTGGGTAGTTTGCTCAGTTGTGCTAGAACTTTGAAATGAAAGTAGGCCTTGGATGGCCCAACTCCACATAAGTGACTAACACCAAGATTAACACTCGTCCAGAGGCTTTGAATGTGTACTTGTACCAATAGTGATACAGGTCAACTGTGACTCCAATTCCCGGGAATATCTCGTGTCAAATTACATTTACACTATGACTTGCAAAACTAAGGAAGTAACACTGATGTGGAGACAGGCCTTTACTGATTGTCGTGTGTTGTCGTATTGAACCAAGAGACTGGGAACTTTAACATGCAGTGTTTATTCAATTAACCAGTGGTTGTATTGTAGGACACTTGCTTCTTTCATTTGCATATGTTAACGGTGGTGTTACCAGCGTTGGCTCCAAATAAATACTGCTGCTATTAAAAGTTGTTGTTGTTTGTTTAATTTTAAGGTGTTTGATTGGTAGTTATTTCGGTGCAAATCTCTTCAGATCAGTGACACGAAGCATCCTAATGCTGATTCTAAATAATCCAGAGCAAGAGAGAGAGTTGAAACTTAGCTTCTTCCAAACTATGTATTCTTGACTGCAGAATCCCTCACCGCACACAGGCATTGTCAACAGAGGTTCTGTATCCCTAGAAATCTCCTGCATCCGGGTTTCGGTGTTGGCATTGATGACAGGGCCTGGCTTGATCAGTCAAAATACATAAGGGCTCTGGACTTCCGGCAGAGGTTTACTAGCATTGGTCTTGAAAATTGGAAGTTTAATAATGTACTCAGATTTCACAAAAGCCGGACAACAGTGAAATCTCGGACAGTGTTTACAAGTCACTGTCCACTATGGTAATAATAGGATAATGCAATCTACAATTTGTCGTAGAAAAAAGGGCCAAAATCAATGGGGGGAAAACACAAGTGTTTTCCCATTAAAGTTTCCTTAATTCCCATACAAAACCGAGTAATCTAGCATGCATTATCCTATTACTTACACTTAGTGTGATTATGTAACATAACTTAAAAAGATTAACTAGAAAGTGTAGAGTGAAATTTAATAAAAAATTGTAATCTAAATAATGAGTGATAGAAACCAAAAGGTTCACTGTCCTACTTGTGATAAATATGTTTCATACAGCAATATGGCAGCCCACAGGAAGACTTGAGAGACATTTAGATAAACAGATGAATAAGTTAGGGGTACAAGTACAACCTCCTCTTCCACCACTAATCCCTAAAGGTCAATAAATTTTTAAAATCTAAATAATGAGTGATAGAAACCAAAAGGTTCACTGTCCTACTTGTGATAAATACGTTTCATACAGCAATATGGCAGCCCACAGGAAGACTTAAGCCCGTAGCACACTAGCCGCCAACTTCGGCGTTCACAGGCGTTTTTTGCCGCAAGAGTCCTGAACGCCTGAAAAATCCCTCGTCTGCTACGAACGGCGTCGGCGAACGCCACTTGCCGCAACTAAACGCCGAATATCTAACATGTTTGATTTTTTACGCTTGTCGCCGCGTTTGAACGCAAGAAGAGGCCAAGTGTGCTACGGATTGCCACCTGAATTGGCGTCGGCGGCGAGGCTATGGCCAATCAGTATGCGTCTTGATGTAACATGATTTCAAAATGGCAGCCTAAAGTGGCGGAAAAGACGCTACTGGACGCCGATTCTGGGCAGGTGTGCTCTGACCGGGATCCACTGGCCGCCAACTTCGGCGTCGAGAGGCGTCAGCTGAACGCTTCTTGTCGCCAAAGTTGGCAGCTAGTGTGCTAAGATGTTGTCATTGTAATTCTCAATCTTACCAACCTTAAAGATCATGTCAGATTCAATGATGTACAATCCCAGAGCTATTACATAATCTAATCTTGTATATGTTGTGGTAACGACATTCTGGTACCTTCGAATTGATTTCGGAATATCCATGTGTTGGTCAATTGAATCTTGTAAGAGTTTTAAGAATTGCTTCTGTGCGTCCAATTCAGTTCCAAAACTACCAATTATCGCTGTCCTTGCATCAGCCTGTGCTCCTAAAATACAGTAAACATAAGTGCTTATGCTGTCGTTCAGTCTAACAATTCCAGGCTCAGTTAATGTATTCTTAACAGAGCTCTTCTTATCAACCTGAAATATTTCCAACCATCATCATTCTGAACAATTCTCTCTATCTTAGCTATGTGCAACGATTGAGCATAGGTGTAATGTTTATCAGGCAAAGCATAGTAATCTCTGTGATCTATGAATCCATTTCCATGAACCGCAACCCATAAATATGTTGTTCCTAGACCATAATTGTCTCCTTTCTTTGTTCTAAAATCAAAGTTGCAGATACGTTAAAATCATTACATAATTTGAAAAATTCTGTTACGTTGAAGTGATTGTTGGCAGAGTTAAATACATCATCCGTGGATAATGCTACTTCCATTTGCTTAAGTACCTTCCTAACTTGATAGTAAACATGAAATTGGTAGATGGATTTGACAAGCGGTATTGTAACCTCTGTCACATCCGGTAGTCCAGTCAACATTGTGGCACAATAAACAGCAAAGTTCAGCTGATTTCCTGAACATTTCATGGTATTTGGGTGTAGGATAAGGGAGTTGTCTTGGGTAACAAGTTTCCACCAGCCCAGTGGTGGCCATCTTGGGTCTTGGAGGAAATGATGGGCTTCCCAAGTTACTGGACGCTCACAATTTTAGATGACAACCCCCTTTTATATCGTCTACCCAAATATCATTGAATTTTCAGGAAATGTATTGAATAGCCTTCTTCTTTTGTCAGTTAAATTTTATGTCATCGACTTCAAACCATACTGGACACTGTTTAAGGTGACTGTTCAGGACTTAAGACAAATTAGTCGCATCCGGAGACTAAAAAATTTGCCATTGCTGACGAGAGAAAATGAAAGATGTTTCAGCCACCTGCCGGCCTTAACCTCACAAAATACCAATGCCCACCCAACCCTTCTAGCAGGTGAACCTCTTGCAAGTATTCTACCAGATATGTCTCCATCAGATCTTTTGATCACAGACAGTGCAGTTGACAGAGATATCTACTACTTGTCTGTCTGAAGACATTGTCACAACCAATACACAACATGTAAATATTAGGAAATAATTGGAAAATAGAGCATCTTAGACTGTTTAAATTGTCATTTTAACTTGAGCACTTCACAGCCACTTCATCCAAAACAAGACACACTGACACTGTTACAGCCACTATAAATTTTAAGACACCTTTGACACCTAATAAAGGTATCACAATCCCCAGCTGGTCCCAATCCAGATGGACAGCTTTTTTCCCTTTTTCAGAATAGCAAAAATTCAGATCCAACAACACAGACTCCTGCCATGGGTAGACTGTTTGAGACACTCGTCAACCTATCACAACTTGTCTCGAAGGCAGAACAGGTTGTGACAAGTCGTGATTTGTGACCCGTCAGCAAAACCAGGCGCATGTCGCACAGAAGATGAGCCAAAGTGACACCAGGAGATAATGGAAGAAATTGATGTGCTCATATTTCACAAAAGGCAGACAATAGAGAATTGATCAAACAGTCCGTCTCAAGCTGCCAAGCTGAGCGACATGCGCCTGGTTTTGCTGTGACGGGTCACATTTTGTTTTGTCAATTATATAGGTGGGGAGAATTGATGCACTGCAAGTCTTTAAACAATTTCTCGACTTTTCAGAGAGTGACTTATTGGGTTTCAGTACTCGGAGCTGCCATTCATTAGGGGAATAATTGACACCATAAATTGGCGTATTTCGGAAGACATTCATGTACAGTGCAGACAGTCAGCGAAGTAGTTATCCCAAAGGAGAAAACTTCGAGATACGAAATTGTCGTATTTTTAGCACCAATGAATTTTATCATGATCCCTCACACCAAGCATGTAATAAATTTGAAATAAGAGATGTAGAAATGAATATTATAATATCATATTCGATTTATTTTGTCCTGTACCCAAGAAGTAATACAATGACTTAACGTTTTTAATTATCAATATTTACACAATGGTACAGAAATCTCCAAAAAATACAATACATGTAATTCCTGTTTCAAATGTCTATCTTCTTTGCTGTGCTCTAGACAAAACCTTCATTACGCGACTGATGACCGCAAATATTTGTGTTGGTTTCATTCATTCACAATTTCAGAGCAATGTAAACATTTTAACTTGCTAAAACTTTCATTCTTAATGTATAAAACATTAATTTTTGGTAGCATTTACCACGAAAAAATGAGCAAATTCATAAAACTTTGCCTTCACAAACTTTACTGGTTTACAGCATGATATTTTTGTCCATGAAGTGGTGTCGTCCATATTTTTTCTGCAGCTTCTTTCTCAATCAATCTACCGTCGCGGTGACAACAATACAAAACCAGCAGCCAGCCTTCAATCGACCGGTCCAAGCGGACTCCCACTCACGAGTCTGGTCATTCATTACTGGACTTAAGGGTTCAATCTAGTCAAAGGATAAATGTTTTATACATCACCATCTTCATGGCCCAGAATCAGGCCTTTGTCTCTCTTCTTAGTCATCGCATAAGTCTCACAATCAATACAATGAAAAAATATTTCTTAAATGCAGTAAAAAAATAGTCCCGAGAACAGTTCTTGACATTAATATTGTTACTGCTTGTCAACCATTGTCCATAATGGCTTCCGCAGGCATTTATTTCCTCAAATTTTTTATCAAAAGTGTCCGCTTCACATAAAGAGTTCCAAAAATCCATTCACTCCGTCCATCGATGAGCACATTTACCTGATGTGCACACATAATAGAGATTCATGCCTTCCTACAAACGAAAGAAAGAAATACATATTAAATTGCAGAGGTAATATTTGATGACATGACATAATAATTCTCATAACACTTATCAGGATGTCAAATTTCTGATTTTACGTGAATTTCAGACTTTTTCCTCTCACTAAAAGCTAGATTCGAGGAAGGAAAGTGTCTCAAATCTCTGTGAATTTCAAAACTGAACCAAAAATTAAGCATTTTTGTGTAAGCGAGTGCGATCAAAGGACGAGATTTTTATAAGCAAAAGATTTTCGACTTTTTGTCTTAGCTCAATAGCATCCCTGTTTTAATTAGAAGATGGTCAACCTTCCTTGATTCTTCATGTTTTGTACACTTTTATTTACCTCTCGGAGAATGCTGACCATTAGTATGCATTGAGGAGTGCGGTGGCCGAGTGGAAGGCAATCAACTTGTGACCAGATGGTTGCGGATAAAATGAACAAATCCATGCCGGCTAATCGGCGACTCCATGGACACTGTTTCAAGCACAACAGCGGTAGATTACAGGATGGCACCTAAAATGTTTTGTAAAGCTTACCTCAGCTCTAGTACTGTTCGATTGAAAGAACACAGCTTCTTTATGGGCACACCTCGGGCAGGGATGGTCCTCTGTACGTGGTAACGTGGGGTCTGCTATGACATCTGCTACAATCTGGGTTAACTCACTGAAAACATAAAATGAGAAGAATGTTGACTGGTCAATTCTATCACCCAGAGTTGGTTGACTGCACTGTTTTAGAGAGACTTGTGTGCTTCAAGTCAGGAAATATGCTATCCGTAGGAAAGTCAGATATACAGTGGAACCTCCCTCAGTGGACACTTCTCTATTAAGGACAACCTCTCTATTAAGGACACTAGTTCTGGTCCCAAATTGGCAGTTTTCATTCAATTTGACATCTCTAATCAGGATACCTCTCTATTAAGGACAGCACTTGTCAGTCCTGTTTGTGTCCTTAATAGGTTCTACTGTATTTGTAATAGTGCTTCAAAAGCCTGGGATGATATTGACATAGTGATTGAACTGCATGTACCTATATTATATTACATGCATCTGCTATGTCTAACTTATCAACCTGTTCAGGGGAGACTACCACAGCAGAAAACTTTCTTCTTCTTATTCTGCTGCGTTCGGAATTTTTGAGATGCACGCTAGACAGTCAGTCTGTTTTCGGTAACCAAGTCAGCTGTCCTAGAAAGTTCGACCACAGAGAGCCCTAGAGCTTTGTGGTCAGGGTGTTGTCCTTTGGCCTGTATTCCTCCCTATTCATCATAACGAAGCAGGCCTGAAGTACATGAGCTGGAGTCTGGCCTCTCGCTTCACATTCACGTCAAGCAGATTAATGTAAATAACACTTTCAATATTTGTCATCTGCGCACCAATGATGGCATATGAGCTTGAGGGACGGTCACAATTGAGGAACATGAGGACTTTAATTTGGATATCATGTGATCATCACTTACTCGACTTCATGGGTGATCTTGTTGACATAGATGCAAGGATTATCTGCCTCCATCTGAAAGTCACAGTTCCTGCACTGGAAAGAGAAAGAGGGAAATGTGAAAAGCAGAAAATTCATTTTAAAATTTCAAATTAGTTTATGCAAAAGGTTCTCATGGCACTTTTGACATTTTCCATGATCTGCAATCAGTCCATTAATTGAGAGACTGGTGTAATTTCATCATGGTGTTCTGGAAATGTACATGTACAGAGACTAACAAACTCTTCTTCATCTTCTTTGCATTCATCTGGTCAAACTTTCACATTGTTGGTCCTCAAGAACGTGGCAGTGTGATGCAAATCTGCCTCTGTTCCCCAAAGTTTTTCTTGGAGAAATGTGGACTCCGGCCTTGGTTGGTGTTTAGAGGACAGATTCACCAGGCCTAGTTTTCGTAGATGCTTTTAAAGGCAGCAGCGTCCAGTTTTGAGATGAAAGATGGATAACAAACTCATTGAACGATGATAAACACGAGGTGAATCCTGGTTCCCTAGTCAATGACAACTTGTGGTGTGACCTAACCAACAGTTACCACCTAATTATAGCAAACTTCTCTCTACGACTCTAGCTCTGGGTAATGTGAAAAGGATCAAGATTGCTCTGTTGGTACTACTTACAGCGTAGAGCAGAAGTCTGTTTTCCTTATCTTCTTTGGGATACAACATATTGTTACTGAAATGAAGCAAAGAATATTATGACATGGGTTGTTTTTTTGGCTGTCATAGTCGTGCGTATCATCGCCATTTGCATCATGACAATAATTCCATTGAAATCCTGGTGTTCTGATGACGTGGCAATAATCTGCCGTCTTACGTTACAGACTAGCGGCATATTCCTACTTTTTTGTAATTACTATCCTGTACTTCTTCTTCCTCATAGCGATTGGGCTCTTATCGGGGTGCATTTAATCAAGTGGTGTTGTGTGCATGCAGAGTGATAAATACATTGTCAGGATTGTAGGCCTACAATAGAAGACATATCTCAAGCTGGGAAGGGAAGCAAGCTTGGACCTGAATGCCTCCAGCTTTCTCATATCTTCTGGTAGGCGGTTCCACATTAGGAATGTGTGGTGGAAAAACAACTGCCTCTCTTTAAGTTTAGATGGTGTGGGATCCGGTTTGAAAGAAATAAACGTCAGACCACATATTATCGCCAGGCATCGCCATCGGAATTGGTGCATATCATCGCCTCTCATTGTGAAAAGAAGTCACAAGGTAAATGGTGATAATACACACATCGTGACAATACTCGAGCTAAAACATTTTTTTTTTTTTGTTTGATTGGATTGTTAGGCCTATTACAAGTAACAATAGGCCTACATTTTAGTACAATGGGTGATTTCAAAGTCAGTTTTTAGATTTAGTTTTAAAACTAAATGGAACGGCTTGTGGTATTCGACTCGATGACTCGACGACGCGATGGCTCGATGACGCGATCGTTGCTATGGATTTTGCTAAAATACGGAATCCCATGATCCTGGTCTCCGGGCTACCGCTGCAACAGCAGAGGTTTTAGCTCGGCCTTCCCATACCCAGCTACGGTATGTAGAAGGATGTGCCCCCCCCCCCCCCCCAGCCATGGCCACTGAAGATTGGTCCCCGCGATTGATTTTGATATTTAAAGGACTCGCGGAAGTTTCATAGCATGCAAAATGACCGGAGATTTAATTGACAAACAAGCTTCTAGTGGCCAATGTCAGATGTCATGTGGTAGTCTGTCAACAATCGGAATTTCGCATATGTGCAGTTTTTTAGACTCAGTCACTCAGTCCCTCTTCCGCCCCTTGACATCTGCCCCCCCCCCCCCCCAATACATCAGCCCCTATACATGCTTTCCGAAATTGGTGGCTTGCATTGGAACTAACTTTTTCCCCCTTGTCCGTCATTAAAGGCATCCAAGTGTGTTGGTCAACCATGACTATCTCCTTTGTCCCTCCACCACAGGCCTAGTTTCCCCTTATGACATCACTATTTCGGACACTCAGCGCCCCATTTCTGGAAAGGTGTATAGGACATTTAATATTGCCGTGCTGAACGGATATCCAGAGCCAACCTTGTCTCCAGGAACTCGCGTGTCATTTTAACATTGGAATTTCTGCTCGTAAAGAACCTGGGTAGGAGGTTGATCTGAACCAGCTATATTTAGGTGTATTCAGCTGTATTGACGGTAAGCTTGCATAGCAACATGGCGCATGGTTTTATCAAAAATGCGAACTTGTAGGAAACGAAAAATGGTCGGATTAGATACGGTGAAAACAGCTGGAAAGGGGTTGGTAATGATCGGTTCTTTTTTATTTTCCTCCACTTATGATTCTATGTATAAATTACAGTCCAGGCAGTGATATTCTTTAAAAAGATTCCAACTTGATCGCGTCATCGAGTCATCGCGTCGTCGAGTCATCGAGTCGAATACCACAAGCCAAATGGAACACTAAAACCCTTGATTAAACCAGCATTGAAATGAAGTGGGTTTTAGTTTCATCCTATTTCAAAGTCAGTATTTGTTGGTTTTAGCATTATGTCCGGTTTTAGCTTTAGTTAAAACTAAGGGATGGTTTCAGTGTCAAAAACTAACACCAGGACTTAAACTAAAACTCTCCACAACACCAGAAATGAAATCAGTTCTGGTGTTAGTTTTGACACTCAGTTTTAGCATTATCCTATTTCAAATTAGGTTTTAGTTTCACACTGAAAGTGAAACCAATTGGAATACCAAGGTTACCTTATCCAGACATAGGTTTTTAGGGGTAGAAATTAAGAATAAAACTGACACCAACGCCCAACACTAAACCAAAACCAACTTTGAAATCACCCATTACATATAGGCCTAGGTGGGCCGATACAACCCATGCTACCAATAATGCAATCTGCAGAGTGCAGTCATTATTGTATTCATTGAGTCAACCTTCCCATTCTTCACAAAATTTGATTCCTTTTCATTGATTATACACACCATTCTTGACAAAATTTGATTCCTACAAAACTTGGGCCATCTTCATGTTGTTCAACCAGATCCATATCTGAGGCCGATTCAGCAAAAAAACGCAATAAAATGTGGGGAAATCCACCAAAAAGTTATATTTCAACAAGAAAGTTCTCGCGCACAGGCGAGTAATATTTCGACCCGGCGATGATGCATGGCCGGGTCTATTCGATGATGCGTTGCTTGAGACTTGGTATGGTTGGATTTCATCTCAGAAAACGAGCTATTTATTTCGTTCAAAACAACATATTTGACACCATCAAATCTCAAATTAACTTATGTTATAAGGATTCCGACATATTTGTGATCCATTAGGTCTCAAAAATGTATTCAGGTAAGCTGGCGATCGCTCGTAAGAAGATAAATCCGAGTCCCCTCTTTCTCAACAGTTGATTTTATTGGTAGTAAAACTGTGTTTAACAATGAGTACATGCTCGTCGTGCTTGCATGCAATGCGTGCTGAAGTGTACTGCATGCATGAAATGTGATGCATAAATGCCATAATGCACTTCCTTGCTGTGATTGAATCCATTGACTTTGTGCTGAGGGTGAGAAGGAACAAGTTTACAATCCCCTATGGCGGTTTAAAAAAAGGACATCAATTGACGAAATAAGTACCAATAATGGGTTTGTGAATGTGGTTTTTGGTTATCGTTGAATGTGCGCGATGAAACTACGTCATTTCCGAGCGGGTATTGTTAATTTTACGCCTAAATGGGAAGGCCTATTAATGATAGATACAATGATTTTCTGGGCGTTACGTCCTGGGACCTATGTACTTGTATGACGTACAACAGACTTTGACTTGCGTTAGGAAAGATGTCACAAAAATAAAACATGTACAAGCACTGTGAAACAGCTCGCTATATCATATCGTGGAATTTTAACTGACAATTCAATGTAGTATTTGGTATGGACGTCATGCACCATCTCAGCTTTCGAGAATGCATGAATTCTTGTAAAATCGATCGAAAGATCATCTGTGCATTTGAAGTTGGCATTATTATTATTCGATTGATTTTTGGCCCTTATAGAAAGAGAATTGATAGAAATATTGCTTTATCTCAAAAACTCTTTGATTGAGTAAAATAATTATCTTTTCTCAAAACAGAAGAAAATGGTATGCAAATTCCAAATCCAAATGTTTTAATTTTATAATTGCATAGTTAAAACATTTATTCAATAGAATGACACTGGCCAGTCGTTAACGGTTCAGCCCACAATCTTCAAATCAGATGGATTTGTTCGGCTTTGACTGTATCACTGCTTTAGCACTCTCCATGCCTAAAAGAATTTTGTGACTCTGAAGTTTCATTTCACTTCAGAACATGATGACCGTGCCGGAGGGTCTGATCGTGGACGTGGAAGAGGAGGACGGAGCAGGGGTAGAGGGGGTGGTGCATATTCGAGGGCAAGAGGGAATTTCAAATTCCCAAGAGGTTCATACAGAGGCGGAGGAAATAAAAGTAAGTCAATGATCAGCTGCTAAATGAACTCAGTGCCCTGGTTCTTTGATGTCATGGAGCTGTAAAAAGGATGAAATTGATACTTACTGAAGGTCAGTTCCATGAACAAATTTTAAAGAGCTGCAGTAGTACCTCTGTATTAAGGACACCCTCAGGACTGACAAGTGCTGTCCTTAATAGAGAGGTATCCTGATTAGAGAGGTCAAATTGAATGGAAACAACCATTTTGGGACCAAAACTAGTGTCTTTAGAGAGGTTGTCGTTAATAGAGAGGTGTCCGATAAGGGAGGTTCCACTGTACTTGTTTAAATCCATAAATGAATACATTTAACTTATAAATTGGCAATAGTGGGCTAAAACTGGTAAAAGAGAGAATATGATTAACAAGCCCTACTTCATCCATATCTATGTGCTCAATTACCTCCATTATTGTCTCTGCGATAATTACTGTGGTGATACGGGCTGCAGAATCTTTTGAGTCCTCACGCTGCACAGTGCTTCCAAATTCAGGAAAGGGGCTCAGTGCTTAAGGAACCATCCTTTGGATTGTGATTCTAGCAAAAACTACCTGTGCAATTTTTCTGAAACTCACATGGGTGAAAGCATGGCCCGAAACATTAATCATGGATTTGAAATGAATTGAAACTGACCTAATCAATTTCTTTTGTCTTGCTTCAAACCCAAAAATGAAGGGTATATAGTGGGCATTTTTAGACATTCTGTGTACAGGAATCGGCATGGCAAACTCCTCAAGATAGTGAAAAAATTGTTTAACGTTTCGAATGGGAAGCAGCCCAAAAATGAAGGGATCAAGCCACTGGAAGGACCCAGCCATCTCTTGCGGATACCCTTGCCAGGTGGACACCTCCCAATTATGGACATGTCCATTCAGTCCCGATTTTATCTAAGTCATTTCAAATAACTATTAACCACTTTAGGGCAGACACCTCTTTACCCTGCATCTCAATGGATTGTAATAGATACTTAATTTTTAACAGACTTCAATCCTCGCTCAAGAGTTGACGATGATGATGATGTCAGCATGGGAGACTCTGGAAGAGGAGGGTACAATAGAAGGGGGCGGACTGAGAGACAACCGTACCGGCCACCAGGTGCTAGGAGGGGTGGTGATAGCAGGGATTATCACAGCAGGGGACGTGGACGAGACAATCGCAATGATAGAGGAGGTGAGCAAAATTGAAGTTCGCCCAATTGAAGTTCGCACAATTGAAGTTCGCACACTTGGCTATTTTAATTATACTGTCATGTCTCGCTTTAATTTATTTTAAATTTTGGTTTGTTCAAATCCATAATTGACAGTGCTTTGTTTTGGCTGACATGAATAGAAATATTTACATCAGTAGAAATATTCATATCTTAATAATTCACTCAATTTGTGGTACGAGTTACTTTTTTGGACTACAAAAGAAGAATTTTAATTTTTGGTTTGTTAAAATCCATAATTGACAGTACTTTGTTTGGGCTGACATGAATAGAAATATTTACATCAATAGAAATATTCATATCTAAATAATCCACTCAATTTGTGGAAAGAGTTACTTTTTTGGACTACAAAAGAAGAATTTGGACAAGTTCTTGAAATAGTCATTCATTCTCCATTAAGTCAAAGGAGTTCAAAATTGTTTCTCAGTAACTTAACTTATAGGGGTATTTTTTTGATGGTCAACTAACTGCTTTTCCTTCAAAGTCTGATTTATCAAATCAATCATGCGTTTAATTTTCTTTTCAGGTTATTCTAATTATAAAGGAGACCCTGCTACACAATGGTGGAAAATAATGGTAAGCTCAGCTTTTTTGAAAAATTTCTGGCGACGTCATCATTAGATGTCAAAATAAGACTTGATAAAGTCCTTTGACGTCAAGGGATTAATTTATGATATTTCTGACTCGCAGGGGTCATGTTTCTATCTGTTTGTAATACATTTATAGGGTGAAAACTCAATAATAATAGAGTCATGAGGCTCCAAAGGCATATTTGGCGGCCATTTTGAATTTATGCAAATTAAGTGAAGATCATGTGTTGTTTGTTTCAGATTCCTCATGGGCAGAAAGTGGACCAGGACTTCCTACTTGAAAGCATCAAAGACATCTGTGACTTGCCTGTCGATCCTGTCAATGTAAGTCACGATTTTTGAAAGAAAAACTCAATGCAGATCATGATTGCTATCAAGTCTTTTGTCGATTTTGGCCTCATAAATGTATTCATTGAAATTTGCTTTGAAAAACTGGCATGAATGTAAAATCATGACTAAGTGAGTGAAGGTGATTTTTATGTAGTTTTGAAATACAATTGCGGGGAAAAGAATATCTTTTTTACTGATTATTGTTGTTTGTATAGTGAATTGTGCCAAGTATCCTTAAATTTTGAAAAACATGTGTTCCATTTCACTCTGTGGTCTCAACTACGTTTAAGATAACCATTCTGCATGCTTTGGTGCTACTAACTTGTATGCACAAGTCTTGAAGTACCATTCTAGAATACCTAATATCCCCTATTATCATTTCAATTTATTCAAAGAGAAAATCAATTAGCCTTGGTTATGAATATGATGAATAGTATAACCTGCTTAGGAGGCATTTTAGAATTGTAATTGTATCCACAACATCGAGTCGATGTTGAAATACCAAAACCCTCTCGGTTCCTCCGAACCCTCGAAAGGGGCGCTGGATTTCGCCAACATTTTCCCTACACCCTGGAGGGTTTTGATATCTCAACATAGACTCTCCACCTCGGGTCCAATTCCTGAAACTCTTTATTCATTAACCTCTGTTTGCTATATCCATATTTGGTGAATTATTTTCCCCTTTCTCTCTATCAGTTCCACTATGATGATCGAGGTCAGGCTGTCTTCTACGTCCAAGGGAAACCTCTGGCTGATTCCTTGAGGGCCATCAGTCGCAGGATTACACAGCCGAATGGTTACAAGGTACATGTAGCCCTGTCTTATAACGGAATTGAAATTATAACATCCACACAACCATTTCTAGCCTTCTAAAAAGTTTTGTTTCATTATGTCTCACTCAATGTTTCACACTAATGTGCTTCGGCATGTTTGATGGGAAGAAACTTAAATTAAACTGCCCATGAAATATCACTTCAGAATACAGTTGGGGGAAGAAGGCTAATTTTGAGGTTGAAAATATTTTTTGAATAAACAATTTTCAGAAAAGAATTCTCAACAGTGAAGAAGTTGAAAATAGTGCAATTACACCCACTGCTCAGTATTTTCTCTGCGTTTCCCCCTTTTTTTTTACAAATTCCTGCATGCATGTTTTCCAGGTCATCATCAACACAGCACCTGGGAGTCCTCCACCAGTGGAGTTAGACGGTGAAAAGATAGAAAAACTCAAGGTAGGGATCTCAATTATTTGTCAGATCCATAACAGTCTTGCTGGCAACATCCCGGGAATGAGGTTCATGTACATGTATATACTAAACGGAAACTAAAGCCGAAGAATGCGCTGATCTAAGGCAGGATGAGCGTTTTATGCGTGACACTACAGTTGTACACCAGTTGGGTTGATTGGCCTAGTGAATCCGACTTCGGCGAGAGGTTGAGTCAACGCAAGCTCCTCATGTTTCTCACTTGGTGGGGTCTTTAACCTGCCCTGGCATAGACACCAGATACAAGGATCATCAGTTTTAAGTCTCATTCGAAGGACTGTGAAGAGCCAGGAATTTTAGTTCCTTGAAAGCCACGCCGGTTCATCCAGAAATACAATCCTGGGTTCTCCCCGGGATCGAACCCGGGCCCTTTTGCGTGGTAGCCAGCAGGGTTAACCACTAGGCTGTGAAGCTCCCTCAAGAGTAAATAAAGACAAGTCTTTAGTTATCATGTTTATTTTTGGTAGAACCCATCTTTATAATTTTATTATATTTCCTACTGTAGGTTGGCATGAGTAATCGATACAAACCGGAAAGGTTGACGTTGGACCTTTCAAACTTTGCAAGTGATGCCGGTGAGTTTTTCTTGCATTGCTTCAGTTTTTGCCACATTATAGTAACAATTTTATTCCTGTCTGTTCTAGTGGTGGACTATACTGCTAAAATCTCGCAAACCTAGTGGTGAAGTCTGAATAGGTTGATTCACAGGGGTCAGAAAATCGTTTTCAAGTTGACAAGTCCCAATCTGTGAAAGTCTGGGCTAGCTCTTTCAGTAAATCCTTATAGTTTGCCAGACTGTATGCTAGCCCGGCTATCAAAGAGATTTGTTGACCCCTGCAGTTGTCTCAATAATTGACCGCCACAGATTCTGATCGATAACCTCTGCATCTTGTGGAGAGGCTTTCCGATGACCTGACGAGAACTCTAGTAATCTGTATGGTTATACTCATGAGTACCTCTTTGATTACTCCTATGTAATGAGAACCTCTCTATTGTGGACACCCTTTGAACTGACAAATGATGTTCAATAGAGAGGTATCAAGATAACAGGGGTCAAATTGTTTATAAGTGATCCACTTGGGATCAAAATCACTTGCCCTACTAGAGAGGGTGTCATGCTGGTGGCGCCAGCTTAAGTTTCATATTCTATCTTCAGACCTGAGAAAGGAAGGGCTGTACTTCCCGATCAATCGCGAGAATGTGATGTCAACCGTCATCAGTATCATAGAGGACCATATCCCAGAGGTATGTCAGATATCTTATTTACTTCTCACGCGTTCGTTTTAAACTAGCGCAACACTTGGATAAGTACTGGATCTTGCACCTTGATCTTTTGGTCCCAAATTGGTTGTTTCCATTCAATTTGACCTCTCTAATCAGGGCACCTCTCTATTAAGGACAGTACTTGTCAGTCCTGATGGTGTCCTTAATAGAGAGGTTCTACTGTACTATTGTCAGTGTATTCTTTGTCCGCCTTGATCCATCCTGTAATTTTGGTGGATTTTGCGAAGCACTTCAATTCACACAAAAAATAAAAATAATTTATTTTATAAAGTAGAACTTTTGTAATCCTCCAAAATAGAAATTGTGTTACATTTTTTCAGAAATTTTTGTATCGCAAAAATAGAAATGAAAATATGTACAGTACACTGTGCTGGTATACTGTACTTGTATACTGTACTTGCATTGTACAAGTACACTGTACTGGAGGGTCCAATTGTACCCAATGTCACGTAGTGAGTGTTTTGAGTGTGGGCTGTTAGGATGCGTGTCTCCAAATCACTGGATGATAAAATAGCTGTAAGTTTATTCAAATGTGCTGCATTTCTCAAGACTGCTATTATTTTTTCCTCTGCTCTTTCAGGTCGAAACATTAATTATGTCAAACAACGGGATCATGAAGTTAGAGACGCTGGGTAAACTAGTTGGGAAAGCACCGAATTTGAAGTCCATTGACCTGTCTGAAAATCAGGTGAGAATTTGAAGGCTAATTTTTCCATTTTGTAGTGTGGGGTGTAAAGATTGCTTCCTTGCATTGGAGAATGTTCCTCTCTACTGTAATACCCACGGATGAGAAATCTTTGTCTTTGGACAGATTTGCTTCAATTTGCAACTGAAAGGCCTATTTCTAAGTTCTCTGTAGAACGTCGAAATTTTCAAAATCTGTCAAAGAATAGGCATTTGATTTATATTTGTGCAAGCAAACGGCAGTTCTAAGGACAAAATTTGCCATGCTTTTTTCTCTAAACTCACTCATATCCTTGAAGTGCTTCATTAATTGACAAAAATTACCACAAGTTTCCTTATCAAATGTCTTGGGAAATCTGCAAGATTGCTCTCGGTGATTTGAGGTGCCCAGTGACTCGTGTGGTGAGGTCACTCAAAGCCTGCCATCTTTTCTTTTTGACCTTGGTACATATATATCAAGCAGGTTTGTCTGTTAAAGAAACCTGTTATCAGCTACCAATACAGTGGAACCTCCCTTAGCGGACACTTCTCTATTAAGGACAACCTCTCAATCAAGTACACCAGTTTTGGTCCCAAATTTGTTGTTTCCATTCAATTTGACCTCTCTAATCAGGACACCTCTCTACGAAGGAAAGAGCTTGTCAGTCCCGAGGGTGTCCTTAATAGAGAGGTTCTACTGTATAACAATTTTGAATTTCCTCATTGCGAAAGTATCCAAAACATAACAATTCACATTTTATTGAATCTTTTAAAGAGATTAAAAATGTTGTTTTCAGATTCGGTTTGAAAACGAGCTAGACAAGATCCAGGGATTCCAGTTGGAGGCCCTCAATTTGGATGGCAACCCCGTGTGCAAAAACTTCCAAGAGAGGGCACCGTATCTTAGGTATGGTATCACTTGAGAGTTCTTGTCTGTTGTCATGGTAACTGACATCAGTCATGATAATGTCGCAGTGCCAATCATATTTTGAAGAAATTGACAGCTTCTCATGCGTGGTCTCTGATTCTGGAGAAATCGACTATTACCCTGTGCTATTAGCCATTCGGCATGCACTTATCATGAAGACCAGAATGGCCCTGTACCAACCATGATTTGGAGGAATGTTGGCCTGCCAGCATGCTTAATATTACTTCATGGAAAACGCGCCCACCAATTGGAGAGGCATTGACGACTGTCTGTGCAGTATATTTTCCCCTAAATGCTTGCTGTGACTGGGAATTACCAAAGACTATTGGAGTATCCCCTTAAGTCAGATAAATATAAATTCTAATTGGGGAGGAAGAGTTGCCTGCCAGCATGCTTGATATCACGTCTAAAATTGGTTCCCCTAATTCTAGAGTCGCATTGACTACTGCGGAGTATTTTCTTTTCATCCTTGCTGTGATTGGGTTTCACGAAAGACTACTATTTCTTCATGCGAAACATTACCCCCAATTGGAGAGGCATTGACTACTGTCTGTGCAGTATAATTTCCCCTAAAAATTGCTGTGACCGGGTGTTACCAAAGACTATTGGAGTATCCCCTTAAGTCAGATAAATATAAATCCTAATTGGGGGAAGAGTGCTTGATATCACGTCTAAAATTGGTTCCCTAATTCTAGAGTCGCATTGACTACTGTGGAGGATTTTTCCGTTCATCTTTGAGCGTGGTTGGGTTTCACCAAAGACTAAGTCAGATGAATATAAAAGATAAAAAATTGTTGGTGCTGGGTACTTACATTTTCTACAGTGGTCATAAACGCATTTTGGCAGCTGGGTTATGAAATTTTAATAGGTTTTACAAACTATGACCAGATGTAACACAAAGGCCCCTAAAAGAAAAGTAGAGAAATCCGCATAGAAAATTGCTGAGCATGCCAATTTTATTTCTGATCAGATTTCGAACTGTCACTTGTGGAGTCTTTGGGTTTTGACTGTCTTCAGATTTGAATGCAAGGTTTCTGTCCTGCTTCGGTGCACATTGCATTTGCCAGCTTATATTTACTTTCAGCAACTCGATCTGATTACACCCAACTAAAAAAAAATATATGCGATAATTGGCTAGCTTGTGGACAGTTTAGTTGAATTGTGTTTCCAAGCCTTCTTGTTACCATCTCAGAAGTCTAAAATCACTAAATTTGTTGATATGGTCAATACCATTTGGGGTTTTCATTGCAGTCGCTGTGAGATTCAATTCCTTTGTCTTTTGTCAGTCAATTCCACTTTGGGTTTTCATGGCAGTCAGCTGTTAGATTGAATTCCTTTGTCCTTTGTCAGTCAATTCCACTTTGGGTTTTCATTGCAGTCAGCTATTAGATTGATTTCCTTTGTCCTTTGTCAGTCAATTCTGCTTTGGGTTTTCATTGCAGTCAGCTGTTAGATTTAATTCCGTTGTCCTTTGTCAGTCAATTCCACTTTGGGTTTTCATTGCAGTCAGCTGTTAGATTCAATTCCGTTGTCCTTTGTCAGTCAATTCCACTTTGGGTTTTCATTGCAATCAGCTGTTAGATTCAATTCCGTTGTCCTTTGTCAGTCAATTCCACTTTGGGTTTTCATTGCAGTCAGCTGTTAGATTCAATTCCGTTGTCCTTTGTCAGTCAATTCCACTTTGGGTTTTCATTGCAATCAGCTGTTAGATTCAATTCCGTTGTCCTTTGTCAGTCAATTCCACTTTGGGTTTTTATTGCAGTCAGCTGTTAGATTGAATTCCTTTGTCCTTTGTCAGTCGATTCCGCTTTGGGTTTTCATTCCAGTCGCTGTTAGATTGAATTCCTTTGTCCTTTGTCAGTCAATTCCACTTTGGGTTTTCATTGCAGTCAGCTGTTAGATTGAATTCCTTTGTCTCTCTGATGGAATGTTGATTCACATTTCCTCGTCTTCTTGCCTGACTGCTGTTTACTGGTAATTAGTCCAATGAATTCGGTTTAGAAAGAATCTGCTTCAGTTCCTTTTCACTTCAGGATTTCATTGTATTAGCTATTAGAATTCCTCTGCCGTTTGGATTCAAATTTCATCATGGAAACATTGAATTTCCCTGTCGTTTTGCTTGATAAAAGTTTTCATTTTATCATCAAACACTCTGGTCTAATGAATTTTATGTTATGTGAATGTAAGGTCAAGAAAAAAATTTCTTACAACACTTTCCTATTCTTCTGAGAATTCACTCTTGGGTTAGTAGAAACTCTCTGTTTTGGTGAACTATTGCTGTGAGTGACTGAATATAGTGGGTGTCTATTTAAAGCACCAGTGACTCCACTTTGAAGATCAAGATTTATGTCTATCCCAAAAGCTTGTAGCGTTAAAGAAAGTCTGAAACAAAGTTAATAAATAAGAAAGCATTCTGTTGTTGGCTTTACTACAGGGCATGGTTAAAATGCACCGCTTAGAAGCTTAGAATGCAAATGTCAGTCATTCTGAGGATGACCAGTCAGGTATTTCACTCAGGGTTTCAAAATCAGAAAGTCTGTAACAAAATTTGTAAAGATTCTGTGGCAGGTTTGATAACAGGGTTTGGGTGAAATGCATCGCTTTGGGCTCATCTATACAAGCGTCAGTATTTCTGGAGAGAATGATCAGTCACATGACATCATTTAGGGATTTCAAATCATCCTTTTAATTTCTTCATGGTATGGAATCATGGTGAAAATGTGTTCTTGATTATTGTTATAATTAATTTGCAGTCACCAAGTAGTATCACAAGAACGAAGGCCGTAGAAAATTGTTTGGCATTGGCTGATTTTGCCTGCTGAACTTAGTAAAGACCTTCGACAGTTCTGGAATTCTTTGTCATAAGGACCTGTCTTCGGTGCACTTGAGTTTTGACTTAAAACTTGATTTTGGTGGAATTTGCATCTTGCATGTACATGGACTATCAATTGCAATGCACCGGCATTGAATTGTAGAGTACTGATGTGCACTGAAAAGTATGTTTTTTCTGCGAGATGGTATTTCTATTAATGTCCAAAGCCCACGATATGTTTGAACTCTCCCTCAATGCCATCGATTTTTAGCATCAGGCTATGAAGATGATTGAAAGAAGAGACAAAATTTAATTTCTACACGTGATACTAACCCTGTCAAATTTAGATTGAAGTAGGAACTGCTCATTGATGTTGTTGATACCTCTTACACTAAGAACTAACTGAAAATATCCCATCTGATCAGGTCTGTAGCAGTCAAATGCATGTTCTGTTATCATAATCATGAGGTTGAGTGGGTCAAATTTGGCAAGAATTCTAAACTATACATGTTAAACACATTATGCACTTTTTTGTGCAAACATATTTTCTGATGCAAACTGACACACGTTTGTCCTTGGTGAATTTTCAATGAAATAAATCAGTTATTTGATACACAATTCCCACTCCACCAAGTGATTTTCTCTTCCTTAAAAGTTATGAGCTAATCAGTGTGTGCGGTAAAATGCGGTAAAATGTTGTAGTTTGTGTAATGTTTATGAGTATTCTGGAGATCCATGTCACATGATGTCATCAAAATGAGCTGCGAATCTGTTGGTTCTGTAAGGGGCTGGACACCGTCTAAGTTTGACGAGTGGATGGAGATGTCAGAAAGAGAGGAGAGGGCGCCCAGAACACAGGTTTCATGGTCTGTTGCAAGTAAGCGTAAGCTAGTCCTCCGAGTGGGGATGTAGTCTTCCAGAGGGAAGATGAGGTAATGAAAGCACAGCCAATACCTGAACAATAAAGAACAACAGCATGCTCCTGATGCATTTGACGGATCTGCCAATCATTGAGTTGCCTCCCCAGTCAAATTGTAAATATGATAAAAGACAGAGGAAATAATCCGGAATTAGGTGTAAGATCTTAATTGATACTGATAAAGAAAATAATCAGAATTAAATCAGACTTTATGCTGGTCTAACAGCTGCTTAGCTCTGGTAAGAACTGGGAGGTATTATAATTTGAACTTGAACAAAAACGAAAGTTGTTATGAATATTTAGAAAGTCTGATGACTACTTCTTCAATGGAAGGTCGAACTTCCACTCGCCACACTGATTTTAAAATGGAAGAAAACTAAAACATAGAAAAAAAGTTGAATTCAGAATAAATTATGCGTTGTTAAACATAAGTGCTCAGAACTTAGGTATCGTTAAAAAGAGATTGTGCTTCATGTCAATGCAACATTGATGAAAATCATCATTGGTATTATTTGAAAATTTCTATTCCAACAGCACAGTTTAATCAAATTGAACAAACTCGATGGAAGTTTCGTGATTTCATGTGCATGCATTTGACTTGACAATAATAGATCACCTGTTATAAGTTGGGAAGAAAATTTGAGTTAGTAAACGTGATTTCGTATAGATGACGGACAATAAGACAATCTTGTTGTATCAGTCCTATTGAAATTGAATGACACACTTCTGTGACCAGAAACTGGAATTCAGTTGTATGGTACCTCTGTGAAGTCTGCTTTTGGCTACTCTTGTACATGTAGGTGTCCATGAGAAATGAAATATGTCTTCTTGAGGGCCACTGACTTTGATAGGCTTACAATCATCCTGCAGAAATAACGTACTCATCATTTCAACCCTGTGCCTTTGTAACTGTTCAATGTGGAGACTGCAAGTTACCGAAAACGTAATCAAGAATCGATGACAAAAGGAATTATCTGTCAGTGAAGTATTTAAATATGGTATATTTTTAATGAGAAACTCCTTTGCTAAGACTGTAAATATAACCAAGAGTTTATAACAGCTAGTCTTTCTTAATTCTTGACATTACAAGAATTAATAAAGACTGCTACTTGATATAACTATGGACATGGACATAGTCTGACTGATTGTTGACTTTACTCAGTTCCTGTAGAACTTCCCTATTGAAACTGACCCTTGTATTGCTTACAGAGGAGTCAAAAAAGCTTTGACGTGTTTGATTAGCAGACCTCAAAGTCACAAATGATAAAGATAGTAATATATTATTGGGGAACTGGCTTTGGTATGAATTCCTGTTGAATGGATTGAAAAAGCTTTGCGAAAACTTTTATAAACTCAACATTTATTGCCAATTGTCTTCGGCGATTTTGAGAAAATTGGAAGAAATTTGTGTCCAATATCAAGCAAAGAATTTTGCTAAGGATCCCTCAGTTCAGGGCCAAAGAGATTACACATAACCTCTTAACAGCTGATCAGTCTTTTCTCTTGGTATTCTCTTGATTAAGTGTTCTCACTGGTTCGGCATATTTAGCCTCTCCTTTCTGCATAAATTAATTCTAAATACGGTTAATATCACTTTCTCATGTTTGTAGCTTCATTTTGGCCTAAGATCTCACTGCTGCTTTGCAATCACACTCACTACTAATTCAGTTTCTTGAGGTTTATAGGATTGTGGCTTCGCGACCAATACACGATCTTGCTACTTGCTTCTTGCAGCTTGACTTTCTGGTTCTTGCAGTTACAACAGTTTTGCATGAAAGAAATTGCTTACTTCATCATGAACTTCATGGAGAGGAGGTACAGGTCTCATATTCAAGGTCTTCTGAGTTGGTGGAAATCAAACGAAACTCACCTCTTGGCGAAAATTCGGCTGACAATTCCGTATTGCTCTTAATTCTAATACCCAGCTGCCAGTATGCTATACACATATGACAATTCGGTTTATACTATTTGTTACTATAGTGAAAAAAACATAAAAGCCATACATGGTAAAGGTGGAGTCTGTTTAGGAGACATTGTGTGCGAACTGAAAACCAACCCAAATGAATGATAGACTCAGTTAGCGAAGTGTCTTTTTAAATAAAACGTTGTTTGGGGTTGTCCCTGATTCTCTTACAAATTGCTGCTTTTCCTCTGTCAGGGATGTCAAATTTCTGATTTTTGGCTGATTTCAGACTTTTTCCTGTCACTAAGTCAGGAAATGCTTACTTTCATAGTTGGTATGGGAAGATCTCTTTTTCACATTTCTGTGGATCTTTGAATTTTCAAAATTGGACCAGAAATACGCATTTTAGAGGCACTTTTGTGCAAGCGAGTGCTGTTCAAAGGGGAAGATTTTCTGAAAAAAATAAATTTCAGACTTATTGCCTTTGCTCAATGCCATCCCTTCATATTGTACCGTCTTGAGTTACATGCCAAAGGTGTCGTCCCTCTGTGTCTCCTATGGGATGGTGCGGTAGGCGTATCTTCATTAGCTTCAGGAGTCGACTGTAAGTACTGTACCTAAAAGGTAGGTGGGGAACTGGCAGCGGGACGATTAAATTGGCATCAGGATGATGAAACTGACATCGGGACTGCAACTTCATCTGAAGAAAAGATGGCAAAGCATCTAGCTAGCACCAGATTTCTTGTTTTATGAAGTGGTTTTCAGTGCCTTATGCTTTAGATAGATTCTTGTTCGTGCCAACGAAGCCATTATCTGTTATCATTTGGCTGGTGAAGGCCTGTATCCACTCTGTAGCAGCTTATCGTCACAATTTTGCATTTTTCAAATCTATTTGTGTTTAGTTTATACAATCCTACAGTACCGTCAAAGTTGATGCAATGCCTATAAAGACTGTAGTCTGTGCAGTTTCCTACGCTCATTACTGTAGTGGATGCAGGCCTTGACACTCCATTTCCATTTCCCAACATTCATCCTTGGACATTGACCTGTTTTATTACTTGTCAATGGAAATAGCAACCACAACCGCTAGTCATTGAGGTTTCAGGGAGGTACATGTATGGATACATTGTTTATTCAAGCCTCAAGGCGTTGTGAGTATTGGGGGCAGTAGCAAAATTATAGTGAAGCCAATAGAAACGAAAAATATTCATTTGGGGGAAGAGGTCATTTTTCTACAAAAAAAGCCTCAACCAAAATAAAAATTTTTATGGGTATATATTTATGACCCTTCCTGAAGCATTTTCTGGCCCTCAAAATGCCCAAACTGCCTGGTAGCCTCCTTCTTTTCCTTGGTAGCCTGTTTCTACCAGAACTTTCAAACCCCCTGTTTAACCACTTGCCCTCAAGCAGATTAGGATCTCGCCTTGTGCCAAAAGTCAAAGGAGGTGCAGCACAAGGTTATGGAAAGTAAAGCCAAAAATCATAATTTTTTAGTTTCGGACTCTGAGGGGGGAGGGGGTTGAAGGAGGAACTAAAATATTTCGTTTCTATTGGCTTCACTTTAATTTTGCTACAGCCCCTAATAAAGATCATTAAACGTTGCATTTTGCATTCATCATCGTGAATGTCTTTTTCAGGGCAATAAGAAAAAGATTTCCAAACATACAGCGATTGGTACGTGTTAAAGGTCCTTGAAATTCAAAATCCAGTTTGTGTTCACATTTTAATTGTTCAAATAATGTCGAACTTCTTCATCTAGAACTTGCTCAACTTCAATATTGCAGTTGAATACAATGCAAAGGCTCTGAAGCATCAACCATTCTACTGTGATTCTTTTAAGATTCCCAGTACCACATCTGTATAAACATGATAAATTAGAGAGTGTTTGTGGTGTTGTGTAGTATTATAAGTTGAATTTCCTAGGAAAGATTCAGCCCAACCATTTTGTCATACATGTATGTGCGTAGGGGGTAATTTTTAGCCATGCCACAAGGGCTGGACCCTGCTGACTTCAGGGTTTTATATTAGAGTTTTCCTTCTCTTCTGTCTTACCTGACCTTGGAATACAACACTTGACCTTGGAATACATTTTATAATAATAATAATAAAAAGGTACCTCTATAGTGCTAAATCCAGGATAAATATTCCCGCTCAAAGCGCTTTACACAAAAAAAATTCTGATTTGATGGAAAGGCACTCCTGAACAGAAAGGTTTTCAAGATTGCATTGTATTCCTTGATGTCAGTGCAAGAAGTCAGTCTCGGGGGCAACTTATTCCATAGCCTGGTTGCCGCGGATGCAAAAGCACGTTCAGCATAACCTGAGCCGAGTGGCTTCGGTTGAATCAACCGGGTATGGGATGATGAACGGAGCACCCAAGACTGACTCCTCACACTGATGAGATTCTTCTCATTGATGAGATTCTTATCATTCGTGAGCTATCTTCTGGTCAATCTCCAAAGAGCAAATGCAGGAAGGGACGAATCTGTTATCAGTCCTGCTTGATTCGTTGCAGGATGGTAGCACACTCACTCCACAAATTGGTTTCGAGGTATTGGAGTCGGGGAATGAAATACCAGTATCACAGGTAGGTTCTTCAAGCTTCAGTTCAAAATGTCTTCATATAAGCATTTGGAGCTTTTGATCAGAAATGCACTTAATAGATGTTTATATTCTCATTAGGATTTCAAACCCAGACCCCTCGCAGGGCATTTCTAGAGGGGCGCAGTGCCCGGCCTTAAAAATTAATTTTGAAATGTGCCCTGCCGCTGTAAATATTTCTTGCCACGCCCTGACCTCCCTTTCAACTGCCCTGCCCAAAAAATGTGCAAACTAGCTCCTTCCCCAGTGTAAAGATGTCTGCGATGCCGATTTCAGGTATGCGAAATCTGTCTGTTTTAGTCTCAAGCAATTTTACTTGCATCAGTACATATTACAATGAGCACATTTGACTATTCTTCCTTTCCAGGGTAGTTTCTTCGTAGACGAATCTGCAAAGGAGATTGTACTGAGATTCCTTGAGCAGTATTTTCGAATATACGATTCTGGCGATCGGCAACCACTTCTAGAGGCCTACCACGACCAGGCTTGCTTTTCATTGGTTGCTGGTATGAACAAGCTTGTCGACCGAAGACATCGGTAAGAGTGTGATTTGAGTGTCGGTTGTTTATCAAATGCCTTGTTATGCAACTAGTACTGAATGTACAGCGTACAGGGTTGCTTACCCTTACACATTTGGGGGGAAATTTTACTCATTGCAAGGCCTGTTTAAACTTTGTTGGGGCCACTTTACACTTTGACTCGAGGAAATTTGTTTAAAAATCATGCTGAAATAATCAGAAAGATCCCCAATTATAGATGTCCTGACAATGGACAGGATAAGCAGTTCTTTTCTGGTTGACTTAGGTAGGTTTTCATAATGATCTGCATCAAAAAGATATGAGATTGTAAGTGTGGAGGTCAAAATTGCACGAAATAAATAAATAAACGTCACGTCTCATCAAAATCAAAATCAAAATCTTGGGTAGAAAACAGAGTTTTTCGAATTTGACGTCCCTACGTTTCCCCATGAATGATTTTATGATCAATCTTTCATGTTATGTTTTACGATTTCAAGGTGTTTTATTTTTATTTGATTGCAGGCAGCCAGATTTACGGGAGTACATTCAGGAGAGTCGTAATCTCAAGATTATCTCTGGACAGTGTAAGCAGGATTAGTTGTCCCTACTTTTTTTCATGGGCTTTGTTGCTGTAAATGGTAACCTAAAAGGATTACAAGAACTGCTCGCTCCGAGATTTTAGGATTATATTGTATAAGAGTTGCATGTATTTGCAAGTCACTTTACTTCTATTAGCATGTCCTGTGAGATTCCAGTGAGATATGAAGCTGTGATTCCATGTACCTGGTGCCTATAAAAAGGCCAACCAAACACCTCATCCAAGGAAGAATAAGAAAATGTATGGCTTGTCATGAACTTCTCCCTTTTAGTCGTAGACTTAGAAATATCTCTAGTGGCGCGGTGAGAGTATTCAACTTGAAGCCTGAACTACCTTGCCATGCATTGAAAACACACTCTTCCAACCAGCCAGTGCACATGCCAAAGGAAGCGTGACAACTTTCCGAGATTGCGTCATGAATCTTATGCGTTGTGATGTTAGAACACGTGTTAGTTTATACATAATACTACCGTTTTGCAGATAAAAGATGGAAAAGTCTGCGTACTGGCAAAATGAGTGTGGTGTCCTTTTTGTGCGAGTTGCCGAAAACTCAACACGATGCTTCAAGCATGACTGTCGACGTTACAGTGTCAACGGTAGGTTTCACTTTGTATAAACAAAAAGTCGTAGAGGTAGTGTTTGTTTTGATTTGAATTTTTATGAATGACGAGGAAGTGTTTGCAAAGTCAAGTAATATGTCCGACTACGAGTATTGACATAGTCATGTTTATGTAACGTATCTGGGTAAAGTGTACATATTGTGTTGTTCCTCTTAAAGGGAACTGGAACCGCCGAGCGATTTATTCAACTTTTCGACTTTCACCGCCCGAGAAAGTCAAACTTCCATACTTCCTATTCGAGTTCAGATTTGTAGCTCCGCCCCCAGTGCCCGAGCATGCGCAGTTCAATTTGTTATTATTGAGAATCATGTGAGAATCACGTGAGTCATGCGATCTTTCATTCATGAGTTTTCGTAGTAAATTCCATAGTAGTGACGTCACTCAATGATTGACAGCTAGGCGCCATGTTTCATTCATGCCTCGTTCTGATCACCCGATATGCGGGAAATGAAAACGAGGTCATACGAACTGGCTTGGCGGTTTCAGTTCCCTTTAAACCAGGAATGAAAGGAATCATCTCGAATTTGGCTAATGTCAGTGACTACTTTCGCCTGCTCAAAAAAATCGTATGCTTGTTTGATAAATTTCCTTGCAATGCCAAATGGAGCAATTGCTGTATGAAATTTTCTTTCAATTCGTTCTGCGCTCCAGGCATGCTCCTGAGTGATTATTTTTACTCTGGACTGATGATGACCTTGGCACAGCAAGTCCTGAAATGTCACATTATCTTTTTCAGCCTGCTATGATAATCTTCATGGTCACAGGTCTTTACAAAGAGTGTAAGTCAGATTTAATATGTCAAACCTACGTCACTATTTCAAATTCAGGCGATCCTTATGTGTATTGTCCTCATTTGCCAGTCTTTTTTTCTCAGAGCTTCGGGTTTAAAACTTAAAGCTTAATACATTTCACATTGCATAAGTTTTCTTGATAATCATAACAATAAAAGTGAGTTTTTCTATGCCACCTTTATACTGACTGAGATCTGTCTGACTCTCAAAGCACAATACAGTGACTGTCAAAAGTGACTGTCATAGAACTCTGGCATATCTAGAAGCTAGCTGCTGCTTTTTATGCAGCACTTGCCTGAGCCAAACCAATGAAGGACAAAGTGGCGACTTAGATTTGAACCCATGACTCTTGGATTGTGAGCCGATCACCTGAGCCAGTCTGCTGCCATGCTCCATATATCATATACAGTAGAACCTCTCTATTAAGGACACCCTCGGGACTGGCAAGTGCTGTCCTTAATAGAGAAGTATCCTGATTAGAGAGCTTGAATTGAATGGAAACGACCAAATTGGGATCAAAACTTGTGTCCTTATAGAGAGGGTGTCCTTAATAGAGAGGTGTCCACCAAGGGAGGTTCCACTGTGGTTTGAATATTAGGTGGATGGAAAACCTGTTCTTTACTCAATGGATTCTCGCATGTAGTGGTTGGGTAGTGCCCACTGATGTAATCATCTTCAAGAGTTTGAGTTTGAGAAGTATGATAACAAGAGAAAACAGCCATATTCTATTAAAAATGAGCCATTCACTTCCTTATTTCCACTTTGCAGCATCAAGTAAATCAGATAAGCCACCAGTGCGATTCTTCAGTAGGACATTTGTCACAGAGCAGGTTGGAAATGGGTAAGGCAGTGACTTTCTAATTTCTTGGGGTAATGTTGGTTAAGTTGAATGATGATAATGATAATAATAATAATAGCGAGTTCTAGTACAGTGCTTTTCACTGTTGTATCTACTGTCTCAAAGAACTTCACAATCTCAATAAACATTATTACCCAGCCTGTCCAGAAGCCTTTCTGGAGAACAAAGGGCAGCCACAATTTGGCACACACAAGGACATTTCACTGTTGAGGCCAGTTGAGAGTTACAAAGTAGCTATCTTAATGGTGTTCAATTTGACTGCAGTACTGGCTCCAATAAGTAAGAGCTACTTGGTTGAGAGGCTCGACCTCGCGGCAGGTCAAGAGGCCTCCTTGTTCAAAACCCCTCTGTTGGCGTGAGACTCTAGGCAGGTCTCCTTGGCTAGCTTGCATTACTCCACACATGTGTATGAATGGGTACCAGCGGGAAATTATTATTTTATTATTAATTAAAAACATTTTTATAGCGCTTAACGTTGTTAAAACTTCTAAGCGCTTTACAATTTATAATAAAACAATATAACATTAATACATGATAGAATAAAAGTCATTACTAAAGAAAACATGCAAGTGGGATTTAAAAATAGGATTCAAAAGAATTTCTTAAAAATATGAGTTTTTGTGCAGTTTTAAAACAACCCAGGGTACTCTGGCCATGAACACTATTTGGCAGCTCATTCCATAGCTTTGGTCCCGCCACTGCAAATGCCCAGCGTTCATAGAGCAGCTCGTCTGAGGTCTACTGAAAGGCTTCAGGATAGACAGGTGTAAGTAGGAAGTCGGATTATAACCTCTACGGCAGTTGATATCAGTTCATAAACCCATAACTTTCAAGTAGGATGAAAAAGTGACCATGCTGCTTGTTTCATAGTCGAATTCAACGATCATTTATTCTGATGAGAATTTTTTTTCAGTTTGGTTATCACCAATGAGCAGTTGAACATTACGAATCCTAGTCAAGATGTGGCGAAGGTAAATATCAATCTGTTTGTTTATAGGACTAGCATTTCATAAATATGTTGCAAATGTTCATGAAAGAGGAGCGATTAAATTTAGGTTTAAGTTTACATTTAAATTTACACTTTCTTACTAGAACTGAAAAATGGTTTGTGCCATACACTCTGTATGTCAACTTCGAGACTGACAAGTGCTGTCCCTAAAAAAGAGGTGTCCTGATTGGAGAGGTTGCCCTTAATAAAGAGGTGTCGGCTAAGTGAGGTTCCACTGTATATGCTTTTTTCTCCAGTCATTCTCAAACACGCCGATCCCTGGATCATCGGTCACCCCAACACCAACGCCGAGTCCTTCGACAAGTACTCCTACTCCGTCTGTGGTGGCGCCACAAGTCACGCCAGATGTACAGAAGGAAATGATCAAGCAGTTTTCCCTGCAGTCGGGAATGAATGAGGATTTCTCCTTGAAGTAAGTGTGACAATCTCGTCAAATGACATGTTCGATATTGTACACCTTAAAATGGCCACCCAATCTAATGGTGAAGGAGCTTAGCAAAAGTATGTGAAGCCCAAAAAGAAATGAAATTATTTTTTTCTGTCTTGAGACCCCCCCCCACTCCTCCGACGTGGCTTAATTTGGGCAACTTCAGATTGAGGTGATTGGGTGTACTAAAGATAGTTCTTATTCATCGAGGGATGCTGAGAGGGTACAAATTTTAAACTGCTTATAGGTTTTCAACTGCACTGGGTTTATCAATGGGCACAGCCTTTTTCTTGGGGGAAAAAATATTCCAGGCAAATATATTTACCCTCTTCTTTTGCTACAGTGCCTTTATGCATTAGAGTTGACATTTTGATGTAACCTTAGATAAGACTTGATAGGAGAAGATCCAGGAACTTTTTGAAATTTTTTTTTTTGAAAACTGCAGAAGAACTTCGAATCAACAGGCAAATATTGTAATCATAATACATGTAGTTATCGAGTACTGTCTGTTCTTTTTCAGGTGTTTGATTGAAAATGATTGGAATTATGAAAAATCGGCTGTCGTTTTTACAGAACTGAAGGTGAGTTTGGATTGTATTCATCTACAGTAGAACCTCCCTTAGCGGACACCTCTCTATTAAGGACTACCTCTCTATTAAGGACACTAGTTTTGGTCCCAAATTGGTTGTTTCAATTCAATTTGACCTCTCTAATCAGGACACCCCTCTATTAAGGACAGCACTAGTCAGTCCCAAGGGTGTCCTTAATGGAGAGGTTCTATTGAGTTAACAGGATTTACACAGCACCTCAGTCTGACTCATCATGAGTAGACTCAGTGGATGAAACGTTTGGTGAAACACGCAATTGGCCATGTATGTCATCATCGTCGTCATCCGTGGCTTCCTGACTTTATAATGAAAGAACCCAAGCACTTAGAAATAAACAAACATTTTCTGACATTTGAATCAATGGGCAAGTATAGTTGCTGCACCAGAATTTTCTGTGAGGCCTGATATTGCCAAAGAACATATCCAGATAAAGTGAAGTATGACAATAGTTTGATACAGATTTTGATATCTCAAGCAAACCCTTTGTGATATGTGATATTCAGGATTGTGTTTGGTGTCATGTTTTTTTTTTCTAAAACCAAATTTCTTTTTTTTTTCAGGCAAAAGGCATGATACCTCCAGAAGCATATCGAAAGTGAACAAGTGATGGTGGGAATTCTAAAGGCAGCGTGTGCTATGATCACGATTACGGGAAACTAGTGTGTGAATTGAACTGTACGACAAACATGGAAGAGGCAGTGACAAGAAACTAGCCCATGGATTGAACTGTATAACACAAATAGAAGAGGCAGTGACGGGAAACTAGCCCATGGATTGAACTGTATAACATAAATAGAAGAGGCAGTGACAGGAAACTAGCCCATGGATTGAACTGTATAACACGAATGGAAGAGGCAGTGACAGGAAACTAGCACATGGATTGAACTGTATAACACAAATGGAAGAGGCAGTGACAGGAAACTAGTCCATGGATTGAACTAAACCCACATAAAATTGGTGATACTGTGCGATTGACTTGGCCAGTTGCTCTCGTAAAAAAAAAGGAGCCTAAAACCTGGAGTCAATGGACATTCACTGAATGGTCAGCACTGTGTAGCATTTAGTCGGTGGAGGCTTTATCTTCCCTGTTAAACTTAAAGGGACACTATAGGCGGCTGCTAGGTAGGCAAGATAAAGTTAGACAATGTCACCAATAGGGGTCTCTCCCATCTCACAGTACGTCAAAACTATTCACACTTGTACAATGAATATATTTAGTGCTGAATCTAACATGACCCAGTGCCGTTACTGTGGATATTAGTCGCCCGAAGATGGCCAATTTAACCCCACTGCTCCTGCCTATAGTCCCCCTTTAAACAAACCATTCATTTGATGGTGTGTATTCAATATTTGTTAGATTATAAAATATAATGATGGTTGAAGATTTACTTGTGTTGAGCTGGTGTATGGGTCTTGAGGCGATCTGCATAATGCCTTGATTAATTATGTCATTCAAAATGTAAAAAATTAAAAACTATGTTGTGTGTTTGGTATGTATAAAGTGCTATGAGTAATATTTTTGGTTTTTAGGGATGAAATATGAAATTGCCATAACATAAGGCCTTCTTAACAGGGTCTTTCTTTGCTTTTGTACACCTATATCTGTTTACTGGCACTACAGATACAGTTTTTGTCAGACCACTAATTGATCATTGAAAAGAGATTGAGAAGAACTCCCTATTTGTTTGAGAAACTTAACTGTATTGACGTCGTATAAGTTTGTCTTCTTGATTTTGAACAAGTTTGGACTATTTCTTGCTGTGGTTTCTAGCAGGACCAATGAAATAAATCTTGTCTACGGCTAAAGGCATATCGGTTTTCTACGGCAAAACAGGAAATATCATGAAACCGCTGTGGTACTAATTGACAGGAATCTTGTCAATTTTTCTTCTTTTGGTCACTCTCCTTTTTCAAGGCTTTAGAATTAGTTCAACTACGTGTTTTCTCCTTCAGTAAATCTCATTTACAAAAGTAAAGTGTTAGAACTAAAACACTAGCATTACTGCTAATGCTAGCATTACTGCTCATGCTAGCGTTACTGCTAATGCTAGCGTTACTGCTAATGCTAGCATTACTGCTAATGCTAGCATTACTGCTCATGCTAGCGTTACTGCTAATGCTAGCGTTACTGCTAATGCTAGCGTTACTGCTAATGCTAGCGTTACTGCTAATGCTAGCGTTACTGCTAATGCTAGCGTTACTGCTAACGCTGATTGAGTGACAAGATAAACAAACACAATTTCTAATTTGCAACAATCTTCAAATCTATGTGTGCATTGGATGTTGCTGTTATTGTAAATATTGTTTTTTTAGTCGCGAGGGACGACCCCGATCGTGTTTTATAGCTTGTACATGCATAGTAAGATTGATGAACTTGTACCCGTTTGAAATTCAAATATTTCAATATTTTATTTATTTAGTTTAATTGTCAGGTTCAGGTCAGCAGACAAATTGAGGGGTCTGAGATTAAGAAAAGAGGAATTTATTGCTTTTGTCATGTTTTTATGTTAGAATTACTTCCGTCATGAACAAAAGTGCAGTGACAAAGTTATAGAGGGCACCACGGGGATGCCTCCAGAAGCTTAAAGGGGCAATGGAGGCAGCAGCTGGGCAGGCAAGATAAAGTTACACAAAGTTGCCAATAGGGGTCTCTCACAGTATGTCGAAATGATTCACGCTTGTACGAGGAATATATTTAGTGCTGAGTCTGACATGACCAAGGGCCCTTTATATACTGTGTATACTAGTCATTTGAAGATGGCCAAATTAGCCCCTCTCCTCCTGCCTGTAGTCCCCCTTTAAAGAGTAATCAGATTATTACTGCACTGCTTTTCCCTTCTGTGGTCAGAACGACCCAGAAACTCATTTTTCGCTGACTTCGCGTCGCACACTACATCTTGGGTCATATTTTTGGGCTGAGTCTTCCTGCTAAAAACAGCACAAAAAAATGTCACTCTGAGTTCTGGCCATTTTGCACAGAAAATGAAATATTTCAACATAATGTTATATTTCATCCGAAACTTAAGTACAAAGTTCTAAAAGTGCTTTGACAAAATCGGACAAAACATGACCAAGGTTTGAGCCACTAGTTTTTCCGGCCATTTTAATTGATTAATTTTTTAATTTTTCATGAAATGGAGCAGGAATTACTCAGTTTTGGACAGGGACCTTTGTGACTCGCTCTACCAAAACTAGGCGCTTGTCGCATCTGAACTCGACAGGTTGATACGGACTTGTTGTTCATTTCCCTATTGTAGACCTTTTGTGAAATCTATTACAAACTGATTTGGTCACATTTCACAAAAGGTCTACAATAGGGAAATGAACAACAAGTCCGTATCAACCTGTCAAGTTCAGATGCGACAAGCGCCTAGTTTTGGTAGAGCGGGTCACATTTGGTACCTTCCAGCATAAGACACTTGACCACATTGTTTTTGCATTCTATACAGCCTGTTTGCTATTTGCCAGTGATCTTTCTTGTAAAAGAAAGTATTGCATTGCCAAGTGTTCAAGGATTGAGCAAATTCACTGCAAACCCCTTTATCTTCATAAGCCAATTTAGGGGTTGGGATTGAAATTTCATTTTCCTGCCATTTTGTTATCATTTTGTTGTGGCAACTTCATAAAAGTGGTCTCACACTCAATAGGACTTAGAAGTTAAGGGGGTTTACACTAAAACGTTATTCATGTTATTTGACAGAGCAGACTATAATGTTTTAGATTCGCAAGTGAATAAACTAATTATATATTTTGTAAACTGTTAGTTATTTCTGCTATGTCTCTCCAGGGCAACAGTGAGGTACATTGTACTCTCGAAACTCCACTACTGTATGGTGCGGACTTTTCTAGTCCAAATCCCTGATGACCAATGCCATTATAACTGAGCTGCTGGCTGCCCAGTCGCCTTCCATTCTACAGTAGTGGTTGCCATCATTGCATTGCCCAAAAAATGGAAAAATTCAAAATTAACTGAATTATCATGCTGCTGTTTAACTGGAAATATTTGCGATGTGACAAATGACAAGATGTAGACCCAGATTCAAGAGGACAAAATTACAAACTGGAAGTCTGGACATGATGACTTGGATGTAGTTCGAATGTGATATTTTGGGCAAAATATCCTGATCTACTTTCATTGCATATGTTGGATGCAATCTAAATGATGTCATTAAGATGAATTGTACAGGTACAATTGAGGTACCTTAATATAGAGGTGTCCTGATAAGAGAGGTCCAATTGAGTGGAAACGACCAATTTGGGACTAAAAATAATATCCTTAATAGAGAGGTGTCCGCTAAGGAAAGTTCAACTGTACTATGAAATCAGTTCTGCAGTCTAAAATAAGTCCTATCATAGAAAGACTTTGTACATCCTCTCCACTGAATAGGTAGGTATACAGGAGGGTGACTTGGCGTGTCTAGTTCAACAGAAGACCTGAATCAGAATGGCAAATTTTTTACTCATAATATGTGCTCCTTCGTAGAAGGATGACCAATAGAGGTGTCATGTTATAGAGATTCCACTGTAAATTGACCCTAAGACCTGGTGTAACGATTTGTGACACGTCCCTGTGGCTGGACCCTATTGTCCTCATGATTGATACATATCCATCCTGTGGCAGCAACAAACAAGAGCTGGTTGTTCAAAACAACATGCTAATCGTACTCGATACACAGGGCATACCTGGTTAATTGAGTATGAATGCAATACAAGACGGGACAGCATACTCGAAAAAGCGTGTATATTCAGGATATCAAGTATAGACCGGACCTGGTAAGCATTACCATAATATGCTCTATGTGAGAGGCCATAGACATAACCAAGTTCAATCCACATGTAGCGGAACACAATGTCTGTACCAGCAGCTTCAAACAACAAACAAGAACTCAATTACTCATCATGCAGTTTGACAATGACATTTTGGCAGAATTTCATGATCGACTTTCTCTGAATAAGGTGGATGCACTCTGATGATGTCATTTAGATGAAATTGTATTGGCACATTTGTGGTACCACTAACGATTAGGTTGTGACATGAATGTACGGTAGAACCTCTCTATTGCGGACACCCTCAGGACTGACAAGTGCTGTCCTTAATAGAGAGGTGTTCTTATAATAGAGGTATATCAGAATGGAAACAACCAATTTTGGTCCAAAACTAATGTCCTTGATAGACTGGTGTACGCAAAGGAAGGTTCCACTGTACTATGAAATCAATTGCGTCTTGGCCATCAGTGAAATGATTCCTATCATGGAAAGACTTTGTATTTCCTTTTCAAATACTGAATAGGTATACAGGATAGGAGGATGACTTTGGAGTGTAGACTTTAACAAGACACCTGAATCGGAGTGGCAAATTTAGCAAATATAGCAAAGGCATAGTGGCTGCTATGCCTAAGGCACCTATTCCATAGAGCTATACCCTATACTATACTATACTATACTATACGCGAACAATAGTTTCATGGTCATGCACCCTTTGTGAAGCCATTGTTCGCGTATAGTGTAGTATACCGTATACCTCTATGGGGAAGGTGCCTAATGGAGCCCAATGAAGCAAACTTTGCTGCATGCTAAGATATTGGTGGTTTAGCGACCACTAAACCATCGTTAGCATTATAGTTGAGCTTTGAACAACCGGGCCCTGGTGTCCGGATGGGTTGTGACTGGGTCCCTTTTGTCCACACAATTGTGACGTACCCATCATGTGGCACAAGAGGCAACGAAAAGAGAACCGGTTGTTCAAAATAACATGTTCACTACCTTTGTTTTTTTCTTAACTTTAGGAGATGATGAAGATTACCGACACACAAGTACCATTGGGTGATTTATGAATAAAGACTAGCAAATGCTTTTTTCTAAAACTTCATGTACATATACACTAGGCCTTTCTGTACAAAATTGAAGTAAAAGCATTTGCTAGTCTTTATTCATATCGCCCAATACAAAGACTGGAGCCTCTTCTTTTTAAAGATGTACGCTAGACAGTCAGTTCGTTTTTGCTTATGAAGTCGGCTGATCTAGAGAGTTCTACCACAGACTGACAGAGCCCCACAGCTTTGGGGTCAGGTTGGCGTGATTTGGCCAGTATTCCTCTCTCTTCATTAGGAAACAGGTCTGAAAGCACATGACCTGGACTCAACAGCTCCACATTCACACTGAGCAGATTCAAGGCGCAACCAGAAGGCGCTCACCTGAACTCGACCAGTTGGGGAACCAAGCAGTGACTCGCCGGGAGTTGAACCCACGACCTCCTGATCATGAGGCCGACTCTTCCACCGCGCTACCGCTGCCCCATGAGCATAATGAGCCCATTATAATGAGCACATCAGAACTGTGCGAGTCTTAACCCTTGTAGCTCTAAGATGCTTTAACCTGGTCTCACAGATACAGTGGAACCTCCCGAAGCGGACACCTCTCTATTAAGGACACTAGGTTTGCTCCCAAATTGGTTGTTTCCATTCAATATGACCTCTCTCTGGACACCTCCCTATTAAGGACAGCACTTGTCAGTCCCGAGGGTGTCCTTAATAGAGAGGTTCTACTGTACTTGATATCCCCAGTTTTACAAAAAGGTGGCTTATACTCAGAAACTTGCGTTCACCATACTTGCGTTTGTGAGTTTTTTAAAGCTCAAAATATTTTGTAATCTTGCAATTTACTGGAGGTGGATGCTAGGCTACAAGTCTGCATGTGGGTTGAGAAACCACAAGACAGCAACACTTCATTTTTTGAGTTTCCTTGGAATTTTTGAGAAATGCAAAATCAAATTTCGAGCTAGATTTTGAGGTGCGATTCACGATCGGTACTCGAATTATCGACTGAGACATTCGAATGGCGTCAGGTGATGCCGCACTCGATTTACAGGGTGTACCTGGTTAATCGAGTATGAATGCAATGCAAGAGGGGACAGCATACCTGAGGAAGTGTGTACAATCAGAATATCGAGTATGGACCAGAGCTGATGACCCTCACCATTGGGATCCTTGTGGGAGGCCATAGACGCAAACAAGTCCATTCCATATGAAGTGGAACACAATGTCTGTACCAGCACCTTCAAACAACAAACAAGAACTCATCATATCAGTTTTCAGCACTGGCTGGCATGTTTATTGAATACAGTGAAGTTATATTTCCAACGATGATGCACTCACATACATGTACATTGCATATTTTTAGGTAACTCCTGATTTTGATAAGTACAAGTAGAAACTCTCTTAGCGGACACTTCTCTATTAAGGGCAACCTCTCTATTAAGGACACTAGTTTTGGTCCCAATTTGGTTCCAATTTGACCTCTCTAATCAGGACACCTTTCTATTAATTTAGGACAGCACTTGTCAGTCCTGAGGGTGTCCTTAATAGAGAGGTTCTACTGTACTGTCACTGTGAAATTTTTGCCAGTGTTCACTTTTGCTAATTTCACTAAAATGCACTGATAGTGATATCATCAAAGTACTTGATAAATCATAAGAAAATCAACCAATTCTTGGAAACTAGCTTACAAGAATGTATGACAGAATATATTCCCAATAATTTAGCGCTTAAACAATGAAATGGCCAGGGCCATTGTGCTCACCTCATGTGGAGGAAAGATGGATAAAGAGCATGGTCTTGTGTCATGTAGTGTTAGGTTTGATGTAGGTCCAAGCAATTACAATTTCCCCAAAATGGCCAATTTACAGTACATTCGACCTCTGTGACCTTGAAAAGTAGGTCAAATCAAAGAAGACCAGGGTGACACATTGAATGGTTGTTAGAATTAGATGTACCTATGATATAAAATTGGTGCCAATCGGGCAAGTCATTACTAGGAATAATGGCATTTTGAAGAATTTAGGATTTGGCCCCCTCCCTGGAGGCCAAACGGCAAATCAGATCGCACCAAACTTCGGTACCTGAGATCACCTGACCAAGGGGTACATGTGTACTTAATTTGTGATCAATAGTCATTGCAGTTAAGAAACATGCCATAGTTACGGCCCGACGGCGAATTTACGCCATTTGACCTCTGTGACCGTGACAAGAAGGTCAAATTAAAAACCTGTGTGACATATACTGTATGGTGGTTAGATGTACCCATGATATCAAATTGGTGGCAATCGGGCAAGAAGTTAAGGAATAATCACATTTTTAAGGTTTTTGGATTTTGCCCCCTGGTGGTCAAGTGGTGAATCATATTGGACCAAACTTCGGTCCCTGAGATCACCTGACTAAGGGGTAAATGTGTACCAAATTTGGTATCAATAGTCATTGCAGTTTAGAAACGTGCCATCGTTACATCCTAACGGCCAATTTACACCATTTGACCTCTGTGACCTTGAAAAGGAGGTCAAATCAAAAACCCGGAGGATATATGATGCACCTTTGCTAGAAGTACCTACCATATTTTTTTCAAAATTTCCCGACTACTATTAAGGGAGATATTGCATATTTTCACTTTTAACGTTTGGCCCCCTGGTGGCCAAACCATGAAACGAATCGGACCGAAACTTGGTCTCCCAGGTGTCATTACATAAGGGTACATGTGTACCAAGTTTCAACTCAATAGCTCTAACAGTTACGAAACGTGCCCTGCTAACGGACGACGGACGACGACGACGACGACGACGACGGACGACGGACGCCACGGTATGGGATAAGCTCACCTCTGCTAAGAGGTGAGCTAAAAATGTCATGGTTCAAAGTCTTGGGCAGCTTTTGGCTCTTGTCCTGGAAGTTTCTTTTGTGGAAAAATCATCTTAAAGCGAACTGAAACCGCCAAGCCAGTTCGTATGACCTCGTTTTCATTTCCCGCGTATCGGGTGATCAGAACGAGGCATGAATGAAACATGGCGCCCAGCTGTCAATCATTGAGTGACGTCACTACTATGGAATTTACTACGAAAATACATGAATGAAAGATCGCATGACTCACGTGATTCTCACATGATTCTCAATAATAACAAATTGAACTGCGCATGCTCGGGCACTGGGGGCGGAGCTACAAATCTGAACTCGAATAGGAAGTTGGAAGTTTGACTTTCTCGGGCGGTGAAAGTCGAAAAGTTGAATAAATCGCTCGGCGGTTCCAGTTCGCTTTAATTGACCTATATATGAAATGAACAGTCTAGTCATGTCACTCTTGTCAGCTGTGATTCTCGAATCCAGCAGGTATATAGTCCTTCCTATCGTTTTGCATCAAAGCCATGAATTTAAACCTCTCTCCCATCTTGGAGTGATTGGTGAGCATGTCGTAGCCGGATATGAGATCCTTCCGTTGTGAGGGGGTGGCACTGCCCAGGAGTACCTGAAACATGAGGAGTAATGAGAATAAGAATTTAAAAAACTAGATATGCAGGAGGTTTAAGGAATTGATACCGTACTTGAGGTTTTGATTGTCTCACTAAACGCCACGGGGTGGAGCTTAAGTGTAGTCCTAGGTTTTGGTTGTAATGACACCTTAATCCGAGCCATGTTTGATGAAACAACCAGTACCGACAGTGAGGTATCAATGTCTATTCTAGAAGAAATCAAACTAAACAAAGAAATGAGATTTTCACTGCTTCAATATTTTATACCAATCCAATCAAAATGGTTGCCTAGCAATAAACCACTTCCGCCAAAACAAGGTACAGTGGGTGCATAGTGTATTCTACACTGTGTTTCTGAATTTAGGATGTAAATCTATGCCAAAAAGGAGTCACCCTCCGACTTCAACTTTGAAATTTGATCCCGCTAAAAATACCGTGGAACCTCCTTAGCGGACACCTCTCTATTAAGGACAACCTATCTATTAAGGACACTAGTTTTGGTCCCAAATTGGTTGTTTCCATTCAAGTTGACCTCTCTAATCAGGACACCTCTCTATTAAGGACAGCACTTGTCAGTTGTTGTTGAATGTATACTGGTCCGACGGCTAGGTCGCTTCAGACACTAGTCAGTCCTGAGGGTGTCCTTAATAGAGAGGGCCTACTGTACACTGTTTCTCAGAGGTTTTTAAGAATTGTAGTTCGAGGAAAAAAGGAAATCTGCAGCATGACCTCACCTGTAATCTAGCTCCTATGCCCATGTGGTAGAGAAATTGGTCCTGAGTTATTGGCCCGTATGACGACACTGAAAAATACATCATGTTGCTTGACAATGACCATACTTAACGTTGCGCGATATTGTATCGCCACAATACAATATCGCGCAACGTTAAATTCTTTAGTAATTAGGTAATGATTAGTGTAGGAAAACATGATGACTAATATTTTGGGGCTGAATTTGAACGCTTAGACTGTGAAGTTTATTAAGGCAGGTTCATCTCTATGATAAAGGCTTTGTTGAGTTCTCTCTGTGCTTAGTTGGGGCGTATACTGAATGAGGGGGAAAGGTGGAGAGGGGGGGGTGGTGGTGTTCAACAAACACGCCCACAAGAGCTAGCTCTGAGAACAGGCTCATAGTTTTTCGCCTGTACTTTGATCAGACATACTAAGTAATAAACTAAAACAACAATGTTCTTCACAATGATTTTTTGAGTTTTGTGTCTTGCATGTCTGGTCACTAGGTCATTACCTTTCTGGCCAGCCATCTCTTTTAAATAGGAAAAGTCCACATCAGCGGTCAAATCAGCACTGCCCGGCTCATTTAACGGGTCATGGAGCTTATGTTCACGGAAAGCCTGAAAAGGAGAAATAAAAATTCAGAGTTTACATGCCTTCCTAATCTGGCAATGAAGAGATCACTGAAGTCAAGAATTCATAGTCTTTATTTTTTCTTGCTGAAATGCATCATATCTGCTCTTGTTATTTTTGATAATTTTTTGAAAGAAAGTTGAAGTTTAACTGGAGAGTGAGAAAGATTAAGAGGGTTCTTCGAACACTTTTTTGCTACAATAAGAATACTAAGCATAGATTAAGAAGGTTTGCAACAAAATTGTTTGTTTAAAGGGACAATATAGGCAGCAGCTAGGCAGGCAAGATAAAATTATACAAATTCGCCAATGGAGGTCACTCACATCTCACAGTACGTTGAAATGATTCATGCTTGTACGAGGAATATATTTAGTGCTGAATCTGACATGACCTAGGGCTCTTACTGTGTATACTAGTCACTTGGAGATGGCCAAATTAGCCCCTCTCCTCCTGCCTATAGTCCCCCTTTAAGAGAAGAGCCTTTTATTATCTAGGCATGAGACAAAAAAAAATCAGATTTAAACGATTTTATCTCACCCTGAAAGTGTCTCCCTTCTCACCAGAGTGACCATAATCAGCCAAAAGAGCAAAACCTCCATCCTCTGCTATCCGCGTGGAAAGTTCCTGCATCAATATGCCAGCCTCCGGACACACCTCAATGTGATCTCGTGGATCATCTCTCTTCACCTACATGAGCACACAAAACTAATTACTAACCGATCGACCCCACATCTGACCAGATTCTGCCCAGATAATTTTTCTAGGGACTTGCCAGACAATCACCAGTTCAGTCGCCAGGTTGTGGACAGCCTATACACGAGATTCACATGGTAATCTCTAGGAAAGCTGTCAAACCACTCTTAGTAAGTGCATTGGCTGGTTGTACAGTTCTACCTGTTAGGTCTGCATGAATTTAAAGAAGTTAATGGAGAGGGCTTTTATGCTTTTATTAATGAATTGATTAGTATTAGAGCCGTGGTAAGAATTGCCACAGAAGAAAATGGTGGTCTGATGCAACCATAACTTACCTTCAGTAATGTTTTTGCAGCCAACGTCTGCCGTTTTGATAAAACATATCGTAATCCATCTGAGTTTGGGTCAAGGTCAACCAATATTTCATTCCATCGTTGATCGGTTTTCTGAAGAAGATCATTCAATAAGGAAATCTTGATTTGTGTAAAACCATCAAATAATAGGCCTATGTGTTTTTTACACTGCATATATTTTCTAAAGTCAACACACCTTAGATGCCAATAGTATACCCAACAGATTGGTCAGGTAATTTTTGAGATTGATGAAATTTTTTATTAATCAAACAAAAGGAGCGGACTTATTTTTAACCTCCTCGTTGTTCTGGGAGAAAAAGCCAATCCAGATTGATATAAAAAACAACACTACAACGTTGTATGAAATAGACGACGTTTCGGATATTTTGATTCCTTTTTCAAAGTCTAATGTACAGACAGGAAATATATGTTTATATACAAGTACAACAGAAGACGTGAGGTGATGACAGGCGTCATTAAAAACCGGGACTCCCCGTCAACGTGTCCATTTGTTGACATCCAAAATAAACAAAGTCATTGACTGGCCGGAGGGCAGGGGTCAAAGGTGAAGGCACTGTTGAGTTTACGCTTCGGGAGTTTCCGGTGGATCTCAGAGTTCGAAGTCACGTGATGGGAATGACAAAATGGCGGATCAAGTACAAAGTAAATGATGCGAAAGTGCACATAAAAATGATAATAAAATCATGAATAAAAAAGCCAATCCAACCTTCGCTTCTCACTTGGCCAGGAGCTTACCATGGCATAGGCAGCAATTACAAGGCATCTCCTTTTTATGCCTCACTCAGAGATAGTGGCAATCAAATTAAAGTGACTTGTTGAAGTTCAAGAGCATGTAGCGAGGTTGGGTACCAAATATACGATGTTCCAATTTCGACATAATGGTTACAACATTAATACATTATTACTTCACCTCTCTACTTACTTGGAATTTATGAACAGGCAACGCGTCAAAGAATTCATGAGCGATGAACACAGACGGACCTCTCGGTACATCCTGTAGCTGTTGATACCATGATACACGACAACCATGTTTAGATAGGCAATGTTTGTAGGAAAATGAACTTGTCGTCTGCTCAGATTCCCCACCAGTTTCCCCTCCTTGTAGCTTGACCTTCTGCATGTCACTCAAGGTCGGACTTACTTCAACTAAATGTGCTGACACAGCATCTTTGAGAGGAAACTTTGAAAAAACCTGAAATTTAAAACAGAAGTCAATATGATCTATGTTGACAAGTATAGATTCGAGAATACTTGATATTGATTATGAATAATTTTTGAATGATGGCCTATAAACGAATAATCTGTAGGACACTGTGCTCACCTGGGACAACACAGAGGATAAATGTATTTTTTCAGAATTTTTTCTTATCACATCCTCTCTTTATCAAATTCAGGCCACATGGACTTAGAACTGATTACTGATGATGCAGGATTGATAATTTTATATATTTGATAATTTTAACAGTGCGATCTTATGATTATATCTCAACAATAAGAAGTTTTCATGAAAACCATTTATCAACACTTCAGTAGTGTTCCAAGACATGATATCGTGATACTGCCACGAATTTCACCTAATTTCACCAGGCAATCTCAGGCCAAGTGACATCATGCTGAAAATGACTGAGGGAATGGAAAGAATGCGACATCTGTAGAGATGTATGAATTTCTCTGATCTGTGCTAATAATGTTACGACAAGAAAAAAGTATCAAATTCTTACTCCACAGAGGGTGCTGCAGCATCTATCTATTCTCGCGTGATATCACACAAACATGATTTTTTTTAGTTTCGCATGATTTTTTCTAAATATTATATTATATATATTATAATATTACCATCAATTAATTGAAGAAAATACCACTTAAGTCAACATGCAAGATGACAAAGTTTCAGGTCAAAGAGCAAGAAAAAGAGCCATCTATATCAGCTAATCTGCATGTAATATGGTAATTTTTAAGATTTGACCTCTTGAATACCAAAAAGCAGGTCACAGACACAACAACTATATTCATACCCTGAGTATATCATCAGTGAGAGTTCCTCTCCCTGGTCCTAACTCAACCAGTTGAAACTTTGATGGCGATCCTATCTGCATCCATTCATTCACACACCATACTCCAATCAACTGAAATGGGGAGGAGAAAGACACCAATAATACACATACTCAGGGTTTCCCCCAGGACTTTTTTCATGGGGATGAGAAAAAAAATTCCTAATTTTTTTTTTTCTAAATGAAAAATATTTTTTTTAAAGAAAAAAAACCCTCCTAAAGCTTTTTTGGCACTGGAAAATGCTTAAGTCTGCTTCTTAGTATCTTAAATGACCAACATTAGTTTCAAAAACTTAATTAATCAGGCTTATGGCTGGTCTTACAGCACGTCGATGTTGGCCGTGTTGTCATCACAGAAAATAATACCTTGCGGACATCTTCATCGAATTTACTTAAAATTGATCCATGTTGCACACTTTGTCATTAGCGCAACAATGGCATTACGGAAGTGAGGTAATGTCAACGATGACATCATTCACATATAGTGCACTTTGTTGGTAAATTCAGGAGGCGAATTAACGTCCAAAACTGATGCCCAAATGACGTCACTGCACAATAGAGAGGCCACGCTACGCTCAACTCATTCAAATGACCTCTGGTGACGTAAATAAACACTTGACAATACACACCTCTCCAAATATCTGACTGATTTCCGGTGAAGTGATGAAATCCCCTTGTGATCCAAACACATCTTGATGCATGTAATAACCCTAGAATGGACAGAATTGCAGTAGATCAACATGATATATGTGATAAACAAACCACAAACAAACTGATCTCAAATATCTATAAGTATTTACTACATATGGATGCCTAGTGCTTGCGCCATCATATCTGTCTTCACTTTTGCAGCGTAACGAAGGTAGGCGCCTTACCAGGTCATCCTGTTCAAAGTGTCTCCTTGAACCTCGCTCAAAATCGAAGTACGGGGATCGCAGTTTCTCCGTGGCTGCTCCTCATCTCTGGAATCGACTCCCCAAAGCAATTACATCTGCTGAGACCCTTACCCAATTCAAATCCCTTCTTAAAACACACTTGTTCAATCTTCACTTCAAAAAATAGAGGAGGTAGCGCTTTGAGCAGGGTGACCTGGAAAGGCGCTTTACAAATTCTATATTTATTTTATTTATTTATAGTGATGTAAAGCAATGCAAAGCGATGCATACGGTATTAATTTTATACTGATATACATGTAGGCCGTGCATGTACATAAATGGGCATCAGAACATTGTAAGATTGTTTTGAATATTTACCGCTAGAAAATTTGCCAAACTCGACTGGGTTACTGCAGGTGCAGTTAAGGCTGCGACGAGCAGGATTTCATAGCAACAGCCGACAACAACCGTCACAAAAACCACCAGTTTTTCACAGTTGGGTATGAATGCTACAAGTTGACATTTCTTAAAACAACTGATTTATTTGTGACCTGTCACAGCAAAACCAGGCACATGTTGCTCTAAGCTTAGTAGCTCGAGACGGACTGGTTGTTCACTCCACTGTTGCCTTTTGTGAAATATGAGCACATCAATTTCTTCCATTATCTCCTTGTGTCATTCAGGCTCATCTTCTGTGCAACATGCGACTGGTGTTACTGTGACAGGTCACAATTGCTCCTTGCATAGCTACAAATGTAATAGCATAGCACTGGTCTGCATTGAAATGACTTACAGCAGCAGGGTTGGTGAGAACCTCTTTCATATAGTCAGCTACCGTTATTGGTCCAGAGATTTTAATCTTAGCCTGCAGTTGGCGCAGCAGGGACGAGTCCTCCCTCTTTTGGGCACAACATCTCCTGACATGGTTGATGACAGTTCTGCCTGAAAAAGATGATAATATTTCTCGACATCCAATTTATTACATGAACTCGACAAGGACCTGGATATTGAAGAATCAAGTTGTGGGGCTAGTGAATTTTAAGTCCTACTGGGGTGGCGCGAATGCTCTTTGTTGAGAAGTCAGGATTGCTCCAAAATGATTTTCGAAATTTAGGATGGAGGGAAAAATTCCCAAGAAAATAAAAACATATTTAAGTAATTTTGTATTATTTGTTTACTGGTACTTTTATTACTTATTGCTCTCTTTTCTTCTGACTCTCTATCTTCACTGCACTTCTGTTTATTGTACTTCCGTCCCATGTAAAATGTAAATTTTATACGGATTCAATAAACTTTTTGTAATTTGTAATTTGTTTGTATTTTGTGACAAACTTTTGAGTTGGCATCAAACGACTGATCATCAGAGTGGACCTCTGACTAAGTTGCACATTTGATTTAGCACAATGTACTTAATCATATCATTTTCTTGCTACAGCGACGTCCTCTCATACTTCTTCCTTGAAGGGCGCGGACGACCTCATGACGAGTGCACATTTATCATTTAGACTTGGGTTGTGCGATAATGTAACGCCATGTCGTAAGAAGATTGTGCGTAATATCGCCATTTTTTAGTGGGAATTAACGTTGTGGCGTAAATTGCGATATCTAATAAAGGGTAATTCACGAAGTGGCGCGAAATATTCATGCAGCAGCCAAGGGATGCCACCGTCGACATCGACTCATAGTCATATCGTGTCACATCCAGACCGATATAGTTCCGATTCCCAATTCAATTACCTCCACAACTGGCAACAATCCGGGACCCAAGCTGGTTAATCATGGTTTAATTGAGAGGGGTAACTACTTCATCATGACTGTCAATGTTGACACATGCATGCTTTGAATTGGTTGTGCTTTGAATGTCAACAAATCTCAGGGAAATCCCCATGCCCTATTTTTCAACTAATCGATCACAACAGAATTATAAAAGCACCATCAATTTCTAAAACCACTTAAATGTATAGGTATCTCATGATACATTTATGAATTTAGCTACATAAATTTTGACTTGGAAGCCACGATTATCTTGATTTTTATAGATGTCACGATAGATTTTAGCAGAATGCATTGGTTGACTCTTTTTGGGAAAACCCCCACCTGGAGGGAGAGCCACGTCATAAATTAGTGTATAAATGCGCAAAGCTTAATAAAGTATTCTTATAAGTTATTGGAATATAAAGCATTCTTTTTAAACTATCTTAGATAAACTATGTCCTAACTCATACATTTATACAAGATTTTCTGTAAATGCGTATCAACAAAGAAGTAGAACTATATTTTCAGCGGAATCATATCCTTTAAGAAATAGTGGGTGCTCTTCGGTCGAACTGTGCTGGAACTTTCCCAGATGTGCTGTACCGGGTACGAGTAATGTCATGATTATGTCGTTTTTGATGGAGAAAATGATTCGATATTTATTTTCCGTGTTACTTATTACTACATTATGTCGATTTCATACAGTCGAAGGTGCAGAGAACTATGACAGCGCCAGAGATCGATGCTTTTGCAAGGTGAGAAATTGACAATCTAGCATGAAATGAACATGCCAGATAGCCACATCAGATGTGCATGACATGTCATCATCATGATGTCGATGATGAATTTTACATAGGTCCTGCATGTCAGGTGGCAGTGACATCTTGGTGCTGTAGCACTGTAGCCTACCCACTTGTCTAATTTAGCTCGAGCGGTATATTTTTGGATTGATGCCGATGCTGATGGCATGTATTATGTAATTGTAATTATGTCATGTATGTCACTATGTGCCTTAGGCTATGTTAGTCTATAGACCTGTAGTGACAGTCTTTAACTTGAGTCTATGCTTGAGATTGGCGCTCAACGGCTGAACACACAATACGGGATCTAACGCTTAAAGGGGTACACCGTCCGTAAATACTTGTGGTCCAGTTAAATCAAAATCCACTTGGCCTATACACAATGTCCCGAGTCTGATGACGTAGTGCAGTTATCATAAATACAAATTTATCTAAACTTTGTATTCATAGTATTTGTAATCAGTCTACTCAACGGCAATGTTGAAATTTATATTTAGTATGTATTATCGCAATTGGAAACTTTTTAATTCAATTAGTTGAATTGCAAATTCAAAATGTTCAGCAAACGACGTAGGCCTTTAAGGGTTGACCATGTCCCACCAATTTGGCTAAAACTTGAAATACATGTACTGGTAGATCATGTACTAGTGAATGCCCATCTGCCGTAATTTGTTGTAATTGCTTTAGGATTCAGCTGAAGGCCAAAATGATCATCGTATTCATATTATAGCTCATCCCAATAACCCAACTGTAGTGGCAAGTAAAAACGCTCAGCCTGCCTTGGAAGAAGAATACCCTTGAGAATAACACACCACCAAGTGTAGAGGGAACACTGAAGAAGAAAGAAAAAGGAGAATCAATTCCCAAGATTGCCAAGAATCAGGTAGGCCTTCCAGCTTGCCAAGCTGGCCTGGCCTGGGAAAGGACAAACGTTACTCAATGACATTGACTTACTGATTTTATAAAATGTTTTGACGTTTCAGCTGAAAGGCGAAATAGATGATTGTTCCTGTAAAGTGGAGAATGTGGACTCTTTCAATAACTTGAAAATATATCCAGTACTTAGAAGTCTTACTCAGAAGGATTACTTCAGATACTTCAAGGTATGTCTGCGTCTTTGCTTATTGGCAGGAAGGTCTTTATGCTATTATTACATCTAAGGGTGGGGGTAAAAAATGATGAAAGAATACTCCTAAGCACCTTTAAATGACATCATATCAAGTTAGTCATACGTTTATGCCAAAGAAAGACAGAATTTTGGCGCGAACGTGATGTGATCATTGTTAAGTAAGCCTCAGATATTAAGGAAAGTAGGGTGTCTCCCAAATGATGTAATTAAGTCCTGGCAGCCCTGCGGTTTGATTTGTCTCTGCAAAAAAATGTCTCCAGTGGATTTGGCAGAAGGTGTCCATACTGCAGACACCAGAGGTTAACTTGAATTGTATGGTAGCGACACATTTAGGACCTAAATCAAGGTATGCCTGCTTGCAGAGGTGTACACTACGGGTGGTTCCACTGCAATGAAGAACGAATGCCAAATCAAACTTTGCTGAAGTTGCACTTTCACAAAACCGTGACATATAAAAGATTATTGAGAATATTTTCTGGTTTTAACACATACCTACGGGTAACAACGATTCTCCATTCATACGCAGGTGAACATCAACAAACCATGTGCCTTCTGGGAAAACACATTTGAATGTAGCCTCCGCGATTGTCATGTCGAACCGTGTACAAAGGTGAGTAAGAATTAATTTCAGGAGAAAATTGAAGATTGCATGAATGTGCTTGTTTTGGAGGCAGGGCATTGTGTCTGCAGCACATAAGATAAACTCTTTAACTTTCGAGTCCTGTGCATCCTGACAATATCAAGGCCATTTCACTCGATACATATTAGTCCCTCAATGCGTAAGGAGAAGTCGTGTTGTAGGCCCTGTTTGCAAGAGGATGAGTCCTGTGCGGAGCATTCCACATTAGTGATGCAGTTTTTGTCTCCAGGCAGTCAAAAGAGGTAATTACCCCCCCCCCCCCCCCCACTGTATACATTGTGAATTGTATCATCTCTGGTCCTCCCAGTCCACTGTGTTATTTTGTATTGATGGTATAAATGTAGCCCCAGGTTTTAGCATAAATAACCAAAAAGTGTGGACAAATGACGGGAAGTGAGGTCTCTCCCTATGAAGCACATTTAATCCCTCTCATAGCTTAAAATGCTGTTTCTAAACTATCATCATGTTTATCCCTGCCATGCCTGCCCCCGCCCCACTGATAACCAAATAACGTGGACAATTGACAGGAAGTGATGTCTCCCCCCCGGGAAGCTCATTTAATATGTCTCATCGGATGTTGTTTCTAAACTATCATCACCACCTCCCATCAATATTAAACCTGTTGCCTACTGCTGATGACATTTTATTGGATTCTCTATCATATTTATCTTCTGATTATTGTCTGTTTTTCATTAATATTGCTGGCAATGAGGATGTCAGTGGCGGTTGAGAAACAGGTGGCGAGTTCCTATTGGTCAGTTGGTTCTTTTTACTTGCGGGATCGGCAAATGATGTGGAAAGTTTTATGATTATAATGTCTGTTGATTAAATCAAGAATGGATTAATCCATATTTGATTATATTAATTGAAAATCATACCATTCGTTTCCCTGGTATAAATGCATAATAAAGTGAGATAAGTGTCTGAATTTATAATCTAGCATTGGCTGGATAAAATTTGTATTTATATTATACAATAAAGATGAATTTATGAGATAATTTTAAGCGTTATCTGGTAAAGTGAATTGAACATGGGTTACATGTACTGTAGTCAGTTCGGTATCACCTGCCCAGTCTCCTTTCACAAAACAGTATATTGTTTTCGTCCCCAAGTTCCACAAAAAGTGAAAAAAATTGAAAACACCTGTCAGAATCATCAGGTTTGTGTGAAGTTTATGCTGAGTTAGCCCTCCATGCAGCAATCATCTTTGTGTGGATCGATGCATTGGCACGCGCTGTGCAGCTTGAGGAATGACATCATGCTGCATTGAATTGTTATCGATTACCCCAGTACAATGATGACACAGGCAATAAAAATGACAAAAACTTCCGACAAATAGTTTACCAATGAAACATGAGTAAACAAATAAGATAATAAATGTTTGTTTTTCTCATGTTTGTTTTTTGCAGGCCCGCCCTTCAATATTATTGTTAAGCTGGCCTGGATAAAAAGGAGGCGTTTGAAAATTCATAGCCCATGTACTTTCCTTAATGAGATATGTGACAAAAGTGGTCGATAACACCTCAGTTGATCTGGAGGACTTAACACTCATCGGCTTAGAATGCTTCCGCCTGGTGCATCAGAACTTCCCCTATAAAAGCTTTCAAAGTATTGATTCTGTTGTCGGTGGTACTTCTAAAACCTTCAAACTAGGCATGTAGAGTCATATGTAGATGTGGCACAAATGCAGCTTGGGGAAGATTTTATAGAAGGCAGTTGTTGAAAGGTGCAGTCCCATCCGCCTGGTGCATCAGAACTTCATTATGAAAGCTTTCAAAGTATTGATTCTGTTGTTGGTGGTACTTCTAAAACCTTCAAACTAGGCATGTAGAGTCATATGTAGATGTGGCACAGATGCAACTTGGGGAAGATTTTATGGAAGGCAGTTGTTGAAAGGTGCAGTCCTATCAGTTGTTTAGGGAGATATGAAAGTGATCTGTTTGATATGGTACCAGCAGTGTACACTGCTGATGGTACTAAAACTACCGGTATCAAATTACTGAATTATTATGTCAGTCGGGTTAGTTTTAGGGGGTATGGGTTTGTATAGATGTACAGTAGAGTTGCTCTTCTTAAGGATGGCCTTGGGGCCGACAGATGAGCTGTCGTCCTGATTACAGAGGTTGAATTGTTTCGAAGCGACTCATTTGGGACCAAAATCGCTGTCCTTATGGGTGTCCCCTGATGGCAGTTTAAGTGGAGTTGTCTAATAGATAAGGGAGTTGTTGTCTAAAATCACAAGGCTCCTGTTGTATGGGAAGCCCTATCATTTCCTCCAAGTCAAATCCAACATGGCCGCCGAGTGGGTGGTGGACGCTGGTACATTTAGGACAACAACTTGCTAATCTGGCACACAAATGTCATGAAATGTTCAGGAAATGTCAAAAAATGACCTGCTTATTTCGTTGATGACCATTGGATTTTATTTCGATGACTTTTAACCTGCTTTAAAACCTGTTGTAAGCAGTTTAGGATGACCCGTTTGCCTACAGTATAGTTTATGAAAACGTTTGAGACTGTTGTAATCTCTCTGTTCACTACGATATGACACAGATTGTGTTGATTGGCAGGAAAATCACACCCAGGCTTGCAGATTTCGCGTGAATCAATACACGTGTTGGTGGGAAAGGACAGATGGAGCATAGTCTGTTTGTGACTTATCTTTTTGCGAATTCTTAGATCGTGTCGTTGCATGTATGGTTTATATTCAACTTGTTTGGGTCAGGTCTCTAAACGGACCAGATGACTGCACTAACATCACAAGAAAGAAAAGAAGTATCCCCATTATGGTGGGTGACTTGGCAATTGTGGGTTTTGCAACCCAATTTCCGAGAGTAACTAGGCAATTGGGGTTTTTGAAACCCAATTGCGGAGTAATTCAGCAGTTTTTTTCTTTCAAAAGAGGGTACAATCACAATTTTCACATGGGCAAAGATGTATAAAGTAATGGTTTTATCATTGGAAATTGCACCCATTTGTGGAAATGATAAATGGAAGCAAACCCTGAAAACATGGAAAAGGATGTTTTCGCAAAGATTTAGGGCTGCAAAAATAAAGTGGTTTATAATAATACCCATTTTCAGGTGTGTTGTGCAAGTGTGTCAGTTGTTTTGCCACATTCACTCCAAGCATTATATACAGGGGCGACATTTTCGATTCTTGGAGGATTTCCATTTTTTTTCCCTCTTGAAAAGGGTTAAATTTGACGGCAGCATGTAAAAAATCTACACCTTAGCTCTCTGTAGGACCTTAAATTTTCAAAATGGGACCAAAAATACGTATTTTAGAATACTTTTTTAAACTAAAGTAAGGGCAGTCTTCAGGACAACATTTTTACTTGGGAAATGGTTTGGGGTTTTACTCTGAATACTGTCCCATCCCTGACAATACTAATGTCCTGGTACATTCTATTTTTACAGGAGCAGCTGCCAGAAGGCCTGAAAGGAAAAACGAATAGTAATGAAGGTGTGGAAGATCATGCCAAAAATAAAGTAGGTATATTTGATTTGGCAGATCAAATGCAAACATGTCTTATCTTGCACATTTTCTGAGGAGTTTTTGCCCTGGGCGTTGTTTTCAAGGTGATGAATTGACACACAGATTCAGCAAAAGTAAGCATTGGAATTGGAATTATTACTGAGAGGAAAAAGCTGTAAGGTCATACTCCTAAATTTTAAAACCTTGATCACCTACACGATGAGTTAAGGATCATAGGCCTACCCTCAAAAATATATTTAACATTCAACGGGTTTGCCTTATGTAATTGTCATATTAGGGCCGTTTAGACGCTTTCCAAAAAGACCGCATAAGACCGCATTCCGATCCGATCCGATCGAAACCCCATTCCAGACCGGATGTGGTCTCATTTTAATGTACCCGTTTAGACGCTAACAGCAATGAGGACTGATGTGGACTAATTTCTTTTGGTTCCACCAATAATCCGCAGGATGTTGCGGTGGCGTCACCGATTTAGCGCCACAATGCGGGTTATAATGGTACTAGGCAAGCTCGTTCTTATGGTAGCTGCTGTCTAGCTTCCGCTAAATGGATTGATCGCTCCAAATATGTATGAGATCGAAAACAACCATGTCCGTGAACTTATCCTTCACCATATTGGAATAATGAAAATAAGCCAAGAGAAAATACTATAAAACTGACAATCAAAACGACATTAATTCCCACGAAAATACACGTGTTTATAATGAAAGGAAGTATTGCCGAAGTACCATATCCAATACGCATGCGTGTTGGTAAAAAAATTAGTCCAGATGAGACCGCATTAGGCCCGATCGCGTTTAGACGACCAAATTTGATCCGGATGCATCCGGATGCATCCGGATTAGCCCCGATGGAACCAGCAAAAGAGGTGGCCCACTTGAAGACCCGATGGGACCACATGAGACCCGATCGGTTTGCGTTTACACCAGGGAAATTTAGACCGCATTCGGATTCGATCGGATCTCATCGGGCCTTTTTTCTGTCGTCTAAACGGCCCTATTGTCTTGGTCCAAATCTTTGCGTTATCATTGTTCGAACTTTCATTGCATTAGTTTTGATCTTAAGACATAAATAATTCATTGAGAAAACATTTTGCTCAATTCTTTGAATGCTGCAACAAAGTATAATCTCGGCCCCTTGTTATTTCAGTACAAGAAAGAAGCACAGGACCAGCCAGTCAGTGATTGCACGCTGGATAAAGATGACTATGATGATAAGCTAGGCTTCCTCGATCAAACAATCAGGTTAAAAACATATTAATATGATTTCCGCGGAATGGTCTGCTGATCAAATTTGGTTTGTTGAGTTTGTCCCTGGATTGTATTTTCATACGTTGCTCATGGTGTTGTTTATAGCCGCGCGTACACCACCTGAAAATGGACGACCAATCTTGGTTCGCAAACCAATGCCGCACAATCGAAAATCCACCAAGCGCTTACACCAGCGCTGCAGCTAGTTATAAAATCCGGCAACAGATGGCGCGCAAACAATAAGCAGAAAGCGCCATTTCGAAAGTGCCGCCTGTCGCCGAACCATCTTACTAGCTAATTGCCGATCCATTAGTGCGTACACCATGACAAAGCCGAGCTTTTAACAAGCCGGGCGAATTTGGACCATCAAAGCTTGATGGTCCAAATTCGCCCGGCAATTTGTACCGGCAATGGATTGCCGAACAAATTTGTTGCGACAATGTGGTGGTGTACGTGCAATTGGTCCACCAATATTTCGTGGTGTACGCGCAACTTATATACTGAGTGTTGAAAAATTTAGTGACATTTCTGGGAGCACAAAAAAAAGACTTTTTGTCTCTAGACTTTTAAAACGCTTTTTTGGTAAAAGCGTTTTAGGGAAATAGTGCTCTAGAATACTCACTTTAAAAGCTAAATGTAAGTAGGATTTGAGCGCTTTAGAAAAACTTTATATGATTGATATGTGAAAAAGGCTTTATTTTAAAACCTTATTTACAGTTTGAAGAAAACTGAAAATAGAAACGTTTGTTTTACTTTTTCGAGATTGTGATTTTTGAAGTGTCTGTTGTTAATTTCAGTCAGCCAGCTGAAGAGGCCTTTAAATCATGGAAGCAACATGACGATCAGCAGGAGACATTCTGTGAAATCGATGGTTAGTGGAAATTATTTCCTAGTTATGTTTTTTCTCTCTCCAGCATTATGTGCAAATGCATTTATGTCTGGTTGGAAAGAGCAGGTGGTGATGAGGACAACCCTGGAGTCTGTGACAACAAAAAAATCATTCACCTAATCATTTTGTATTTTTCAGACATGTCAGATTATGTTTGCCCATGTTTAGTACAGTGACACCTCCCTCAGTGGACACCTCTCTATTAAGGACACTAGTTTTGGTCCATTCAATTTGACCTCTCTAATCAGGACACCTGTCTATTAAGGACATCACTTGTCAGTCCCGAGGGTGTCCTTAATAGAGAGGTTCTACTGTATATCGAAATTGCGATAGATGGCATATTATGATATAGGCTAGTGTACAAAGTACGGGACTCACCGGGAAATATGTGTATTTTAGTTTGGGGAATCCTGTACACCAGCCCATATTTCAGATAAACCCTGACCCGAACTTTACAAACTGAAGTACAGAGTGAATCCAGGCACAAAGGTGTCTCCAGATGATGGTTTGAATCGACAGCTGGAATTTTTCAGACTAACACTTTAGCAAACTTTAAAAAGTCAACATTTTAATTGTAATGCAAAATAACCATTATTCGTTTGGTTTGGCGGCAAACATGATATTTAGTCTGCAGCTAATTGAAAATTCACAAATTCTCCTCTCAAACCTGCAGCAAACTTGATATTTAGTCTGCAGCTAATTGAAAATTCACAAATTCTCCTCTCAAACCTGCAGCAAACATGATATTTAGTCTGCAGCTAATCGAAAATTCACAAATTCTCCTCTCAAACCTGCAGCAAATATGATATTTAGTCTGCAGCTAATTGAAAATTCACAAATTCTCCTCTCAAACCTGCAGCAAATATGATATTTAGTCTGCAGCTAATTGAAAATTCACAAATTCTCCTCTCAAACCTGCAGCAAATATGATATTTAGTCTGCAGCTAATTGAAAATTCACAAATTCTCCTCTCAAACCTGCAGCAAATATGATATTTAGTCTGCAGCTAATTGAAAATTCACAAATTCTCCTCTCAAACCTGCAGCAAACATGATATTTAGTCTGCAGCTTATCGAAAATTCACAAATTCTCCTCTCAAACCTGCAGCAAACTTGATATTGAGTCTGCAGCTAATTGAAATTCACAAATTCTACTCCCAAACCTGCAGCAAACATGATATTGAGTCTGCAGCTAATTGAAATTCACAATCCCGTCTCCAACTTACTAACATATCACAGTTTTAGTAACCTGACTCATGATGTCCACTTCTGATTTCAGATGAAAACGCCGCCAACATGCAGTATGTGGACCTGTTGTTGAATCCAGAGCGCTTCACTGGTTACAAGGGGCAGTCGGCACAGAGGATCTGGAGTAGTATTTATAATGAAAACTGTTTCAAGTAAGCAATAAAAAAAGTAAAATACAGTGGAACCTCCCTTAGCGGACACCTCTCTTTTAAGGACAACCTCTCTATTAAAGACACTAGTTTCGGTCCCAAATTGGTTGTTTCCATTCAATTTGACCTCTCTAATCAGGACACTTCTCTATTAAGGACAGCACTTGTCAGTCCTGAGGGTGTCATTAATAGAGAGGTTCTACTCTACTAACTGTAACTGAACTACTAATACGATTAATGACTCGGACTATATGGAAGTTCACACGTATGGTGACCCTAAAGTTGGCTACTTCAAGAAATCTTTCAGCTAGGTGAACTAAGTGTAAAAAGTAACAAAAAGGCATAATACTAATATGTGACCCGTCACAGCAAAACCAGTCGCATGTCGCACAGAAGATGAGCCTAAATGACACCAGGAGATAATGGAAGAAATTGATGTGCTCATATTTCACAAAAGGCAGACAATAGAGAAATGAACAAACAGTCCGTCTCAACCTGCCAAGCTCGGAGCGACATGCGACTGGTTTTGCTGTAACGGTCACATATCTCCTCATTAATTTGGCAAGTTGATGGATTATACCTCGTGTGACGTGCGCACTTGTTTTATATGCTTTTATATTTCTAGAGAAAAAACGGAATGATCACGAGGGATCTGTACATCGTTAAACATGAAAAATGTTGGCAAAGTTATTATAATAAGTTATTGGCAACATTCAGAACAAGTAGGAAAAGCTTATATCAAGTTCTCAGTATGATTTGAGAGAAATTAACAATTACTTTATGATACTGTCAGGACCTGCTATCATTTTATTTTGAACTTCCTTGTTTAACTTCATTACTTTACTTCACATGAAAGAGTGAACCCAAGGTTTGTGAAATCCCGGTGCTTGTTAAGTGTCATGCATACGTAACTGTTTTGAAGTGGACGCTTCTGGTTGTCCTGTGGTATTTCACATAATGACAGTGTTAAAGGGGCAATATAGGCATGAACTAGGCAGGCAAGATAAAGTTACACAAAGTCGCCTATAGGGGTCTCTCACATCTCTCAGTTGGTCAAAATGATTCACGCTTGTACAAGGGATATATTTAGTGCTTAGTCTGACATGACCAAGGGCCGTTACTGTGTATACTGGTCACTTGAAGATGGCCAAATTAGCCCCTCTCCTCCTGCCTATAGTCTCCCTTTAATGCCTGAAATACGGTGTAAATACACATATTTAACCACTTTGCTACAGGACGTTCCCCAATATTGTTTGATTGGCTGCAGCTTTCTGCGGCCTATTTGTGGCAGTGATGCAACGCCAT